>NC_081147.1:18226365-18561401 GCF_958295425.1 Solea solea
CATTTCAGGACTGACTTGCATTCATTTGGACAGCCTTACCAAAGCCTCAGGCATAACCAGTTAATGCCTAACCAGAACCGAAGCACAATTCAGCCCAAAACGTAATCAGTTCTTCAAGAATGAAGACATGCTGCCTCATTAGGACTAGGTTTTTGGTGCTAAACGTGTAACAAAATACAAGTTCACACACACACACACACAAGAATCCCATCAACTTCTTCTCCTCTCCTCCTCTTATCTCTGCCACTCACCAAACGTTGCCCTCTCTATTTTCCAGCCATTACACCCAAATCACTGATGCCATTGCAAATTGAATTGTTGGGACCAGATAGCAGCATTTCCCTCTCAATAGTCCGACTGCTGCTGAGTGCAGTGAAAGTGAAGGCTGTTTCCTTCAGCTAATTTCCCAGTCTGTGCGATGAGAGGCGCTGAGGAGAATGCCGGGCGGCTTCCTCCACTGTAATGAAATATTTTTCACCAAGGGCTGTGAGTCGCTTTGAAGTCGACACTCTCGTCCTGTATTTAAAACAGTCTCCTCTCCTCTCCGTGTTCTCTGTGTTCTCTTCCCAAACCACTCTCCATGTCCTGTATTCTTGCGCTGCTGCCTAAATTGTGCTCCAATTTTTATTTGGACTACTTTCTCTCTCTTTTTTTTTTAAATAAAATTGACCAAAATAGTTGTATTAAACAAGTGAATGTAAACAAGTGATTCTTCAGTCTGACACAGAGAGAATGTGCACTCATTTCCCAGCACCAAACCACAGACCTGTCGATGTCTAGAGGAGGAACTTGGTGCATTATTTGGCAGCTGAAGATCCAGATCATTGCCAAAAGGCCAAACATGTCTACGAACATGACTTCAGCTAAATGTTAATGTGACATGGAAGAGTGAACACACAACTGTGTGGGACAGATGGAGCCACAGATTAGAAGATAATTAGAGGATGAAAATTTGGCAATTTGGGAAAACAAATATCAAATATCTCATGTTATGTGTCGTGGTATAATGGCGTCAACAGGTTTCCTATTTTGGTTGTGTTTTAGTTTTTTGTAATGGGCTGGCAGTCAACTAGGGCAAAAATGAAAATGAACGTTTTCTTTCCTCTGTTGTTGTTCATAAAATGGTGACAATGACTTGAGGGAGCGTTATAATTACTAGATCATCATTTGCAGCAGCAGCAGCAGCTAAAGCGCAGGATAATAACGCACAGACGTTCCCTCTCGCCTCTCTCTAGGTCAACCCTTCAAGTTGGACCCAAAAACGGCCCACAAGAAGCTCCGCCTCTCCAACGACTGCCTGACCATGGAGAAGGACGAGAGTTCGCTGAAGAAGAGCCACACCCCGGAGCGCTTCAGTGGCACGGGCTCCTATGGATCAGCTGGTAATGTCTTCATTGACAGCGGGTGCCACTACTGGGAGGTGCTGCTTGGAGCGTCCACATGGTATGACACGCTCTTACACCGTTATAAAGAAATGATTTTATTATTTTTATGATGTTATAAAGCCTGCAAGTAGGTTTGGTAAACTAAAATATTTTTTAAGAGGAGTTTAAATCTAGGCTACGATGCAACACACACACACACACAGTGTATACTCTTGTCCTAATTATAATCTTTTCACTAATTGTCTCTGAAGCAGACCCAATGAAAGACCCAAAGGGCTTGACTGTGGATGTCATTAGGGAGGACAGTGGTTTCAGATCACTAATGCATTCCCAACTGTTGTTCCCCTGCAGGTATGCCATCGGCGTGGCTTACAAATCAGCCCCAAAGAACGAATGGAGTGGCAAGAACTCGTCCTCATGGGTTTTGTCGCGCTGCAATAACAACTTCATGGTGCGCCACGACGGCAAGGAGATGCTGGTGGAGGCGAGCTTGCAGTTGCGGCGGCTGGGTGTCCTGCTAGACTATGACAACAATTCGCTCTCCTTCTACGACGCCATGAACTCCCAGCACATCCACACGTTTGAAATCTCCTTCATCCTGCCCGTCGTACCCACGTTCATGATCTGGAACAAGTCGGTCATGATACTCTCAGGGCTGCCCGTCCCCGACTTTGTTGACGGCATGGCCTCGGATCTTCAGGAGCAGCAGCAGATGGGTCTGTGCCGACAGGAGTCGCCGTACTTGACTGGGATGAAGAGCTGCCACTGAGAACGGAGTCCACTCAGGCCTGGTGACCTGGTGACCTGGTGACAGGTGGACTGCGAGCTGCTGCTGCTCCAATCTTCATTATGAGTGGACTTTCTTTTTTTTTTTTTTTTGGATTTAGAAAGTGATGGAAATATGCACAGAAAAATGTCAGCCTTGATAGTTTGTAGCCATCAACATGCTTCTCAAATCCTTCAGAGAATGGGAGAAAAGTCTCTTTGACGAGAGCTTTGGTCTGTCATTGAGCAGAGCAGGTCTCATGGGTTTCCTGACCATTTAAGGCTCTTCCTGTTTGATTTATTGTCTTCTTGATTTGACCATAGACAGAAGACCGTGGAGGGAATGTTGTCAGCAACAGTGGCCACAGAAAAAGTTTAAACACAATTTATGATGTTTATACTTGTGTTAGAACGAGTTTATGTCGACAGTGCATTCTGATGTGAATTAAAAGTTTCTGAGGAGGGGAAAAGGTTAATTTATTGCTATTTTGACGCGAGTTACAACGTTGGAAAGTTCAATTTTGCTCCAGTTATTCTGAACGTGGTTTCTTTGCGTTTTTACCGTGTGAGCGACACCGATCTAGATGTCAGACGAGGGACCTCTTACAATATGACATCACATGTTCACATGTTCACATGTTGCACCGTCGGTCGCTGTAACCGGTCTTTGCTGAAGTTTCTCCATCAGTCTTTCTGGAAGCGTTACCATTTCTCCCAGATTCTAAAAAAAAAAAAGGTCACAAAGGGGAGGATTTGCATCATGTGACTACTTGACCTGTATAATAAGAGGTATATCGATTACTGGAGGAAAAGAAGTGTTATTTATGAGGAGAAAAAAAAGAGAAGATGGTTTACTTTTTATTATTAATTTTAACATATTCATGCACTTTCTTAATTAACACTATTTCCCCCCTCTGTGAGTGTTTGAGCAGCTGAGGGGCAGAGTTGGAACGGGACGTGAAAACGACGGCTAGCACTACTACTGGTTGTGTTCAGTTATATTTGCCAAATCATTGACGATTAGTAATTAAAAATGGTTATCAGATATAAACTATACAAATTCCTTTCGCAATAACAAAGCCCTGCTGAAACTGTTTTGTGTGTGTGTGTTTGTTGCAAACACTAAATCTAGTTCATCAAAGCACTTTGGACTAAAAAACCGAATTGTCTGCTGTAAAAGTTCTCTGAACACAGCCAGTGACTCTTTCCCTCCCCGTTGCATATTGTAAATGTATCTTATTTAGAAAAAAGGGATATGATTCTGATGTGTTTGCAATTTTTATCACAATGAAATGATGATAAATGAATATCTTTTGATTTCTTTTCCAAGTTTTTTCGAGTATTTCAGGGAAGGAGCAGGGGGGGTTAACACTTTACTGTCTGTTGCAATATCATGGCATGATTGTGTTTTTCCTTTTGTGATTTGTTCACACACACACACACACACAACACACACCTACACGTGTCACGTTTTGTTGATGTCGGCCTCGTCGTGATAAATGCATGATCCCGCAAATGGTCCATTGGATATTTTATGCAGGTCTTTCAGTTCCACCGCTTTTTGTATTCATCAGATACAAATTCATTCAAACATTGTGGATGGCAAATTGTCTCTGGTTTCATTTTCCAGGCGGAGGGTTAATTCAGACAATCAAACAAGTTTTTAAGAGGTCGCGTAACCCGTAGACCTTTTGTAAGGCACTGTGATGAAGTGACACACGAGAGGGAAAAGGACTTATGAACTTATCTTTCGCTTCCCGCCCGTCTTCGGACTCTCGATGTTAAATGTCATGTAACATTTGTAGCGACGGACTATGATTTGCTTGACTGGAGGGGGAAAAAAAAAAATCTGGCTCAGTGATGCAGCGATCGGGATTATTTGATTGTCGCGCTTAACTGACTCAGTGATCCTTGCTCACAAAGATCATCCGCTGGTTAAAGGTAACACAGCGGGGAGCGCCAGAGTCGAAGGACATTCAAGAATTTGACCTGACTTTCTGAGATCTGCAGATCTTGTTGAATCATGTCTGTCACAGACACACACACACACACACACACACGTGTTGATTTGTGATCTGGACTGACAAGCTCAAAGTCATCAGTGCAAGTGTGCTTGGCTGGGTCACTGCATGATGATGTGACCTCACTTTCAGGTTCACCGTCCTCATATTCATGATGACGTTCCTTACGTTGAGTGAAGCCTTACTCTCCAGCGCGCGCTCAGAAAAATAAAACATGAGCAGAAATGTTCAATGCCATGCCTCTCGGATCATTTGCGGTGTTCTTTTTTTTTGTGTCACGAGTCAATACGGTCAAATATATACAGTGAATGAATTTCAATAGCTACCCCCACTCCTCGTAGTGACGTGTAATACTCTAGAAACGATGCAATAGAGTCTCTTTCTGCTTTTCCGTTTGTGTCATTTTGGGGGGGAAATTATTTTTACAGCTGGTGAGAAACACGCTCCTCTCCTTTTGGCACCTGGACCTTGATAAACAGCACAAAAAAAGAGCAGCTTTGCTTTCCTGCGAGGCTTTCTGTGGAAGTAGATATCATTTCAGCCAGAGAGGAATGTAAATCATAGGGGGAAATATATATTATATACAATTGTATAATGTACAAAAAATATGTATGAACCAATGTTATTTATGTGAATTCAAGTCCTATTAAAAGTCTGATCCCAGATTGTGTTGGCGTGAGGATTCTTTGTTGGGAGAAGTTGCTTTTACATATTTTGGGAAGTATGCTTATCCTCTTTCTCGTCTAATATGCTAAATTAGGCTGGCTGTCGCTCCATATTTACTTTATAGAGTACAGTAAATAAATAATAAAAGTGTGCGCGTCAGTCTTATTTTTTACCTCTCGGCATATAGGTGTATTTCTGAAAATGAAAGTATTAAAAGTTCTGCACAAATATTACTTTACACCAATCACTGTGCGTCTAATCTCTGCTGTCACATTTAACCCCCTATTCAAATTTGAAATTTTGAAATTAAAGAGAAACTGCTTTCAGTCTTTACTCCATTGGGTTTTTTTTGTTTGTTTTTTTTAAGTAATAATCTAAACTTATTTTTTCCGTAAACCATTGACTCACAATATTCAGCTTCTATATCATCTCCTTGTGAACCTAACTGGTCTGTACCAAAGGATGAATGACATCCCTGACTGACCAACACAAACATATGGATTATATATCATACCCAGGCCAATATCATGGAGACTCTGTCGTCACGTCAGCAGTAACCTCTGGCAACAGCACATGCCAGGCTTCAAAATAAATGAATACATAACACATGCTGATAATTTCATATTTTTAGGATGTTTTATGGGCACGTTTTTGCCTTCATTGGCGCAGAGAGAACAGATATATTATACACCTTGAGTCTAATACATGAAAATAAAGCATACTTTGTCCAACATTAACATAAATTTGCTCAGTACTGTAAAGCATGACCTCATAACTGCAGCTTAAGCACCGCAGCACTCGGATAGCAAAGTAGATCGCACTTGTTTTAGGTCTCTGAAGGAGCGTTTAGTAGTTCCACATACAACTTTAAATTGTGGGGCAGGAACCTTTTCCCACATGTGACAGATAAGCCAGTGGTTCGTATGTGATGCACATTCTGGCTTCACTCCCTCACTCTGCCAGCCAGCTAGAAAGAAAGCCACTGGTGCAACCCATAATTACATTTCTAACTGCCGTATAATTAAGACTGCGTGTGCAGCTCATTAAGTCATTTGTCACCTAATGTGTGGCAACTCTCTTATTATAGAGAATGAAAGGTGGGCGCGTTTCAAAACGGTAGCCCCGAGGTTTCTTATTGTTTTGTTCTTTTAAAACCATGTTCCACCAAACCCATATTTTCATCATTATTATTATCATTTGTAGCTACTAATTAGAAAGGTCATGACTGTCCACAGGGGACGCTGGAAGTGTGCTTAAATCATAAGCCTTGTAAAACCTGCTGTGATTTCAGACATCGTTCCACCTTTGAAATATGGCAAGGTCAACTAACTTCCGTCTCCAGAGGACAGTAAAAGACTAATGTATGTTGGTATCACCAGCAGGTAATAGATTATTGTAATGTCCTCCCCTCCAAATGCTGTTTTTGAGCTTCAGCAGCAAAATATAGTGATTATGAGTAGGGGTGTCAAATGATCGCGTTAACTGCGCTTAATTAATTACAGTCATATTTAAAGCGTTGTGTTTTTTAATTGCATTCATCTCATTTTTAATCTCCAACTGAACTGTTTCTGTATGCAAGTTGCTTTTTTATAAGATGTACAATCCGGAATGTAAAACATTCTAACATTCTAACATGTATTGTTAAAACAATAAATTACTTTATTAAGCCACTTTTTTTTTTTGTGACATATCAACTTTTTGATCTGCCACAATAATGTAATAATGAATTTAAATGAAAATATCTCAAGTTGAGGGCTTTTCTAAGTCATTTTTAGGTGCGTGAAAAAGAGATTAATTAGATCAATTAATTACGGATCAAAATTAATGAATCGCTCAATTGTTTTAATCAATGAAAATATTATTAATGAAATTATGATTTGTTGTAGGACATGAGGGCAGTTGACGGAACAGAGGAGGACACAGGGCCGAGGATCTGCTGCGGCTGAAAGAAGGAGTAGAAATATTATAGTCACACATTTCTTTACAAATTAGAAAAAGAAAAGAAGTTAAAAACATAATAGAAACTCAATAATGCATGAATAAATGTTCTTGATAAAGGCTTGTGTATCTTTACCAAACACAAACTGTCTCAGGCCGGGCTCAGTCACAGCTTAATGGAAACCTGAATCCAAAAGGCATGAAGCAATTAGCTTTGTCGCCCCCAGTCCAATTATAAAAGCTGAATGTTGTGCTGCTTAAGTGGAAGAGCTATTCCTCTGTAATGTATGATGGCTGCAGAACTGATTCCAGTCAATAAAATCACATTCCTGGAAGAGTTCATTTACTGTCTCGCGTTAACAAGGTGAAGGGCATGCACCGCTCGGCTTCTTCAAGTCGATATGAGTGTTGCAGACAGGCCGCGGGTACAGTATTCTGCCTCTGCAGACAAAAAGAGATGTTCCTTTCACTGAACCCTTAATGTGGCGCATGGTTCTTAAGCAACACATTCCCCAGAGTCGGCCAACAGTGTGTGATAACAAGACGACAATAATACAACAAGGAAAATATGTCCCTATTATCAAAAGAGGCACAAAAAAAGAGAGTATTGTTGTTGAGTTTACTACTAACTCTCAGAGACAGTGCCACTTGTATCCGTAAGCTTTTGAGAAGAAGTGCACAAATACAGATGAAATGAAAGAATACGGCTTTCATTTGTATTCAAACATCGAGCAGAAATGGGCCTTACAATGACAACATTCATGTCACTTTTTTATGTAATTGGTTTCATCAGCATCGCTTTGCAAAGGATTTTCAAACGTATCCAGCTGCTATTTTGTCGTCTGGAGAGGTTTTTTACTGTGAAGCACGGTGAATTAAATGAAACGACTATTGTTGTTGCTGCTGCTGCAGCAGCAGTAGGTCCTCGGGCAGACGTGGTGCTTCACTTTGCACTTTCTGACGGTTCATTCAAAGCGGAGAATTTGATGGCTCTATAAATACGTGAATAAGTAAATGATGGCGACCAAGTCAGTTTCCGATTTCCATTGAGCGTTAAGCTTAATAGCATTTCCCCCTGAACTCATCAATAACCTAATGCATTGTGCAAACAATTATTGGCAAGGCAATACACAACCAGTGTCAAAGGCCTTTCCTACACATGACTCTTTATGCTGGAGAGACCAAAACTCTCATTCTCATTCTCATTCTCATTCTGATGTGTCATTGCTATTCACAGTAATATCGCCTTCACTTACAGCCGCCAAATGTGTCATCTGCTGTGAAAAGCCTGTCAGCCAGATCTCATTGTGGTTCAGGTCTGTCAGAGATACAAATGCACAGCTGGACATAATGAACAGCACATCTGCATCGAGCCCCTGACCTGTTTCACCAACACACAACTCCTCCTCCTCTTCCTCCTGCTGCTGCTGCTGCTGCTGCTGCTGAATGCAGTGATTTTAAAAAAGAAGCTTCATTTAATGCCATCTGCTTTAGAGAAAGACTGACACTTTATTCAATTGTGGCTGAATTAGAGGCCGATCTGCTTTTATGTGAGAGAGTTTGACCGTGTGCTTGGATGTGGGTGGTTTCATGTGCCTTCCTTTTGGTGTAGTTTGTGCCTATTTAGCCTTTAGTTAAGGACATGAGGCTCTCTCTTCCCTTTCTGCTCAGTGCATAAAGCACAGAGACAAAATACGGATAAAAAACAAAAAAGGAAAAAGCAGGATCACATAATCTACACGGTAAATCAAAGATAAGAAAAACAGAACACACAGATCAAAGTGAAGTGATAAAAATGAGTTGCCTTTGGACCGGTTGAGGAAGACAGAGGCAGCCTTTACCTTTCCTAAGTGAGGATGAATTAGATCACAGTGGAGGGGAGAGCAGAGGCTTAGCTGCCTGCCTGCGGCTTGATGGAATAGAGCTATGAACCCTGGGAAATGAGGATCTAAGCAGGCAGTAGATCACCGAGACCGCTGGCTCTGTCTCTATCAGACAATGTCTCACTCCTGCAGACGCACACTCACTCTCACACCACACACGGTCAATATCCAGATTCATGTGTGAGGGTGGAATCGCTCAAACGTCGTGGCAGTGAAATCTCCTGAGGTTCGTGGAGACACGGTTGTCAACGTAATACAGTTAATGAGCAGTTTCTTGGAGACAAAAGTTTAGGAACGCAGGTGACCAATCGCTTAACTGTGAGACCCCTGATGTAATGAATGTAAACAAGTTGGACGCTCCTCTTATGAGCTTACAGAACTAAGTATATGTCTGTAAATATGTATTATTTTGGTGATTTGGGGCAGTGTACAGTGAACGTATTTGAAACTGCATGAAATGAAAAGTGTATTTTTTTATTTTTGTCTTCTCCTGAGTATCAAATGATTGAGTTATCAATCCCTCATCATTGTGACACCCCTGTGCCATCAAAGTGCATCAAAAGCTCTCATCAGTGGCCCGTGCTCGCGGTCAGTCGGCTGCATCGCGTTTGACCGAGCTGTCCTCAAGATTGAATGCTTCTATTTGGGTGAAACAATCAAGCGGGAGTTTTGGTTAAGCCATAGAAGAGTGTGTGTGTCCCCCGAGAAGCTCTTCATCATCCCCTACAGCCAATTTCACAGGTTAATGGGTTAAGAAAATAGACTCTGGCCCTCACTGAGGAGTTGGAGGTTGCAATTTAAAGAACTAAAGTGTTTGAACATAAAAACATCGGGGAAGCCAGTGTTTATGCAGCAATATGTTCCCATGCATTACTGCACATAGAGAGCGACAGAAAGAAGAATAGCTCTTGCTCTTAAAAAAAAAAGAGCAAATGAACAGATTAAAAGTTGTCTTTCTGAAGATTAAACTCACAATGAGACTCTTGATGTGGTATGAGGCCAGAGTTACCTCAAATCTGAGCAAAAAGCCATTTTCTGGGGAAGAAACCATAATAATATAGGTCACAAATTGATAAATTGATAAAAATCACACATGTGTGATCCATGCACCAAAACGTCTGAAGGATTCCCCGAGTGTCGTCGGTAGTTATCTCTTGTCTTGTCTAGTCTGTTGTCTCCCGTGGACATTTATCTTTCATCGTAATGGAAGGCCATGCAGACAGTTTCAGGTCGGCACAACATAAATAAATGTCTCGTCTGCGATACAGATGCTCACGAGTGTGCATATGAGAGATGAGTGTAAAGCACCTCACATAGATCTTAATCTAATAATTCCAAACTGTCAATGCAGATCGCTAATCTAAAACTCATGGGCGACTATAAACCAGTATGTAATGATTTTAAAACCCATCACGTTTGAACCTGGTGTTCAAACATGGAGTCGGTTCTTTATTGTAAAAACTCAGATTCTGAAGACACAGACGACCCCACGTCCTCAAAGTATGACACTGTGTTTAATTTGATTGTTTTTTTGTTTGTCATGTGACCACTCCATACTTCCTCCAAATGACCCAAGTTCTGCTTTGCTGCTCTGATATTGGTAACGGACGGATGTGCTGCTCCCTGTCCCCCGCGCTGACCGACTCTGGGCCTCTGGGCTCCAATTACTGTTTCATTAAAACGACTTTACCGAGTGGGAAATCAGAGCTTAATACATGTTGCTAAGCAGTAGGATTCAGCCTTCTGCCCTTTCAGTGCAGCTAAAAGAAATGAAACATTTTGTTGATCTTCTGCCTTTTGAAGTTCGTGCTGAACATGCAGCTGGAATGACTTCGGCCACTTAGCCGCCTGTTCTGCAGTCCTCACAGAAGCAGGTCTCCTCTTTTCCATCAGCCACCGAGGCAGCGTGTTACTCCTTTGTTTCACGTGAACACAGGGACACTACTACACCTGAGTGTAGTATGGAGGAAACATTCAGTAACACACCACTTGGCAGCCAAACACAGAATTGATTTATTAGTCAGTCACGGTAGAAAAGCGTGAGGAACACCAAACCAGACATAACCAACTCGATCAATGTCCCAAAAAAGGAAATAAATGAAAGAGATCTTACTTACTTTCCTCCCTAATATAAACGGAGGGGAAAAGGAAAAAAAAACCGACTGAGAGTGCTTTTTACTTAGGGATGGTGTTCTGTGCTTTGCCGCGCATTTATGTGCCTCATGCTGGATTTTAGAAAGGACATCTTTTGAGCCAGTGAGCGAGTTTATCACCTGGACAGTGGCTATAAAGGCTTGTGAAACAACCACTACACGGACAACATAATACCTTTCTATTCATCCATCTTTGCTGTAAAGCTCCTTGCAGACTTTATATGCCTTTACGGTCAAATGCTCCTCAAAGGCTCTGTAGGGCGTCAAAAAGCACAGTAGAGAGATGAACCCGTGACACACTGGTACATAAACCCACATCAAGATAGATAGTGATACTCAGTCTAGCACCCTGATGCACACAGAGCTCTGTGCAGCTGTTCTCCTAAACTTTCCAACATGCTCAAAGATCATCCAGCACGCCATCTCAAATCCTGCTTAATCCTGATTATGCTGCCAACGGGACAGGAGCATGATCCCAGTAGAGAGGTTTTCCCTGAGTTTTCCACGATTTTCGTTTTCCCTCCTCGTCTCTCTTTCTCATTCGTCATCATCATCTATTTCCGTCCCACACTCCATCATTGTCGCGTATTTCATCCGACTGTGTTCTCGCGCAGCCTTTTTCTGATTTACAGGCAACAGCTCCAACCTTGGTGGGCCTTCAGTGGGATTAAACACTTGAACTGTCAGTGGTAGAATGATGCTGGATGTCGGGGATGTTTTGAAGTGGAAGGTTGGCGGACAGAAAACCACCTCAAGGGTACTGATCCCTGAAGTGATTGAGAAATAAAAAATAATTACTTTGGTTTGCTGATTAATGCTCTTATACAGGCCCAGACCTGTGCCCTCTCGCTGCATCGCTGTCTGAGTCACCATCCTGAGTCTGCAGGTGTCAGATTAAGCTTGAGGAAAAGATCTGCTCTGTCCTGTTAGAGAGAAGAAGCAGCTGGAAATTAGCAACCGCATTTAAATGTCAGACCCAGTTCTGCCCCAGGTTTGCCTTTTAAATTAATCATTAAAATATTGTATCATGTATTGTCCAAAACAAGATTACTTTGCATTAGCAGTGTGCAATTGCAGCCAAACTGTAATTCCCCCTTGTGACTAAATCGCGAAAAGGACCCATCTTTATATACAACGTAAAAATGTTGTGACATAACTTTTACTGATACATGTATTACACTTTCCTAAGACTATTTCAAAATAAAAGTCTGGCTGTGTGTCGCTAGTTTAATGCTATTAGTGTGAAGGAGGTTAGAAACTTGGTTAGAAACTTGACGACTTCTCTGTGTCTGAGACTGTTTCTCATTTTCAGCTCTGATTCGGTCATCACAACTGCTCATATCACAACTTCAGCGGAGCAGGAGTCAAGTTAGGGGTCGTCTGTGAGGACATCGCAAGTCGTAGAAAACTGGTACGCGGACCAGATCCGTTGCCCATGTGTGCCCTAGACCATATATTCAAATAAAATGGATGGAGTCTTCCAGTTCCTCAAGCCATCCTGGAAGTAACGATGTAATGAATAGCAGATGTGGGCAACTCTGCTGGTTGCAAAAGGAAATCAGTTTGAATGGAAGGTCTACGGGAAAATTACATCAGTGTTCACTAACCTACTTCATGTCCCAAAAAGAGAGGAGATAAAACAATGTGATCTTACTTTCCTCCCTAATATAGAGAAGAAAAATAGATGTAGTCTTACAGTTTCCCAAGCCATCCTGGAAGTAACAATATAAGGAAAAGCCAGTGGGGACAACTCTGCTGGATGCAAACGGAAGTCACGTTGAAGTCTACGGAGAAATGACCCTGTGTCTCACTTGATTTACAACGTAATAAACATGTCTATGATGACGTTTATGGTATCAAGTGTGATTGATAAATGGTATGGTCCAATAAGTACCTGGTTGCAGATGACACCTTTGAACTTCAACGTTAACATGTCACCAGTTCTCCGTTCAGGAAGCTTCAAAACTGGAGTTCACCTTCGCATTGGTTGACGTCACGAATGGTCGCCCTGTGCAACTACCCTACTGCTGTCTATTTCCATTCATGGACACAGCTATTAAAATGTCTAATTTTGTGCTTGTCAGGGAGCAAAGAAAGGAAGCGAGAATTTATTCCTATTTTCTAAATCTGCAGCAGCCGTAGTTTGTTGGGACCGAAATTTTCCAACAGCCATAAACCCAGTAACTCATAAGCCTGATGGGAGAAAATGTGATTAAATATTGCATTCAAATAAATCATGAAACATTTCATACACTCATTCTAAAAGAAATCGATTTCCACATGAAATAAGAGATTGCTTGTGGTTCCCTGCTGGTCCAAAGGTAGAAAATCAATCAAATCCTCCACCACTACATTTTATGTGTACTACAACGTTTTGAGTATGTGGTCAAATTTATGTAGTGCCTTTTTTATATCAGTGAGTTCAATTTCCAGATATGAGGGAAATTCCTCATTCCTGACATGAGTGATGTCACATTCTGCATAATGCTGCTGAAACTGGCGATTACCAATCATATTATTATTATTATTATTGTTATCAGTCGAATGCAAGCAGATCATCCTCATCGTGATGGGTCGTATATTTCTTCAATTCCAGAGGAAAAGCCTGAGCAAAGTCTCAGCCGTCATTACTCCCCATACAAATTGATGTTGATACAGACGGTTTGCAAGGGCGCCTGGAATCAATAACGCTTAAAACACCGTCTCTTATTACTCTTATTACATTCTCACACCTTGCACCTCGTAGGACCCGAGGATCACACACACACAAATGCAGAGGCACACATAAGCGCTCCAAGGTCTCCTTCATGTTTGAGTGACTGCACAAATGATGTGCTGATGACACCTAAACAGAGAGTGTAATTACTTTCACGCTGGTGCCGCTGGCCTGTAAAACAGGTTTTAGAGCAGGTTTACTAGCAACCCAGAATATCAGTGTTTAAGTGTTGATGTCTGAACGCAGCAGGCATTCGTGATGTGGTTGTTTGCTTTCAGTTGAATTCACTTTGTTATTTTACAATATTATAGGAAGGGATTCACTCCCGATTATCTGCAAAGTCATTCTTACTCGTCAAAAGTACAGCTGCAGATATCTCGCAATTCAGTTTTTTTTCCCCGTCAGAATGACGTCACTCTCGCCATTCAAATGTACGGGGTTTGTCAGTTGTGGATTCCTGCAGAATAATTATACATAGCTCTAATTCCATATTCAGATATCGGCCACATTGGAGATAAGTTTCAGATGTCAGCGTCATAATGGCGCTGATGAAAGCTCAAATTAATTTCCTCATAGATTCCTTTCTTTGGAAATTGAAACATCTTTTAATAACAGAAATCTTATCCTATGTGTTTTGTCGCAGATCATTTATCACCTACTGCAGCGAGGAAGTTGAATTACTGTTTTACAATCGGCATGCCAACATAAAAAAGTTTCTAATAATCAGTAAGAACAGAAACATTAATAAAACATATAAAACTGACGTAACTATACGCTGGAGTTTTGGAGGTTACTGAGGCGGGAACAGCATCACCTATACAGTCACTGTTTGCATTTACTATTCCCCATCACTTTTCCAACCATGTTCCACTCCCGGTAAGGGATTAGTAAGATGAGAATTTGCCACAGCAGGTTATTACGCGCATCAAAGCATGCTCAGAAAACGTGCAGGCCTCCTGAGGGATGTCACACTGTCCTGACAGTCGCCCTGACTGCAGTCAGATTTCAGACATTGTCAGTGCAGGCAAACACAGACAAGGAGTGTATAACCGTATGCCAATATTCATAATCTCATGAGGTCACTGAAATACTATAAAGAGAAGGAGCTTAGTATTTGTTTAGCCAACTACGTGCTTTCATATTCTGGTGCTTTCTACCGAACAGAAATTGATCTTTTTGGAGTGGTCACTCCAAGATCTGGTCTTCATATGGAGAAGTAGTGCAGAGGACGGATGAGTGGACGAGACGCAGCCCCCCCATACAAGATACAGAGTAAAAAAAAAAGTTATTTTTAAGAGGAGTGCCGTGTCTGGTGTTCTATAATTTAGAAATGCAGCCATAGTAGTAAAATCAATAAATAAATAGATTCTACACAGCAGCGTGATCACTCTCCCTGCTGATGCTCACGGGAGTGAGGAAACCTGGAGGATCTGTGATGCCGTCTGATGAATCTTTCATTTTCATCTCCCCGTCGGTGACATCCCATCTGCACCTTAGTTCAAGTCAAGCGCTATTATGTTATTTTCTCCCCGGGACCAAGCAAATCTAATGTGTCATTTTTTTTGTGTGTTTATGTGTTTGCTCCCCCATATTCTGTTGACACAAACACTTTTTTCACCCCCCTCTGCAGCAACGACTGTGTAACAGTAGCAGCACTTGAGCAGTGAAACATTCTCCCTTTGGTCTCCTTTACTTTTGGAGAACCTGCTGCACAAAGATGCACTGCTGTCCCAGAGGAAGCGGCTAATTTTGGAGCGTGGCGCGCAAAACAAAAAAACCCTCTCCACATGAAAGGCCTCGTGAATATTCATAAGTGATGATCACAGTGGACTATTATTATCATTACACCTCTCTTCATGCAGCAAACGCAGAACCAGCCCACATGTGGCCCTCCAAACGAGAGAGCCATGTCCTGAACCTCACTCTGGATGTGTCATTTCATTTTTTTAAAGAGAAAAAAAAGGAATAATAATGATTCCTTTCTTACTTGATTTGAAGTAAGATGGACTCTTTCTGCAAACGGCCATGAGTGGATTTCTGCTAAGACTGCAGTTCACAATTTGGCAGCAACAATATGAATCCTTGGACTCAGAGTGCCAAGGCTGCTGCTGGTGCTGATGATGATGATGATGATGCAGCTAGAGGGGGTGAAATGGTTTGGGGTCTATTATCATCTGAATGTCACACAGTCTATCTCGTTGATCAATCATCTGATGAAATTCAGGTTACCCCGACACTTTCTCTCCTCTGTAATATAGGCCATGGAGTGAACATGGAGGGGAGTATACAGGGACTGCCGCCTGTGAGAATTACATAAAGTCTGATCAAGCTTTCTCCTGCCAAGTTGAACATTATGATTTAATGAGTGTCCTGGTTTGCTGCTTGCCAAACTTGTGATGTACAAAAACACATCACGGCTGTCGAGCTCTTTTGTCAGGGAAAATGTGAGGTTTTCTGGAAAAAGAGAGGCAGAAAATATGCTGCTGCTGCACATAAAAAAAAAGGAAAAAAAAGTGGGTCTTTAGTGACATCTGCTGCACGGTAGTGGACTTTCACCGTTTGCCCTCACCTTGTGTTTGTGTCACAACTTTCAACGGACGAGTCATTGAGGTCGAAATGAGTGTCGAGCTTGAGTTTGTCTGACACATGAGTAATAATAATAATAATAATAATAATAATTATGTAATAATATGAATGACTAATATAAGGTACAACGTACCAGAAACACGTCATGCTCGTGCTCTTGACCAGTTCAACGTGGTTACACTGGACTTTGGATGTGGTTGCGTAACTGTGCCAAAAGTGACAGACACACACACACACACACACATCCACATGTTCATGACTGGCACCACATTCAATGGCACTTTCAGTCTTTTCTTCAGTTTCACTCTTACATTATTAGGTCTGTGGTAAAAAAACAACAACAACATACAACAATTATTTTCACTGAGGTCGTCACCTGATCACCAGCAAGGATTAAAGGCCACTTCACCCTTTTTACTCATTTTTAGAGATAAATGTGTTATTGGATACGTCAAAGTCACTCCCTTCAAAGAAAATAAAAGCCCTACACTGCTCTTTAGTGTGTTTCTGTCAAGTTTTATGACTAAAAGACCTGAAAAAATCGAATTCAAAACATGTTGGAAAAGAAACCGAATAAACTGAACTTGACATATGCACAATTAACAACTTCCTGTAGCCTATATATGAACCTTGAATTGAACTGAAGTGAATTAAATGTGATTTAACTGAATGAAACAGAGTTGTCGTTGAATGAACTGAAAGATTGAGGGTTACTGCACAGGTCTGACGACAGTGTCAGTGTGACATAAGTCAACTCCACCTGCTTTTTACGTTTGCACGACGAGGAAAAGGATGACGCAACCGGCGCATGCTCCAAATGTTCAGTGTCAGCAGCAGCAACAACTGAGGCGAGAGCCCGGACCAGCCGCCGTGCGTAAAGTTGTGAGTATGACAACTACATTAAATAATAATATTATAATAATAATAACACCTGTCACGTGTCTATGTCTGCACTTTAAACCTGACTTGAATGAAACGCAGACCTTTGTCCCCACGCGGGCGGTTATCCATGTGCGCCCCCCTCCTCTCCTCTCCTCACCTCACTTCTCCCCTCCTCACAATGCTGACTAGTTGACACCCAGTTCCCCACCTGACAACCCACCTCCTCCACGCGTCACTGTCGCGCTGTTATTTAAAGAGCAACCACACAACGTGCAAACCCCGCACTGTGCCAGGGGTCACTGACAGTGACTTGACTTTGAAATGGAGTCAATTGCGAGATCGAATGGGCATTTGATCACCGTGGATACAGGTATGACCTGAGTGATGATGATGATGATGATGATGGTGATGATGATGATATTGATGATAACATCTGACTGAGCTGTGGTCTTTTCATGTGAGTTAAAGCCACCTGATGCAACTGATGACGCCAGAGCTGCAGCAGCCACGTTGCTTTGTGCTGATTGTCCACTCAGCTGGTGGAAGTAATCCCACTGTGGACTGGTGGGGCTGAAATGTGTCAGTGGTTTGACTGAGGCTGCCAATCCTAGCCCGTACAGCGGCACTGCCTTGTTTGAGAGTTGTAACCTAACATGAGGGGGTTAACAATCAGAAAAGCAACATTACAGACCAAATCATTGACTAACGGTAAACCTGTGTGTCAGACATGCACATGATATTCAGCTTGAGCTGAACAGTTAGTAAAAGCACAACATCTGTTCCTTATTTTATTTTGGAATTTGGAGTATAGAATAAAGTTGTAATATTATGAGAATGAAGCCTTAATATTAAAAAAGTTGTAATCTTTTGAGAATAAAGTCGTAATATTATGAGAATAAAGTCATAATCTTTTGAGAATAAAGTCGTATTTTTTTAGAATATAGTTGTAATACTTTTAGAATAAAGTCATAATCTTTTGAGATAAAGTCGTATTTTTTTAGAATATAGTTGTAATACTTTTAGAATAAAGTCATAATCTTTTGAGATAAAGTCGTATTTTTTTAGAATAAAGTTGTAATATTATGAGTATAGTGTCGGAATATTAATTATTACTAATTATTAACTCAAGCAAAATCTCATCTCAATCGGCACCACATTATCATGAGCTGCAGGACTTTGAAAAGACACAGATTGTGCTCCAGACACAGATTGTGCTCCAGACACAGATTGTGTCGTAATAAAGTAACTACACCTCTGTCATACTTCCCGGATTCCCCTTTTTTGTTCACAGGCAGTAAGAAACAAACACATAGTGAATGTGTTTGTTCTGTCACATATGCACATTTTTCCAACCTCATCTGAGATCCTGTGTGTGTGTGTGTGCTTTTGCAGTGCGTGACGACATGGCAGAGTTTTGGAAGACGCACTCGGGGAGCGCCTCGGTCGAAGAGATGATGCTCGACTCTCGTGCCAGGGACCTGCATCAGCATGAGCTTCCCGAGATCCTCTCCATGCTTCCAGGCCTGACTGGATGCAGAGTGCTGGAACTGGGAGCTGGTATTGGGTGAGCACACAGGGGTTGAAAATCCTGGGCAGGGTTTTCAACATATATATATATACATATATATATATATGTATATATATATATACATATATATATATATATATATATGTATGTATATATATATATATATATATATATACATAATACATTACATGTGTCTCAACAGTCGTTATACCAAGCACCTGCTCACTAAAGCAGCCCATGTGACGGCTGTGGACTTCATGGAAACCTTCGTGGAGAAGAACAGACAGGAGAACGGTCACCACAACAATGCAACCTTTATTCAAGCAGATGTCATAAAGATGGATTTCCCCCAAAACAGGTGTGTGTGTGTGTGTGTGTGTGTGTGTGTGTTAAAATGTCTCCTGTAGGCGTGGTAACTTTGGTCTGTTTGTTGTTAGATGACATTATTGGAGCTATTTATATGGGACACCAGAGGATAAAGGGGTTTTGGGTCATTTTAATTTGGGTAAATAATCGATATAAAATCACCACTATTAACTATTGACCACCCGACAGCAGATACAGGCATTTCCATACATTGAAATCACACCAGTGGCTCTATTTAGAAATGAACTGGCACTTTAGTTAAAACGTAGTCTATCCCCTGTGTTGTTAATGAGTATGCATTTCACCCCGACCTTCACATTCTATCACCATGGATTTCCCTGTTCTCTTGCATGCCTGAACAATCTTTGGGACGGATGCAAAAGTAGATTCGACACGAGAGGATGTGTGCAAATACAAACAAAATACAAAAAAAAATAAAAAATCATGTTAAAATACAAAAATACAAAAACAAGCCTGTGTTTTCCCTCGTGTTGCTTTGTGTAGTTATGACCCAGTCCACCAGTTTGTGCCCGTGCTGTCTTGTCCAATTGTTGCTCAGCTAGTGATGTACATAAACATTGGATGTGTAACAGTAAAAGAAAACAATTGCATGTCAAAATCTCCCCTCAGCTTTGACCTCATCTTCTCCAACTGGCTGCTGATGTACGTGAGTGATGATGAGCTGAAGAGCTTTGTAGAGAAGATGCTGGGCTGGCTGCGGCCTGGTGGCTACCTTTTCTTCAGAGAGTCCTGTAACCACAGGTCAGGTAGTGTGAGTTCATATTAAAAATGTGCACATTTCTTTTACTATATTCAATATTCTATATAATATAATATAGTCAAAGTACAGTGACTGATTACTGTTATTACTATTCATGTCTGTCAAATTCGGAGATCATTGGCATAGGTTTAACTTCTACAGCATGTGGATGTAATGCTCAACCATGTGTTGAGTTAACCAGGTGTAAAATACCTTTTTTTTTTACATGAAATAGTAGGGTAGGATATTTATTACACTGCATACATGTATTTTCTGGATGTGGTCCAGTACACTGATTTAAAAAATAATTATACTGTATGGTGATTATTGCTAAGACAAAAACAATCTAATTGAAAGAAAGTGGTGAGATATCAACGTGTCTCTTCGACGCAGCTGCAGCTTAAACTCATGTCTTTTTTGACCAAGGTGACAAACGAAGGGACTTTGACCCCACCATTTACCGCACTGAGGAATATTACAGTCACCTGGTATCAGCATCACAAGTGGAGGAGCCAGAGAGAGGCCAGACGTTTGGTTTTGACATTGTTTTGAAAAGAAAAGTCCAGACCTATGTTCAGGTAGAGACATTCTCCATTCACCATTGGATACTGGTGCAACAATGTGCATTTAAGCCATTTCAATCCTTAATCGTCTTCTCAACAATCCCATCCCCATCTTCCTCCTTCCAGCTTAAAAACAACCCCAATCAAATCTGCTGGCTCTTAGAGAAGGTTCCACGCTCCGCAAACAGCCAGAAAGGATTTTGCACCTTCCAGCAGTTCCTGGACAACCAACAGTACACAAACCGTGGCATCCTGCGCTATGAGAAGATGTTCGGGGCTGGCTATGTCAGTACAGGGGGGCACAGCACCACCAAGGTGGGAATTCAGTCTGGAGCGAAAAAGAAATCTACCAATTATCACTTGTTTTTGCCCAGTGGCACTGTTCTACTGGCAGCCTAGACTCTCGTGTCTATCGTGTAGCATCAGGCAGACGACACAGAGTTCAACACTGTAAATCTAATCGCTGTAAGGATTTTCCCCAATATCATTCACAAGTCTTAATAGTGAATTAGCACAGCGATCCCTGGTTTTGTGTTGTGCTAATGGGTTTAAGCCTTGTTGAGTTCAAGACACATTCAAGACAGGATTGTAATGATCTATCTACAGCTGTTGCACTTCACGTGAAGCTTGAAAGCTGTATTTCTTTTTGTTTTAGAGAAGGGACAAACTTTATAAAGTATATCTACTACAATTTTTTGGTCATTCAGTTATCATGGTCATGACAGATCATTCTTGGAAAGACTTAATGCTTTCAAAGATACACAGCCATATGTGTTAATTTTTTTTTGTGCACACTGACCACACGGTGACATAGTGGCTAGCACCGTTGCCTCGTAGCCCAACGACCCAAGTTTGTGCCTCAGTCCAAAAATCACAGCCACCCTCATGTTGGATGATAAAGCCGTAGCAATAACTGAGTGAAATTTGCACCCTGTGCTGACAGGAGTTTGTAGATCTTCTGGACCTGAAACCTGGACAGAAGGTTCTGGATGTTGGCTGTGGCATTGGTGGAGGAGACTTCTACATCGCAAAGGTAGAAGAATCTGTAATAGTGAATTAGAATGATTGCAAACAATGTAATGATGGTGATGATGATGAATGTCACATTTCAGACCTTTGGTGTGGAAGTGCTTGGCCTGGACCTGTCAGAAAACATGGTGGCCATCGCCATGCAGAGGGCGATCACTGAGAAGCTGCCATCGGTGTGTCTGAATCTTCCCGGATCATACATTGTTTTAAACGGACAACAGAAAACTAACTCTCTGTAATGACCTGTGCTCTTACATTAGGTCCAGTTTGAGGTGGCTGATGCCACTAAGAGGACGTTCCCAGAGGGTTCTTTCGATGTGATCTACAGCAGAGACACAATCCTGCACATAGATGACAAACTGGCTCTCTTCAAGCGCTTCCATGTGAGCATTTTGTCACATATTAGAGAGTATTTCAATTTCAATCTCCTTGTGTCTTGCCACATAATCTAGTTTTGCCTCCTTCATGTTCCAGTCATGGTTAAAGCCTGGTGGCAAGTTGCTTATCAGCGACTACTGTTGTGGGGAGAAGCCGTGGACACCAGCATTCGAGGTGTACATCAAACAAAGAGGCTACATCCTGTATACACCTTCACAGTATGGCAAGGTAAAAAGATAATACTGTACAAACTCACTGGGTTGTTGTTTTTGGAAGGACCGCACTTTGATCCTCTGACAGTCAGTGTCTGATGCAGTGTTCTGTTAGTTCTCAACGTCCAAAGCCAAAGTGTAAACCTTTCTTCATTATGTGATAATACGTCAACCAAGCCACGATGCCGATAGGTGGTGTAAAATTAAAAGAACTGACTTTGAATATACCGAGAGTAGAGTTTCTCAATCCTGGTCCTGCGGATCCAACATGTTTTAAATACTTCCATGTCTTGTATTTTTGTATTTTTAAAATACTGGAAAATTCTCGGGTTGGACTGCATGGTGCTTGGCCCCTAATTTGAGGTGTTCTGTTGTTGTTGTTGTTATTGTAGAAGTTATTTAGAGTGTCCAAGTAACAATGACCAATATGGAGTGGGTACCTTGCTCAGGGATAGCCCAGCCCTTGTCTTGGAGGGAATTTGAACTGGCAACCATCAAGTTACGAGCCCAGTTCCCTTCCACGGGGCCATGGGCTGTTATTGCCACTACATGGTGTAATTGTGTTTCATGCATGAGAGTGTTGTACCTCAGTGTCATTGGAGGAAAGTATTTTATTCTGATGCATGGTGTGGCTGCTGTATTTTGTAGTTTATTTTAATACATTTATTAGTTGGGTATTTGGTATGTCATGTACGCCAGACAGACATGTCTGCTTTGCAATGGCCAAAGGTAAAGAAACTATCACTATCAGATTGTGTAACTCCTAACAAGTCAAAGTCTCCTTTTGTGTAGCGCGCTCTTGTGTGACATAGACTCTCTCTCTCCCTCTCTCTCTCCCTCCCTCCCTCCCTATGCAGTTCATTGAAGAGGCTGGCTTCAGCAATGTTCGGGCCGAAGATCGGACAGAGCAGTTCATCCAGGTGATAAAGACAGAGCTGCAGAGAGCTGAGGCCATCAAGGATGAATTCACTGAGGTTGGCAAGAAGACTTTAACGCAGAGGAATTGTGTCAACATCATATTATTATATATACAGATTATACTTAGCTTAACAAAAACCTCTTCTTGCCTGTCTGTGCCCCTTGCAGGAGTTCTCTGAGGAAGACTATTTTGCAATCGTGAATGGATGGAGGGAAAAACTTGTCCGTTCCAGCTGTGGAGACCAGCGATGGGGACTTTTTCATGCAAAGAGAGATTGAGTTTTTGCACCAGGGATGGAGAGGAAAATGTGTCACAGTAAAAGTTTTCTTCCCTTATTGTCTTTGCTTTTGTCATTATGAAGCCCCTTTTGAGGATTCAAAAGAATATAATATACAATAGACACAAGTAGGCTTACAATATTAACATTTTAATGACATTTCATTCATTTATTCATCTTGTACCGCTTTATCCTCCACATGAGGGTCAAGGGGGGGCCCTTGTGCCAATCCCAGCTGATATAGTGCGAAAGGTGCGGTACGCCCATTTGTGATTAAATGAATCAGGTTTTTGCTCATTTAATCATGGAAACACAGACTGCCCTTAGACAAATAGTCAGAGTTTAGATACCGATCAGTCTACATTTAGTTATGTGGCTAATCTCCAAAGGCTCAAAGGAATCATTTGACCCCATTTATATCTCTGATTCTGAATCTACCACAGACAAAACGACAAAACAGACACGGTGCTAAAAGGTGAAAAGTGTGAAACAGAGGAAAACATTATTATTTATTCAGACTCCAAGGTTTTTGTGGACTGAAGGGAAAACTGGAGCAGAGCAACCCGTTCTACCTATGTCATTACAAGCAGACACTGCATCAGCAACAGGAAGTCATCATGCTAAAGATGTCGTACAGTATGCTGTGGTTTGCTGGGTTATTATCAATTCCTATTATTTCACAACAGAGCGTCCCAAACCTCAGCGGTTTGAGGCCCCTGAAAATTTAGCAGAACTGATACGTAAGCACAAACGTAGCACAACAGTGAAATAAGAAGATTAGGTTTAAAAAAAAATTACAAAATAAGACGTTGTTATTCATAGTTTCTATCCCCAGAATAAAAGAAAATGAGTATGTTTTGAATAATTTGACAAATGGAAGAATCTTTTCATTCCTGCCTGAAGTCCACCTGTAATACCTCCAAGGGCCACACCTTGAACAAAACAAAGCACAGAAGAAGTTGACGATCCACTTTGTGAAGTGACTCAGTCAGAACCCAGAGCTCAGCCCAAATGTGGAATAACCGCTCAAGAGAGACTATGAACAAATGAGGTTTGTAAGGAAAAACGGTGACTTTGTCCACCCACGCATGTGAATGTTTGGTGTGTTAATTATTAACAGAAATTTTGGAGAAACAATGTGTGTTTACCAATTCTGGGTAAACACTGTGTGTTTACCGGCGTTCAGACTACGAACACAGTGCAAGTAATTAATGCGGTCAAACGAGAAATTCCAAATTTTAAACTTGTCAGACTTGCCTGTTTTTCTCCCGACCCAACCTTTGTCTACAATTATCATCTGCCTTCAGGCAGCTGCAGCAAATAGATGTTAGATAGATGTTCAGGACGAGCAGCTCCTGAACATGTGTATAGTATAATTATTGTAACAGTGTTTTGTTTATTTTACCATTCACCATTGAATATTTATTATTCATTAGTATGTTGTAGTGTGGATGACCACACTTTATAGTATTACTTTTGTATTAATGTGTTAGTCTATTTTTTTGCATGGAAAACTAGCTTTGTTTATTTTGGGTGACAGTGGGGGGTGGGGGCACAAAATCCCAATGCTGCCTATAGGGTGGCAAAATGCATAGGACCGGCCCTGGTTGGGGATATAGCTTTGGTTGAAGACTTTTATTAAACTTAACCTCCAGATGTGATGTCCATGTGTCTTCACTCTGAGAAGGAAGTGCAACAGTTCAGTCTCCCTTTCATTTCCTGGTAAAGGACTAGAATATGCATTATGTCTTCTGGGTGTCGATCAAAAGACAAGTGTGCGGCGCGTGCGATGCGGTATACGCCCACTGCGTGACTTTGACTGACACCAAATGACGCAATAAGTCAGTCGCCAAACATGGCGAGGTTAAGTGAGCACGGCATTCGCCTGAGTTCCGTAAGTTCTTGATTTATATTTCAGTCACTTGGCACGTTTGTGGGGGTGTGAGCACGCGGGCTGTTGCAGAATGGGCATGCAGGGAGGGATGATTGACACTCACTGCGTATGTTTGTTTGTTTGTTCGTTTGTTTGTTTGTTTCCATTTCTGTTGCAGATGAGTCCTTCATTTCTAAACAGCAACTCTACAAGCCACACCTGGCCTTTCAGCGCGGTGGCAGAGTTAATAGGTAAAATTAAAAAAATTAAAAAAATTAAATAAATCGAGCATGACCAGTTTTGAGCACCTGCTGCAGCTGTGAGTAAATAGACATGGTTTCATTTTCATGCACTCTTCCGCTGCGGACACATCTCTGATGTAGATGTAGATGTGGACTTCCTCATTAATCCCACACTATCAATGTTAAGTCGTGATAATTCATTATAGTTAATTACATTTGTATAGTGTATATCCATCCCCTATAGTCTTGATTTTTTTCATTAATAGCCTACGTTGTAACATTGTGCTTTTAGAATATATAGTGTGTGTGTGTGTGTGTGGTATTCCTTATGTTGTGGGGACCTAAACCTATTCACACAGTCACATTTTGGGGACTTGTCTTCATTATGGGGACACAAATCAAGTCCCCATAACGTAAATTCATTTTAAGGTGAAGACATGTTTTACAGTTAAGGTTAGATTAAGGTTGGAGTTAGGATTAGGATTAGGCCAGTATCAATTATGGTTAAAGTTAGAGTAAGTCTACAGGAAATGAATGTAAGTCAATGTCCTCTGAAGTCAACCAGCGTATGTGTGTGGTTCTTCTTCTCACTCTTGTCACTCCTCACTCGTCTGTGGCTCTATCTTTAATTCAGCTGTCAGTTGGCTGCTGTTTTGTTTCTGTTTTATTTTAGCAGGAGCCACTGCATAAATGCACTGTTGTGAAGAGACAGTGACATCTTATCTGGAGTTTATGCTTAAAAAAATCATCATCATTTCTCTGAGACTCAATAATTCTCATCATTTAGAGCACATATAAAAAAAAAAACAAGCGAGGCTTGTGCTGTGCAGAATGGCGTCAATAAAAAGCAGTAAAGTAGAAAACATAAAAACAACATAAAACGATACAGTGCATCATAAAAAGTCCAACTCAATAAGTGTAGCCCTGGACCAAACTCAAAGTCAGACTATAGTGTGTCGACTATGTTTACGTGGAATGTTTTTCATTGCTTTCACACAAAATGCGTTCAATAATCTCTTTTTTTTTTCATCCACCTGCAAAATACTGTACATTCTGTTTACTGTTCAGTTTCTCCTCAACTCACTGCTTTGTTTCCCAACCTTCTGCATATGAATGGACATTTGTTTGTTAGACATCTATTGTTATTATTTCACTCACTCATTTCCTAGATAACGCGTCCGATCCCGGTGTATATGCTAAGCAGATCTGGATTGATGTGATCGATGAAGCCGGTCACCCCTGTTTAACATTCATGGATAATGGCAGTGGTATGACCCCCAACAAACTGCACAAGATGCTCAGGTGACACTCACACACGCATAGTGACATGAAGTCATCATGCAAAACAGTGTGGCACCAGATATGTTTCCTGTGTAGTTACACACAGTTATATTGTTCCTCTTCTCTGTATACAAACCACAAGAGTGACTCAACGGTATTTTTAGCCCACGTTTTACGTTTGATGTTTCTCATGCACGTTCTTCCAATAAGACTCACACAGTTCAGTAAAAATGCACTCGCAGCTATACTTATACAGAAAGATTAATTGTATTATTTGTCCACAATGGCAAATCATAGTTTGTAAGTTTACACTACTGGCACTTTTCCACTACCCAGTTCCATCACGGCTCGACTCTGCATGTTTTGTTTTTTTTTTGCTTTTTTTGCTGTTTTGTTCGCGATAGTACTTGGTACCTGTTTTTTTTTAGTACCTGCTCTAACCGATAGTGATGAGCGTGACGTCCAACACAAGAATCAAACTGAACAATGCCGAACTGTAGATCAGTCAAAAGGTCTTAAAAATCCTGAAGACATGCGTTAATCTTTAACATTTAGCAGGGAAATGTCTAAAAACTCATCATTTAACAGGAGTCTGGTGTATTTAGCCGTGATCGTGAGCGGCATCACAACCCCTTCCGCTGTATTTCAGTTGCTCGGTCATGCAGGAAGTACTGAACGCCTCTGTGACACAAATCTTTTTAATGAACTGACTCTAATGATTCAGTACATGAAAACAACTGCTTAACAAGTCACTCGTCACTAGTTTGTGTGTGTCAGTCTCATGCAGCCGTGCCATGACTCCGCCCACGTTGAGGAGGTACTATAGTAATGGAAAACCATACCAAACCATGTAGAGTCGAGCCGTGCTGGTACTGGGGAGTGGAAAAGCGGCATCATTGACGTCCTAATTCCCCTCACTGCCCCCCTCAGTTTTGGTTTCACAGAAAAAGGCTCGGGTAAAGCCAGTCAGCAGGCCATCGGCGTGTACGGAAATGGTTTCAAGTCCGGCTCAATGCGTCTGGGCCGCGATGCTCTGATCTTCACCAAAAACGGCGGCTGCCAGAGTGTGGGAATGTTGTCCCAGACCTACCTGGAAAACATCAAGGCCCAGGCTGTCATCGTCCCCATCGTCCCCTTCAACCAACAAACCAATATCCTTCACAAAACACTGACAGAACATTCAGATCACTCCACTGTCTTCTTTTCCAAGTGATTATTCTTACATACATATAAAAGGCTTATTCTAAGGCAATGAAAACCAAATCATTTTTATTCAAACACTTATTATACAGTCATACAAATGTACTTGTGGGTAAGACATTTACTGTGTGCCAGTAAACCCTTAAAATGTTACACACTGGACCATTAAATCCTACACACTGGTCCTTTAACTCGGTGTTACAGTCACTGGTGGTGACAGAGGACTCCGAGGCGAGCCTGGCAGCCATCCTGCAGAACTCCATCATCAGCTCCCTGGAGCAGATACACGCACACTTTGACTCCATGGCTTTCAAAAAAGGCACCAAGATATTCATCTGGAACATCCGCAGGTTAGAATCATATGACTAAACACTAAAGTGTTATAAAATGCTTAGTTAAATTGTGTGTCTATTCTTCTTATTATCTATGGATTTAAAATGATGACAAATGTGTGTCTTCTGTTGAATTTTTTTCCTTTTCCATATAGGTTTAATATACTAGCATGACAGATTACATGTCAGAAGCACACATGAGACAGGCAAATGTGCACCTTTAGACAAATCAATGCAAACCACCACACATTCAAATACGCACGCATCCTTATATCACCATATTCAGATTAAGATTTAAGGTTTTATGGAGCCAGAAATGTGTTACCCCTTATTAATGCAACGATGAATGACTGAGTGAAGCTAAATTTGACCCAGATATTGTGCCGGTGATAGGAGACTCTAGTTAGGAGACTTATTTTGAGAAATAAATCAACACTTGTAGTGTCCTCACCTGACCCAACAACTGCTCACGTGTTATCCTGAAGGACCACGGATGGAAAGACAGAGATGGACTTTGACACTGATGTGAGTGACCTCCGTTTGCCTGAGATTCAGATCGAGGAGATGAAGAAGGGACTGAGGAACAGTGGGTCCCTGAGAGCTGAGCTGAACGTCCCCGACATGTTCTACAGTCTGCGGGTGTGTGTGTGCGTGTGATCACATTGTTAAACTTATATTTAGCAATGTTTACATTGTCTCGTGTTTGTCTTTCTGCTTCAGGCCTACCTCAGTATTTTGTATCTGAAGCCGAGGGCACAAATTATACTGAGGGGGAAGAAGGTTATCACCAAGCTGGTGTTGAAGAGGCTGACGCGCGCTGAGCATGACGTGTACAAACCACAGTTCAGCGTATCCCTTCACTATTCATGTGTGTGTGCGTGCGTGGGCTTGTATTTGTTACCTCTTTAGGACTTGTTAAATGAAGGGCTAAGATCTGGATTGTGGTTAGGTTAGGGTAAGACATAAACTGGTTATGTATTCCTACCCTTTGAACTTTGTATTATACTGCATCTCTTGGACTATTATCTCTTGGACCCCTATCTATATTATATACAAAGCAGAAGTGTAGAAGGATATTTACAGCTGATATATTAATACATTGTTTTCTATATTATATTATTAACTATTCACAGTCGACATATAAACCGGTTTCCTCCCACAAATCAAAAACATGCAGATTTGGGGATTAGGCTAATTGGACACTCGGTGTGAGTGTGAAAGTGGATGGTATTTGTCTCTATTTGTGACCTTGTGATGGACTGTGACCTGTCCAGGGTGTAATCCGGTGAGTTCATTTAAAATGGCTGTGGAGTTCAGCTGTGGAAGACAGTTCCATTTGATTGGACCCTTGTACTGCATTGGAAACACCAGCGTCAGAAACTGGCTATATTAAAGATCCACAGCCGTTTAATAACGGCGTGGTATGAGCATTCCAGTGGTCACAGTGTCCCTGGAGCAGTGTCCCATTAACTGATAATGTCCTGAAACCAGCCGATGCCCAGTGCTAACCTTGATTGATGAATGCCAGAAAGAGAAGGTGAAAGTGACCTTTGGGCTGAATCCCACAAATAAAGACCAATATGGAATCATGATGTACCACAAGAACCGACTCATTAAGGCTTATGAGAAAGTGGGATGCCAGCTCAAGGTAAAAAAAAAAAAAAAAAAGGATTTTCCTCAATATATTCATTAATGGATACTTGTCCTTTCCTTAAACTCACTCCCCCAATTTCTTTTATAGGCCTCTGGTCGACGAGCAGGAGTCGGAGTCATCGGTATCATTGAGTGTAACTTTCTCAAACCTGCTCACAACAAGCAGGACTTTGAGTACACTAAAGAATACAGGTAGGGTTTGTTTGATGCTTGGCCTGACACTAGTGCTGGATACTGTATTTACAAAGTGATACTAACATTTTTACCTCATGTCAAACTTCATTCACTTTCTTGTCCCTTTACTTCTCTAAAGACTCACACTCGGTGCTTTGGGCCTTAAACTCAATGAGTACTGGAAGGAGTTGACAGAGAAGAAGGCCAGAGAGCGAGAGTTCCACGCGGTAGACAGAGATCAAGATGAAGATGACACTGATGGGTTTGTATTGACTGTTATTTACAGGTGTCGGGATTATTATGATTAGTGTTGTTAGTGTTATTGCATTTGTAAATAACTAGTCTAAGTCTTTCATGGATAATTGCTGTAATAGTCCGTTAAGATACAGGTTAATTGATCATTTAACTGACGGTGAAAGTATATATATATATATATATATATATATATATACAGTAATCTACAAGCTACGCTACTATGATTTAAAAAAAATTTTAAATGTTATACATTCTGAAGTTACTATGAACTAATATTCATCAATGTATATACACATGTTTCACACTCAGTCACACCAGTCTATGTGTGTGTGTGTGTGTGTGTGTGTGTGTGTGTATTTACAGCGGCCCTGTGTGGCTACAGTGTGAAGAGTGTCTGAAGTGGCGGAAAGTCCCTGCAGGACATTACAGTGTTTCCCCTGAAAGCTGGTACTGCAGCCAGAACCCCAATCCACGTTACAGGTGTGGCTTTCAAATTCTTAATTCCCTGCAATACAATGTTCCTTTCATTGTTTACTCCAGGGTTTTGTATTTTACAATGTGTCGTACAGTGTGCAATTTATGTCTGAACTGAATCAACCTGGTGTCTTTTATTAATCAGGCTTTTAGTTAGACGAGTGTTCTTATTCTTTTATTCTTTTTACTGTGTTTTCCTGTTTTTGTTGTTGTTGAAACTATCAGTATTTTATGTATTTTACTCTGTTTCGCTGTGAAGCACTTTGTGATTCTATATCTGTGAAAGGTGCTGTATAATTAAAATGTACTTACTTACTTACTTTGCCTGTTTAGAAGTTGTTCTCTTCCCGAAGACGCAGAACAGAGCGAGGAGCTGCTTACACCCAGCTACCAGAAAAAACACAAGAAACAGTAACTTCAACTTCTACTTCTTCTTCTTCTTCTTCATTTTTCTGTGTGTGGAAATGATTGTGCATCCATGCTGATAACTGCAAAGAACAGGTTTTTACAGATTGTATACATTTTTTATTACAATTGCACTCAGGCATAACAAAGAATTGTTGCCTTAATGTCATTTGTAAAAACATTTTCTATAAGAGGTCACAGGACATTTAAAGGTAAACATCTCATCACTGTATCGATTTTCTTACAGAGAGCATCTTCTCAAGGGCAGAAAAAGAGAGAATTCACTTGAGGTGTGTAAAAAGTGTTTCTCCTTTCTACTGACATGTCAAATCACTTCTATGATTTGATTGATAAAAGCACCACTGTACTGTTTGTTTGGCACTTCTGCACATTTGAAGTCTGTGTCCTCATGTGTGTTTGCAGGTGTGTGCCTTTCAGGACCAAGAGGTGAAACATCAAATCCTCAGTCGTAGCACATCAGAGCCGATTCAGCCCGCCTTCCAGTCCAGCTGCTCACCACCGAGATGCCACGTGGAAGAAAACACGCTTGAACACGGTCAGACAAACACAGGCAATCACCCTGCACGTCGGCGCACGAATGGCGAGGAAAAAAACACACAACAGAAAGCCGCGGGAAGACACACGGCCTTTAAGGACAGGACACGCACCACACAAGGAGGGGTGCAAGTGAGAAATGTGACAAATTATCACAAAACTAAAGAGACAGGCACAAGTGAAGACACAGACGTGGAGCCAGTGCAGAGACGAGAAGAGAGCACCGATACATTCAGGTGGGACATGTTGCATGCAAACATGTTGTATGCAAAGTCAGATTTCTTTCATCTTATAATGTAGGTTTATGTAGTATTTCTACACACATTTCAGTTTGTATTAAAAACCTCACATACACTGAAAACTGGAACATATTTCAAAATTACATTTCAAGACAAACACAAATACAAATGTGTCCTAACCCTTAAGCCAACAACAAAAATGAGTTATATATGTAATATAATTGTAGGTAGATGAAAGATCAGACATTGTATGCCTCATCACCACAGGCATTTATAATATTATTTTAAAATGTAAATAATAACAGAAATAGTAAAAGTAAATATATGATGTAATTATTAATATTATTTGGATAGTACTTCTAACGAGTGCTTAAAGACACTGAGCGCAAATATTAAATAAGAAATAGAAGAAATAAAAAATGGACAAATTCATAATATTCATGTTATTGGAAGTTTTTCTGCTGGTCTTTACTGCATAATGTTCAGTTATTAGGTTTCAAAGGCCACTGCCCTCTCTAAAAACACAGCTTTTGCTTTGTGAACATGATATCTCAGGAATGCCGTGAGGAAGTGGGACTCAAGGATGAGCTGATCACTGATCATTTGTTTGGTCAAAAGACAAAGGTCATGGTCACTATGACCTCACTAAATCTGGATGTCTTCTGAATAAACACCTCAAGAGAATCGTTTTAAACTTGACACTAATTTTCCTTTGGTCTCATGGATGAACTGCTCAGCCACTTTGCACGAGAGTTAGTTATAAGTTCATAACGAGTATCCCTAGGAAAAAAAATAGAAAATAATCAACTTACTGTTTAAAATCCGCTGCATTATCACACAATAATGGAAAAACAACAAAATGTACCTTTTAACTGAACGGGTCTCCAGCTGTCTTACATTTCTAACATGTGTTTCCTGCAGCCACATAGAGAAAGCAGCGTTTTTATGTAACAGTGTGAAAAAGAAGCTGTGCCGTTTGGAGGAGCGACAGCCTGACTCAGAGAATATGGCAGAAGAAATGGATCCTCACAAACAAACAAAAGTGTCTGAGCCTCTACACCAAGTGGAAATGCCAGGTGGTGGAGCACAGGTAATACCCACCCACCTCATCTTGACCCACTCGCTCACCTCCGCCCAGAATGTGACGCTCCTTCCACTGAATCAAGCAGAAGAACCTCGGAGCACAACGCTGCCACTCACAGGGAGCGACCGGGAGGCTGAAGTACAGAAACAGAAACTGGCTGATTTAGAGAAAGAGGTTCAGGGTCTTCGGAGGCTTCTAGGTCTAGAAGTCACAAAGACATCTCAAGGCACAATGACAACTGTTGATTCTGGTGCTGAAAAGCCTAAAGAAGTGGGCTGCCAGACAAACATCTGTGAGGTCAGTGCATGACTTTGTTTTGGGGAGATTTGTTTTGCACATGTCATTTTACATATATGTATATGTATATATATGTATATATATATATATACATATATATATATACATAATAGGAATACTGAGTGAACGGCTCATCTAGTTCAAATACGTTCAGACTACTGAAGTTCACAAACTCAGAGTAATCTGCCTTCCTCTGTCCTTTCTTCACACCAGATTTCTTCTTCATCATGCTGCCTGACTCATACCCTGATGGTCCAGGATCAGGCGGCTTTATGTGAACCAGCAGAGCAGAACGGAACCAGTAAGGAGAAAAATGAAAGTGAAGACAACAGGTATAGTCACTACTTTTACATAATAAAATCATCAATCTGTCAAAGAGTTTAGGTTTTCATATTTAAGTTTGTCTTTTATTCTTTATTCTTAGCAACTTCCTGTCTGAAGTTTTTAACGTATCGATCAGATTTTTTTTGTGATGGGTAGGTGGTCACCCAAGTATGTTACGTACGCATCTACCCACTGATGAAAAATATATTATAAAGCAATTTTAAGTTAAACATGGGAAGACCCATTTAACAAGTCGGGGTGTTTATATCTGAGTGACATCTTAACAGATCAGAGTGAATTTTGTCGTTCTTATGTACAATGGTAATCGCTTTAAGTTAAGTTCTATACAGTGGATAAGGGAGCTATTTCTGTATGTTTTTTTTGAGTTGTAGATTCATTCTGCATCATAAATACATTCAATATCAATGCATACTTTTATTTTGAAGTGCTGTGAACTATCTCTCATCAGTGATGATATTCCATGAGATATCTTCATATATATGTATATATATATATATATATATATATATATTATATAATGTAATTTTAAGCTCATGTTGCCCACCATGACTGAACAGTTGTTTCAGTTGTCAGTGTTTTTTTACTTGACTGGCCCCCTACTGGCCAGACTAGATGGCTCAGTGGCCCCAAGGTTATTTGAGTTTGAGAGCCCTGGTTCAAGGTCTGTGCTCTCTGTGTGCTCTTGTTAGGGTTCGAGCAACAAGGTTGCAAGAAACCTATTGAAACTGGAAGGATTATTATTATTAGGGTTCGAGCAACAAGGTTGCAAGAAACCTATTGAAACTGGAAGGATTATTATTATTATTAGGGTTCGAGCAACAAGGTTGCAAGAAACCTATTGAAACTGGAAGGATTATTATTATTATTATTCTTATTATTCCCCCAAATGAATTGCCTTTTTGAGGCCTTTCCCATACCCCAAAACTCACCAATTTTTGTGACCGCATCAATCCTGGTGTAAATTTACGTCTGAAAAAGGTTCGGGGAATGTGCGTCGAAAATTGAATGTGGGAGGGGCCAATAAGTGCGGCGCCACCTGTCCAAATTCACCATGACCAACACAAATATCGCACATGCACGAAATTCGGTACACATGTGTAGTGGGTCAGGATGAAGAAAAAATTACATTATGACCATGATCCAAACCCAACAGGAAATCCGCCATCTTGGGTTGATTGGCCATTTTTTGGCGATTTTGGCGAATTCGCAGCAATGGTATTTGAACTAACTCCTCCTAGAGTTTTCGTGCGATCACCTTCAAACTTGGTGAGGTCCCTGTGGACCAGTTGAGGAGCTCACGGTATCAAAAGTTTTTTCAAATGTCGCACGGCGCACGAGATAGGGGGCGGCAAAGTTCGTGATGATTCTGATGTTTCGCATCAGAAAAACAAAACTCTTATAACTTTGCGATGGAAGGTCCGATCCGAACCAAACTTGCTACCATTGATGATGGGCCATGGCTGAAGACGTCTATGAAAAAACGGTGAAGTTTGAAAACAGCGCCTCCTTGTGGTGAAAGAAAATACACAAAAAAAAAGTTTTTTTACAATTTCGGGAATAACTTTTACACAGATAATCGTACCGCACTGAAAATTGGTGACAACAGTCAAAACACATGGTAGATGATGCGTGATCAATATGACAACAAATCGTTTAACGGTGTTGCCATGGCAACGACGCAAAGTCGGATTTTTGGGACAAAAAATCAAACTGCTACAACTTCGTGAATCCTGGTCCGATCTGAACCAAACTTGCTAGGATTGATGATAGTCCGGCCCTAAAGACGTCTATATGAAAATATTAAATTTCGAAAACAGCGCCCCCTGGTGACAGCAGACAATATGACAGCTTGTATTTCAATTATCTCCTCCTAGAGCTTTTGTGCGATCACCTTCAAACTTGGTGAGATCAATGTGGACGAGTTGAGCATCAAAAGTTATCGAAAGCTTTTTAAAATAGTGTATGGCGTACGAGATAGGGGGCGCCAAAATTGGAGATAATAATAATTTTTCATAACAGACAATGAAACTCTTATAACTTCGCGATGGAAGGTCTGATCCCAACCAAACTTGCTATAGTTGATGCTGGTTAGTTGCTGAAGACGACTATGTTGCTGAAACGGTACATTTTGAAAACAGCACCTCCTGGTGGTGGTAGAAAATTCTAAAAAAACAAACTGTTACAACTTTGCCAATCCTGGTCCGATCTGAACCAAACTTGCAAGGATTGATGACAGTCCGGCCCTGAACACGTCTATATGAAAATATTCATTTTCAAATACAGCGCCCCCTGGTGACAGCAGACAGAATTACATTTATAGTTTTTGATGCTGCTCCAACAGGGATTGTTGTATCCACTTGAAACTTAGTATGTGGGACCCCAGACCCTTCCTCAACATGTCCGTAAAAGGTCACCTCCCTACAGGAAGTGGAACGCCCGAAACAGGAAGTAAAGTCTTACATTGTCCGATTGACACGAAACTAGATATGTGAGTTACTGGACCTTCCCTGAACATGTTTCCGGAGACGCCGTTGACCGAACAGGAAGTCGGCCATTTTAAACAGGAAGTGCCCTCTAACTTTGCCGTACGTTGTCCGATCTGCACAAAACCTTATATGTGACACCAGGGACCTGTCCTGAGCATGTCCGTAAAAGGTCACCTCCCTACAGGAAGTGGAACGCCCGAAACAGGAAGTAAAGTCTTACATTGTCCGATTTGAACAAAACTTGATATGTAAGACAAGGGAACTTCCCTGAACACGTTTACGGAGACGAACAGGAAGTTGGCGATTTTAAACAGGAAGTGCCCTCTAACTTTGCCGTACGTTGTCCGATTTGCACGAAACCTTTTATGTGACACCAGGGACCTGTCCTGAGCATGTCTGCAAGAGATGACCTCCCAACAGGAAGTGGAATGCCCGAAACAGGAAGTAAACTCTAAGATTATCCGATCTGCACAAAACTTGATATGTAAGACAAGGGAAGTTCCCTGAACACGTTTACGTACACGCACTTAACCGAACAGGAAGTCTGCCATTTTAAACAGGAAGTGCCCTATAACTTTGTCATACGTTGCCCAATCCCCCTCGAAATTTGGAACGACATGCGCAGGGACGCCGCTGAAAATAACTAGTACTGAAAATAACTAGTACTGAAAATAACTAGTACCGCGCGCGGTGAATGAACGGGTGAGAGCGCGAGGCACGCGGGGAGCCGTGGCACACGGCGACCCGCGTGGGTCGGCTCGAACCCGTTCAGAACCGCGCGCGGTACTAGTTATTTTCAGTACTAGTTATTTTCATTATTCTTATTATTCCTTAAAGTAAATTGCCTTTTTGAGGCCTTTCCCATACCCCAAAACTCACAGATTTTTGTGACCGCATCAATCGTGGTGTAAATTTACGTCTGAAAAAGGTTCGGGGAATGTGCGTCAAAAATTGAATGTGGGAGGGGTCAATAAGTGCGGCGCCACCTGTCCAAATTCACCATGACCAACACAATTATCGCACATTCACGAAATTCGGTACACATGTGTAGAAGGTCGGGATGAAGAAAAAATTACATTATGACCATGATCCAAACCCAACAGGAAATCCGCCATCTTGGGTTGATTGGCGATTTTTTGGCGATTTTGGCGAATTCGCAGCAATGGTATTTGAACTAACTCCTCCTAGAGTTTTCGTGCGATCAACTTCAAACTTGGTGAGGTCCCTGTGGACCAGTTGAGGAGCTCACGGTATCAAAAGTTTTTTCAAATGTCGCACGGCGCACGAGATAGGGGGCGGCAAAGTTCGTGATGATTCTGATGTTTCGCATCAGAAAAAAAAAACTCTTATAACTTTGCGATGGAAGGTCCGATCCGAACCAAACTTGCTACCATTGATGATGGGCCATGGCTGAAGACGTCTATGAAAAAACGGTGAAGTTTGAAAACAGCGCCTCCTTGTGGTGAAAGAAAATACACCAAAAAAAAGTTTTTTTACGATTTCGGGAATAACTTTTACACAGATAATCGTACCGCACTCAAAATTGGTGACAACAGTCAAAACACATGGTAGATGATGCGTGATCAATATGACGACAAATCGTTTAACGGTGTTGCCATGGCAACGACGCAAAGTCGGATTTTTGGGACAAAAAATCAAACTGCTACAACTTCGTGAATCCTGGTCCGATCTGAACCAAACTTGCTAGGATTGATGATAGTCCAGCCCTAAAGACGTCTATATGAAAATATTAAATTTCGAAAACAGCGCCCCCTGGTGACAGTAGACAATATGACAGCTTGTATTTCAATTATCTCCTCCTAGAGCTTTTGTGCGATCACCTTCAAACTTGGTGAGATCAATGTGGACGAGTTGAGCATCAAAAGTTATCAAAAGCTTTTTAAAATATTGTATGGCGTACGAGATAGGGGGCGCCAAAATTGGAGATAATAATAATTTTTCATAACAGACAATGAAACTCTTATAACTTCGTGATGGAAGGTCTGATCCCAACCAAACTTGCTATAGTTGATGATGGTTAGTTGCTGAAGACGACTATGTTGCTGAAACGGTACATTTTGAAAACAGCGCCTCCTGGTGGTGGTAGAAAATTCTAAAAAAACAAACTGTTACAACTTTGCTAATCCTGGTCCGATCTGAACCAAACTTGCTGGGATTGATGACAGTCCGGCCCTGAACACGTCTATATGAAAATATTCATTTTCAAATACAGCGCCCCCTGGTGACAGCAGACAGAATTACATTTATAGTTTTTGATGCTGCTCCAACAGGGATTGTTGTATCCGCTTGAAACTTAGTATGTGGGACCCCAGACCCTTCCTCAACATGTCCGTAAAAGGTCACCTCCCTACAGGAAGTGGAACGCCCGAAACAGGAAGTAAAGTCTTACATTGTCCGATTGACACGAAACTAGATATGTGAGTTACGGGACCTTCCCTGAACATGTTTCCGGAGACGCCGTTGACCGAACAGGAAGTCGGCCATTTTAAACAGGAAGTGCCCTCTAACTTTGCCGTACGTTGTCCGATCTGCACAAAACCTTATATGTGACACCAGGGACCTGTCCTGAGCATGTCCGTAAAAGGTCACCTCCCTACAGGAAGTGGAATGCCCGAAACAGGAAGTAAAGTCTTAGATTGTTCGATTGACACAAAACTAGATATGTGAGTTACAGGACCTTCCCTGAACATGTTTCCAGAGACGAACAGGAAGTTGGCCATTTTAAACAGGAAGTGCCCTCTAACTTTGCCGTACGTTGTCCGATTTGCACGAAACCTTATATGTGACACCAGGGACCTGTCCTGAGCATGTCTGCAAAAGATGACCTCCCAACAGGAAGTGGAATGCCCGAAACAGGAAGTAAACTCTAAGATTGTCCGATCTGAACAAAACTTGATACGTAAGACAAGGGAAGTTCCCTGAACACGTTTACGGACACGCACTTGACCGAACAGGAAGTCTGCCATTTTAAACAGGAAGTGCCCTATAACTTTGCGATACGTTGCCCAATCCCCCTCGAAATTTGGAACGACATGCGCGGGGACGCCGCTGAAAATAACTAGTACTGAAAATAACTAGTACTGAAAATAACTAGTACCGCGCGCGGTGAATGAACGGGTGAGAGCGCGAGGCACGCGGGGAGCCGTGGCACACGGCGACCCGCGTGGGTCGGCTCGAACCCGTTCAGAACCGCGCGCGGTACTAGTTATTATTATTCTTATTATTCCCCCAAATGAATTGCCTTTTTGAGGCCTTTCCCATACCCCAAAACTCACCAATTTTTGTGACCGCATCAATACTGGTGTAAATTTACGTCTGAAAAAGGTTCGGGGAATGTGCGTCGAAAATTGAATGTGGGAGGGGCCAATAAGTGCGGCGCCACCTGTCCAAATTCACCATGACCAACACAAATATCGCACATGCACGAAATTCGGTACACATGTGTAGTGGGTCAGGATGAAGAAAAAATTACATTATGACCATGATCCAAACCCAACAGGAAATCCGCCATCTTGGGTTGATTGGCGATTTTTTGGCGATTTTGGCGAATTCGCAGCAAAGGTATTTGAACTAACTCCTCCTAGAGTTTTCGTGCGATCACCTTCAAACTTGGTGAGGTCCCTGTGGACCAGTTGAGGAGCTCACGGTATCAAATGTTTTTTCAAATGTCGCACGGCGCACGAGATAGGGGGCGGCAAAGTTTGTGATGATTCTGATGTTTCGCATCAGAAAAAAAAAACTCTTATAACTTTGCGATGGAAGGTCCGATCCGAACCAAACTTGCTATGATTGATGATGGGCCATGGCTGAAGACGTCTATGAAAAAACGGTGAAGTTTGAAAACAGCGCCTCCTTGTGGTGAAAGAAAATACACCAAAAAAAAGTTTTTTTACGATTTCGGGAATAACTTTTACACAGATAATCGTACCGCACTCAAAATTGGTGACAACAGTCAAAACACATGGTAGATGATGCGTGATCAATATGACGACAAATCGTTTAACGGTGTTGCCATGGCAACGACGCAAAGTCGGATTTTTGGGACAAAAAATCAAACTGCTACAACTTCGTGAATCCTGGTCCGATCTGAACCAAACTTGCTAGGATTGATGATAGTCCGGCCCTAAAGACGTCTATATGAAAATATTCAATTTCGAAAACAGCGCCCCCTGGTGACAGTAGCCAATATGACAGCTTGTATTTCAATTATCTCCTCCTAGAGCTTTTGTGCGATCACCTTCAAACTTGGTGAGATCAATGTGGACGAGTTGAGCATCAAAAGTTATCAAAAGCTTTTTAAAATATTGTATGGCGTAGGAGATAGGGGGCGCCAAAATTGGAGATAATAATAATTTTTCTCAACAGACAATGAAACTCTTATAACTTCGCGATGGAAGATCTGATCCCAACCAAACTTGCTATAGTTGATGTTGGTTAGTTGCTGAAGACGACTATGTTGCTGAAATGGTACATTTTGAAAACAGCGCCTCCTGGTGGTGGTAGAAAATTCTAAAAAAACAAACTGTTACAACTTTGCCAATCCTGCTCCGATCTGAATCAAACTTGCTGGGATTGATGATAGTCCAGCCCTGAACACGTCTATATGAAAATATTCATTTTCAAATACAGCGCCCCCTGGTGACAGCAGACAGAATTACATTTATAGTTTTTGATGCTGCTCCAACAGGGATTGTTGTATCCGCTTGAAACTTAGTATGTGGGACCCCAGGCCCTTCCTCAACATGTCCGTAAAAGGTCACCTCCCTACAGGAAGTGGAACGCCCGAAACAGGAAGTAAAGTCTTACATTGTCCGATTGACACGAAACTAGATATGTGAGTTATGGGACCTTCCCTGAACATGTTTCCGGAGACGAACAGGAAGTCGGCCATTTTAAACAGGAAGTGCCCTCTAACTTTGCCGTACGTTGTCCGATTTGCACAAAATCTTATATGTGACACCAGGGACCTGTCCTGAGCATGTCCGTAAAAGGTCACCTCCCTACAGGAAGTGGAATGCCCGAAACAGGAAGTAAACTCTAAGATTGTCCGATCTGAACAAAACTTGATATGTAAGACAAGGGAACTTCCCTGAACACGTTTACGGACGCGCATTTGACCGAACAGGAAGTCGGCCATTTTAAACAGGAAGTGCCCTATCACTTTGCCATACGTTGCCGCGATCCCCCCCGAAATTTGGATCGACATGCACGGGGACGCCGCTGAAAATAACTAGTACTGAAAATAACTAGTACTGAAAATAACTAGTACTGAAAATAACTAGTACTGAAAATAACTAGTACCGCGCGCGGTGAATGAACGGGTGAGAGCGCGAGGCACGCGGGGAGCCGTGGCACACGGCGACCCGCGTGGGTCGGCTCGAACCCGTTCAGAACCGCGCGCGGTACTAGTTATTTTCAGTACTAGTTATTTTTTTCCTAATTAGATTTGGCTCATGCTGTTTGACACATAGGTGGACGGCATAACATTTATTCAAGTTAAGTGCCTGTGCAGATGAAATAATTACAAGCTTCTACCTCTCCGATGTTAACATTAATCTCTATATGCCTGCAAAGTAAACTTCAGATTTTTCCCCAGTATTTCCAGTTGCATTTAAGATCATTTATTTTCTCCATATGATAAATAAATGTGCTTATTTGACCACTGTTCTACTGTTTTGAATTACTATTTTAGTCACTTTCTTTACATTTTCTTTTCTCTGTTTAAAACAGATCAGCTCAGGAGAATCTGCGCACTGTTCGTAACAATCTGGTTGTTCTTCTCACGGCGCTCCTGCCCCAACTGGACCTGACTGGCATCAGTCTGGAAACCACTGACGTGGACAGCATCCTGCAGCAGATCATAGACGTCAACTCACTGAAACTATGATCAGCATCGTTATGGAATCCAGTGGTAATAAAAGTAATTAAAGAGGCAAAACCAAATGCATTTTGCTCATTTAAAAACCCATGTTATTGTTGCATTACTGTCATGTGGATGAACTCTGTAACACAGTATTTTTTTTATTATGACTGTTTTGTCTTTAGCAGTTACAGTCAAGACAACAAAGTGATTTTTTTTAATTGATTTTAGTATCAAATACATTTTCTTAAGTTACACATTTATGACATTTCCTATTTGTGTTTGTCTCATTTTGATATTTTCAACCATGTTTGTATATATTAATGTAATAATACTCATCACAGAAGACATCTTTTTTCTCTGAGTTCTCAAATGAGAGCCATTTCCTTGTCACAGTCTTTTTCCCTCCAGCAGTGCAGTGTATTTATTAAATATACTGCTGGTTTAAATAGTCTCTCTTTTCAGCAAACCTTGGGACACAAAATAAGGTCTTTCTCTCCTGGGGAACAGGATGTCCAAGTTCTTAAGAACACAACATTCCCAGGAAATATGATAGCGTACTGTAGATGAACGACACCAACTCCCAGAATGCACTGCGCTCGCTGGCCTGCGGGGCACAGCCATACGCCACACCCCCTTCTTAGCAAGTGAAGCTAGTTGTGTAAACACACGAATCCCCATGAGGAAATAGTTGGCAAATACATTACGGACTTGTAAATTACTCACGTTTTTTTGTACGGTGCTAAATTGTACCGGACTGTGCAGTAAAAACAAGACAAGGACAAGCAGTAAGTGCCCATCATTTGCCGGTCAGAGATACAGAGCGGTGCTAACAAGCTGATAGCCTGAAGGCTAATGCTAACGCTATCAGCTTGTTTGCATTGATAAACCATCCGGAGTTTGCAGAAGACACGTGGAAAAGTTGGACACTCAGAGGGTTTACTGTCTCCATTTCCAACAGGAAGACGTCACTGAGCGGTAAGGCTGACGCTAATGCTCTACTCTATTTCTGCTCACACACTGCACGATGTGATATAAGCAAAGTGCTATATAACTAAGCTGTTAGCAAAGTGGAGCTACTTTGTTTTCGTTTGAGAATAATTTCAGTGTTATTCAAATGTTATTCATGTTTGTTCAAGAAGTCACAGGCTATGTTTTCAAGTCGTTGTCAGTGTGTTTAATGTCTAATGTTATTTATAGCCTATATAGACAATATTAGAATGTTCACAGCTAACTCAGTTGGCATGTTTTGCTGAAAGGTTTATGTTTCCTGGAAAAAAAGTAAAATCTTTGTTCAGATTGTATGTGTAATTGTATTTATTGTCCTTTACAGGAGAAACATGGTTTAATCAAGTCTTGGAGACAATGTTCACACCACACAGTGTCTGCTCATCTTCCAGACTCCTCTACGTAGCTGTGCCACATCAGATTCTGTCGCTTTCATTATTATTATATTTTTTTGTTTGCATAGTGTTAGACATTCTTTTAGACGTGTCTCCTTGTTTATTTTAATTTGTACTCTTGAATGTGATGGCAAAACATTGTCCTTTGTGAATAATAAAGTTTTTGTTTGTTTCACCTTACCCTGCATTCATGTGTTCACCACAGTTTAGCTGTCAAGACTCGTGGAAGGAGGCTGAATAGTTACTGATTTGCTCTCGTATTAATTTCTATACTACACAGGTCAGATTTACACAATAAAAATGATGCATTTAGCATCAGTGAACAAAGTAGCTCGTATTCTGAAGTGTTTATCCACAAACAAAAAATCAAATCACAACCAATATGAATTTACATATCCGCTCCACATATTCTGCTTAATTCATGCAGTGACAATTATATATATACATATATGTGTATATATGTATTTACATATTTTGTACATATGCATTAAATTAGTGAAAATTTCAATTATAGACTGCCTCCTAATTTTCAAAGTTCTGTTAATTTTGTGCAGTAAAAAGGACAGCAGTCCTGCAGTACTCATTATCTACCACAGGGTGGCAGCCAAGCTGAGTAATGGAAATATGGTTCTAGTGTTCATACTCCTAAAATACTCCTCTCTCACAAGGTATACGTTATGTCAATACGTGGTCAAATAAAGGGCACTTATTTGTAGTATATACTCATGTTCATGATGGGTTATAATTGTATTGTAATATAACATGCATTGATTGGTGAACAAGCCTATCATGAAACCAACAAAGGTAGAAATACAAGGATGTCAACCTTTTTTCCAAAAAAAAGTACTGATTAATACAAGTTATGAGAAACAGTAAAAATAGAGGTATTTCTTTAGAACAGTAATATAATTTGGTTTTGGTTTAGAGTCAGCGAGTCACATCAAATGAAAGCCAATGAAAAAATGAACTTATTTATTATTATTATTATTATTATTATTATTATTAATAACAATATTATTATCATTATTGTTATATTAATAATAATGATAATAATATTGTTATTATTATTATCAATAATATTCATGTTAATTTAAAAGATAGATAGATAGATCTGTTTAGATTTGTTTGTGTATTAGTTAGATAATATATTAGATTGAGTAGGCTGCACTTGAGGTTACTGTGTAATTGTGGGATTATTTTATTGCACTTCAGCTTTGTGAGTCTGTTAGACACACTTCAGACCTCACGTGCCCCCACGTGCCACTTCCGTCCCCCCCTTCTCTCCTCCCCACACCCCAGCACACCCATCGCCTTTAAATATGACAGGCAGCAGGAGGAGCAGCAGACCGGACTGTAGTCTGTGTGACAGGTGCCGCACACCGCGATGACAGCGACACGTGTGCTGCTGATGATGATGATGGTGGTGGTGATGATGATGATGCCGCTCTGCTCCTCCGCAGGCGAAGCCCCGCAGTTTTCCGCCACGGTCAGAGAATACTTTGTAGCAGCTGTAGAAATCGGCTGGGACTATGTTCACCTGGAAGATGCTGAACCACCGTCAGCTGAACAAAGGTCAATATGTCTTTATTGTGATTCTTTAGTGACGTCTGTTTTGAAAATGTCTGTGTGTGTGTGAGCAGAAAAAGAGGTTCTGGCCATTATGGCCCAAGGAAGAACTTTCTTGACGTTATTAAAGTGTCATGTAATAGTATGCTTTATACTGTATCACATACAGTGCTTAGACCATCTGTCATAAAAACAAATATTTTTAATTAAATATTAACAAAACGTTGTTTAAACCCCTTTAAAAAAGCATTATTTATTTGGCTCAACATTCAACCACTAAAACTAATTTCTCTGTTTAGGAATGCAAGAGAATATCTCTAATTTGACATCTTAATCAAGAAATAATAATATGCTTTACTATTTATTTTTGTAAAATACTCAATTTGAAAATCCATGGATAACAAATATGATAACCTTTCAGCATTAAAAAATATCATTTCAGTGAAAGAGTTTCTACACACTGGCATATTAACCATTACAGAAACATAAACGAATGGTTTTGATAAATACTAATGTTGTTCATTTAGGGCAGCTGTGGTAATATAATATACCTTACATTGGGTGGTGGTCTAATAAACGTGTTAAGTTATGTTTGGATGAAGCAGTGATTTCTGCTTTAAGAGAGTAGAAGGAAATAGGCAACTGGACTTTACTTTATATTTTCAGGAGATCAAGATCCAGAGACATTACACAAAAATACATCAAGGCAGTTTACAGGGAGTATACAGATTCTACATACACTGTCCCCAAGCCAAGACCAGCATGGACAGGTGGGTCTCCTCTCATCATGTTCACAGCTTGTTTCTTCTTTTTTTTATTGTTATTGTGAATTCGTAAAGGAAACTTTTTTGTCCACTTGTTGCAGGTATTCAAGGTCCGGTGATCGTTGCCCAGGCTGGTGATCGGGTGGTGGTCCACTTCAAAAACCTTGCCTCTCAGTCCTACAGTATCAGCCCTGTTGGAGTCACATACTGGAAACTGTCTGAAGGTAAAGTGAAAGTAACCTTTTTACAAACTGCCTATTAGTCAGCAGCATTCTGTTCACCTTGGTCAAATGATGGTCATGAGCAAGAACTTGACTCAGCTTTTAGAAAGGAAGAAATTTAAAAAGCGCCAAAGTGATTTAAATCTTAGTCAGACGTTCGACCTGTGGCCAAAAGTGAGCAATGGCATTTAAAGACGTTTAAAATTACATTTAATCACTCTTGGGTGATTAATTGTGGATGTAATCGTCAATAAAAAAAAAAAGGTTTACTTGCCCAAAAAGTCGCCCCCCCTCATTCCTGAGAAATTGAAACTTGCAACGGTTTCCATTATCTTGTGTGTGCAGCAGGTTTTGTACAGCATGTTAGAGCCAAACACTCACCAGGTATCAACAAAAAACATCTACAATAGATGTCTGCAAATGTGATAATGGTATAAACATGATGTGAGAAGCTTTCGCAAATAAATCCTTTGGCAGACTTTGGCTCACGTCCTAATGCTGCTGCAGATTCCGAGCAGTCACTTCCTGTAAATGACTCACGTCTTCCTGCCACTGGTTAGATTCTTCTTGCGAAGTTAATCATTATCTGAAAAGCTGCTCCTGTCGCATCCATGATGCAGCTTAATCAGAAGTGAATGGCGAGGAAAAAAAGTTTGTGCCCTGTTGGTTTTTGTCTGTGTACATTTATGATTGAAGTCATTGTTGCACATCGTCGTGAATTCAACTGATTCAATCATTTCATTCATCAGCGACTTACATCTTTTGAGTTTCGGGGCTGTTAGTAGAGGAGATAATAATGACTCCTATCCTTTCTCTGAGGACAGGAACAAAGTAGCTTTCCTGTTTTCACCCACTTCCCCTGAACGAGTCATGCTGCATGTCTTTTATTTCCAGGAGCCGGGTACGATGACTCCACAGCGGGTCAGGAGAAGGAGGATGATGCCGTCGCTCCAGGAGGATACTATGAATATGTGTGGGACATCAGTCCCAAAGACGGACCCACCAGCAGCGACCCTGACTGCCTCACTTACTCATACTCATCCCAGGTGGACACAGTCAGAGACGTCAACTCGGGACTCATCGGTGCCTTGCTCATCTGCAAATCCAGTCAGTATTACAGCCTTTAGAAACCTTATATTACTTTATTTCCTACCTCACTGCTGAGTCTTTGCTGCACCTCTCTGTATATGTTATGCCTGCATTATGTGCTTACCTCTTTTCCAGGTGCCCTCACAGACGAAGGCAAGAGGAGAAGCCCAGCATTTGTCCTGTTTCTTGCAGTATTTGACGAGACCAAGAGCTGGTATGGAGAGTTAGGAGAGAGGATGAGTCGAGAGAAGTTCAAGAGGAGCAATAACAGGAAGAAATACCACACCATCAATGGATATATTAACGCTACGTTACCTGGTAATGAGACACGATGTCCGCACACAGAGTTTGTTCCACGATGTCATGTGGTAATGTTAAGTGTTGCTAACACTCTCCTGTGTATCAGTGGCTGCGTACAAGGAATTTGACCTCATTTCTTTCTCTCTCTCTCTCTCACTGTAGGTTTGACAATGTGTCAAGGCCGCAATCATGTGTTTTGGCATTTGATTGGCGTAGGCTCAGCGCCAGAAATCCACTCCATTCAGTTCCAGGATCACTCTCTGCAGGTAATTCAATTCAATTTAAGAAGCTTTTTATGGGCTAAAACTTACATCTATGAACAAAATGAGCAGTAGTGGGTAAAGTAACTGTAACAAAGCAAAGTATTCTTCCCCACCTCAGCCATCTTTTTCGGTATTCTGCATTTTAAACTCTGGTATTCAGTTTTAAACTCCTATCTACTGTGTTGAATTTGTCCATTTTATTTGATCTTAACTTTTGTCTCTTTGGTTTATCTTCTTTTTTAAGGTATAAAGTGACCATTAGTGTTTGAAAGGCACTTACAAATAAAATGTATTATTGTATGTGCTTTGAAGGTTTCCTAGTTTAAATAAGGTTTATATATAAATGTGTAAATGTGATCTGTAATTTATTATCACATTCCTGTGTTGACCAAAATCTTTGTTTTTTGTTGTTTTCTCAGGTGTTGACTCATCGTAAGGTCACCATGGAGGTGACCCCCATGACCTTTATCACAGCGGAAATGAGACCTGCTACGATCGGACGCTTCCTCATCAGCTGTCAGATCCATTCACATCGCCACGGTAACAATACACATCTGTTACTCTGGCAGAAAATCTTCATTGGAGTCATTTCTCTGGTTGTTATAATGCACTACTGCCCCCCGCAGATGGTATGAACGCGTTGTTCACGGTGGAGAAATGCCCCGAAGTCGTCGCCGTGCCGGGACCAGATCTGCGTAACGTCCAACACAGTGAATACGGCGACTACGGTGAAGACTACAGTCAGGAAAATTCCGAGCATTTGTTCAATACTATAAGCTTTCAGCCTAGGAAACCTCAAGTGCAGGTGAGATCCAGCAGAGGACAGGACTCAAAAACCTGGGAGCATTTTATTGCTGCTGAGGAAGTCACATGGGACTACGCTCCTCACCTCAAACCCACAGACAGGTAGGAGAGCTGGAGCGGGTGAAAGAAGAAGAAGAAGATCTAAAAGTGAGTGTTTTGAAATGAACTGAACTGTGATTTCAATTTCTCGGCCTCGCCAGTGATTTGAGGTCCAGATATTTCCCTGCGTCGCCCCATCACCTGGGTTACAAGTACAAAAAGGTTGTGTATGTAGAATACACGGATGCATCGTTCACTGTGAGGAAAAGCCCTGCCAAGAACTTACTGGGTCCACGTCTGAAAGGAAAAGTCAATGATCAGTTCCACGTGAGTCACTATTTTTATGACAATATGGGGTAAAGGAGCTAGAATAGAAATAAATAAATGATAACCTTTCTGTGAAAGGAGAAGATCTTTGTTTGATTTGTCCGTTGAGCCTCCGCGGGTTTTTCTTGTGTTTCCAGATCACTTTTAGAAACCTGGCCAGTCGACCCTTTAATATTTACCCCAATGGCCTGACCAAGATCTCCCCACTCCAGCGAAGCACAAATGGTAAATCTTAAAACACAGACACAAACAAACACATCAGAAACTGTGTATTTCTAAGACATTTTTTTTTTTAGCAAATTTAGCTCCTTTTGTATGTTTTTTATAATAGAAAATATGATGAAAGTATGACTTCATGAGGGGTTTTCATATCATGTGTTGCTTTCAAAGCCCAAATCTCTCCACAGTCATCAGAGCTGTAGGATGATTAATATAAATATTAATATTATATATCATATTTATGTGGATCAGTGTAATACTTACTGCAGTATAAATCTTCAACACTGTTTTCGTGTTTTATGGGAAGAGAAAAATAATCTTTCTGCACACTTTTTGTTTGTCTTATTGTCTGTCATGCTGTTTTATGTAGTTAACATCCCAAATGACTTACTGTTACATCCATTTTTGTAAAATCTAATTTCCTTTCATTAAACGCAGAGCAGAACTTGCGCTCCATGGGCGTGCCCCCGAACGGGACGTTTGGCTACATTTGGAGGCTAACAACAGATGATGGGCCCCTGCAGGGAGACCCCCAGTGTCTCACCCAGCTGTATCAGAGCACCGTCTCACCAGAGAGGGACTTGGTATCGGGACTGGTGGGCACGCTGCTCATCTGCAAGTATGATGCCATCGACAGAAGAGGACGCCTGGTCAGAAGAATGTTTAACAATCTGCACATAACATAGCACTTAACCAGCGTGAAGGTGTAATGTCATTTGATGTTTTGTTTCCTTTACTGAACGCATGGTTGCGTGCAGGTGGGCCCAGATAAAGAGTGGAGTTTGACTTTCGCTGTCTTCGATGAGAACCGAAGTTGGTACTTCAATGAAAACATGCAGAAGTACAACCAGAACTCCTCAAACCTCAACGACCCGGAATTCTACAACTCCAATGTCATTTACAGTGAGTTGACTTTGAAGTTGTGTTTGGGTATATAGCGAGGAGCAATGCTCACTATCAGTATTTCCCTTTCTCTCCCAGGTGTGAATGGCATCATGTTCAGCGGGCGGCAGTTTGTGATGTGTCAGACTGATGTCACATTCTGGCATGTGGCCAGTGTGGGAACCCAGAGTGACTTCCTCTCTGTTTACTTTACGGGAAACCTGTTTCAGTACCAAGGCCTTTACCAGTCAGTTCTCACCCTGTTCCCCATGACTGGCATGACTGTTCCCATGGAGACAGAGTTGTCAGGTAAGCTTCTGGACATAAACGTAAACCTGTTTCTTCTCTGGTGTGATTTAGTCACAGATTAAACTAATAAGGGCCTCACAGGCGGACTTGAAACTCCAGTGTGTAACTTGTGGCACCGAATCAATGCTAGTGTTGCTACCCCCTCCAGACTTACCCCAAACCTTAAGTGCACCTGCAGAGCTTTCTGAAACGACAAATCCAGGTGTAACTGTTGTGCTTTTGCCTTTTCCCTCATCAGTTGTGAGTCTGTCACCACAAAGGCACAGAGAGAGAGTCGTGTGCAGCCGATAGGATTTAACAGCCCTGTTTTCAATGTGTCCGTATTCAAACAGATGCCATGACACACCTGCATTATTTCAAAGAAAATAAACTTTAAAAGGCATAATTATAAATATTTTAACGTGTATAATCTACTAAAAAGAAAAGTGAGAAAGTTAGATTTTTTGTGGTAAACACTATAATCTACAGTGGATGATTTCTCTGGAAGTGTGGAACATACTCAACATGTTTTAATAGTCAAGTCAAGGTCCTGGTTGTAACATAAATGTGATTAAATACATGTTACTCTTTTTGAGCTCTTTAAGCTTTAAGGCCGCTATGCAACATATTTACTGGTGTTGAGACAGTTACTCAGTAAGTGTTATAAATGACTTATTACATATAGCTAGTTCAAAAAGCGGTAATATCACTTTACGTATTACTTGCTATCAAAGGGAACAAGTTGCATTTCTTGTTATATTACCATAAAACATTTTAAATACAATCAAATACAATGTGGGGTACCACAAATTTACTGCAGTCAAGTAATACTATTACAGTATATATGAATATATGAATGAATGATGCATGGCTGTCCAACAGTGATTGAGTTATCTCTCACTGGACTGGGCTACGATGTAGACCAATATGTGCCATCAAAGGACCTACTTCCACTCAAGTCACATGACCTCTCTCTTCTCTCAGGTGAGTGGGAGATCAGTGCCTTTGACGGCAGCCTCAAAAGCCGCGGCATGAGCGTCCAGTACACCGTCCGTCCCTGTGACAATGGAGAGCTCCCGCTAGTCGATCGAGACGGAAGTGAAGAGGATCTCTCTGACTACATCGATCAGATCAGTCTACGGCCCAGAGGCAGAAGACCTCAGAATGATACAGTTTTGGTTCAGCTGAGGAGAGTCACAGGATCATCAGAAGACGGAGAAACCCCAAACAATGTGTCGGAGGGAGGAATCCCTCAGGATATCCTGGAGGCCATCGAGAGGAATGTGGAGCGAATAGAGAACAAGACTGACAGTGGAGAAAGGAGAGGCGGCAGACAGAGAAGACATGTAGAGGGAAACTGTACAGATGGAGACATCACCTCGGGAGCCTCAGAAGATGGAGCTGCTGGGATATCGATGGGTGGAGAGAATATGGAAAACTGGACTGACGCTAGTGCTGAGGTAAAGTCTGAGGAATGGAGTGAAACGTCAAGTGATACGACAGAGTCAATGGAGGCGTCGGAAGAAAGCAATGAGATCTTATTGAACGGTGATGGAAAGACGGTGTCACCAGTGGAGCCGGGTGCTTCAGAAGAAAGGGTTGAAAGCTTTGTGTGGAAAAATCACATCCAGACTGAACCTGGCTGGAAATACAACTACACCACTGAAAAAAACAACAGAACACAAACTGATCTGTCGCTGGAGTACGACTATGACTACAGCACTCAGGTACTGCTACCATTTCTGGTGCTCTCCCGCTCACCTGTAGCAATGTATTCATTCATATTAATGAATTTATGTCCTCATTTATTTTAGATGAACACCACATCAGATATGTTTTCCTCAGATTACCTGGACCCACGCTCAGGAGGCAATATATACCGCACTTTCTACATCGCTGCAGAGGAGATCGCGTGGGACTACGGCATCAAAAAACCACATCAGCTCATCAAACCCAGGTCAGTAATAATATTTCGTCCAGATTTGATAGGACGTTAGTTAGCTAAGATAGTGTGACACGTTTGGATGAGATATTGTCCAAACTATGATTTTTTCTTTCGTCTCCTTCACCAACATTTGTAACTACCATCCTTTCCAATCAGTGTCAAAGCAGCAGCATTGACTCAACGCCTCTTTTTTCAGAGAGATGCGTCGAGGGATGAGGAAGTTCCTGCCACAGTATAAGAAGGTGGTGTTCAGAGGCTACAGAGATGAAGACTTCCTCCATCCCGAACACATAGGAGAGCTTCAGGAACACCTGGGAATCATGGGACCGTTCATCAGAGCTGAGATTAACGACCTTGTGACTGTGAGTGACACCAAATAATGTTTACTTTGAAGTGCATGCGGGGAAAACGTTGAATTGAACTTTGAATAAAACTCTTATTCAAGGTGATCTTCAAAAACAAGGCATCCAGGCCGTACTCTTTTCACCTGCACGGAGTCTATGACCGCAGCCAAGGGGCCAGCATAGCTCAAACCTATGCCTCCTCTGCACCACCGGGTGTCCCAGGAGAGCCTGTGGCTCCTGGGGAGGCACGGACCTACAACTGGAGGATAACCAGGAAACAAGGACCCACTGACATTGAATTTGCCTGCAAGACCGGAGCTTACTATTCCACTGTTGACAAGGTCTGCTTCCATGTGCACACACAACATGTACTGATTATGTGTGTGTTTGTTTGTTTATTTATTTACTCTTTTGCCTCTTTAGTTCCTCAGAACGACCAGTGTTGGAAGTTTAGGGCTAAGATTAGAATTTAATTTTGCAATACATACACAAAGCAGATTTTTCCAGAATAGATGGTAAACTTTCTTTAAATTCACTTGAATCTTTATATAAACAAAAGGACAAAGAAATGTTGTTGCATATTCAGCAGCAGTTACCTGCCTTGTCTTTACTTTGTACTTTAATCTGCTGAGTAAAGGTTCAAGCATTTCAAGACATTACATATTTTTATAGTATTTTGGAAAAATTGTTTTTGTATGTCCTTCAGGAGAGGGACCTTCACTCAGGTCTGATCGGTCCACTGGTCGTCTGTAAGCCCGGCACCCTTCAGACTCGTCAGAACACTCAGCCAGACATCCAGGAGTTTTCCCTGCTCTTCCACACCTTTGATGAAACTAAAAGCTGGTACATGGAAGAGAATCTACAGAAGCACTGTGTGCCGCCGTGTCAGGTCAACACTGAGGATCCCTGGTATCACACCAGCAACAAGTTTGCAGGTCAGGAAAGTGAAGATTAACGAGCGGCGGTGTCATTTCTAAACAAACCCACTATGTCGTGTTTCCTCAGAAGTAGTTTTTCTTTTTTTCTCAAAGATATTTTTATTGAATTTTAACATTTTACAAAATCACAAAACAAGAAACCTTATCTAACCCAAGCCCACCCCTCAGAACACATCATTACCTAGCCAGACACATTCACAAATAAATAAACAGAATAAACACCAACTGTGCTTAATTCCTGGAGTGGTACAAGTAACAGCTGGAAGTCGGGTTTTACTCTGAAAAAGTAAAATAAAGTAAAACAAGATAGAAAAGAGAATATATACATAAACATACATACACATATACATATACATATATATATATATACATATACACATACAAATCATGAACCCACAAATGGGTCAAAAGCAGGCATCAGGCCAATTTGTACACTTGAAATTGGTAGCATCGAAACAAGAGAGGTGTGAGGGATCCAGTCCCTATGCTGTTTTAAAATTATGAAAGTATTCCAGAAAGGGTCCCCACACTTTCTGAAACTTTTCTTTGGAGTTACAGATTGAGTAATGTATTTTTTCAAGATTTAGACAAGACATAACATCTCTCAACCACTGAGCGTGGGTGGGCGGGACAGCATCTTTCCATCGCAGCAATATTGCACGCCTGGCCAGGAGAGAGGCGAAAGACAAAGCTCGCCGTTTAGCTGGGGTCAGGCGCACATCGACCTCACCCACAGTTCCAAAAAGACCGACCAAAGGGTTGGGCTCTATGTTCAAATTGACAATCAGGGACAAGGTTTGGAAAACTTCCTTCCAGTATTTCTCAAGGCTAGGACATGTCCAAAACATGTGGATGAGCGAAGCCTCTGCTCTCTTACATTTGTCGCACCAGGGATCCACATCTGGGCGAAAACGAGATAATTTGGCTTTGGATATATGGGTCCTGTGTACAACTTTGAATTGCAGCAAGCAGTGACGGGCACAAAGCGAAGTTGAGTTTATCAATTTAAGAATTGTGTCCCACATTTCTTCTGACACGGACAAACCCAGATCTAGCTCCCATGCAATTTTAATGTTGTCGAGTGGGGCCCGTCTTATACCTAGCAGTTTATTATAGACAATTGAGATCAAACCCCTGCGTGATGGCTGTAAATTGAGAAGTGCATCAGCAATGTTCACATCAGGTGTCTGAGGGAAGCTTGGTATCTGACAGCGAAGAAAATGTCTTATTTGTAGATACCTGAAAAAGTGAGACTTTGGAAGATTAAACTTCTCAGTTAGTTGCTCAAATGATACAAAATTATTATCTATGAAAAGATCCCTGAAACGCTCAATACCCAGTCTCCGCCATTCCTGGAATGTTGTGTCCAATAAGGAAGGTTGAAAAAAGTGATTGGCAGAAATGGGACTCGAGAGGCAAAAATCGAAGGAGCCAAAGTGTCTCCTGAACTGAGCCCACACCCTCAACGTATGCCAGACAACTGGATTATCTATGGGTTTATTTGGTGGGAGAGGAAGTCTAGATCCAATAAGTGCTGGAACTGAACAGCTTTTAGCAGAACCCAACTCCATTGCCACCCATGAAGGGCATTCAGATCGATTGTAAAAATAAGACCAAAACGTAAGACAACGAATGTTGGCTGCCCAATAGTAAAAACGAAAATTAGGTAGCGCCATACCCCCCTCTCCCTTAGGTCTATAGAGATGGACCTTATTTAACCTAGGACGCTTCCCTTTCCATATATAGGATGATATAACAGAATCCAATGTATCAAAAAATGATTTAGGAATGAAGATTGGTACTGATTGGAAAGCATACAAAAATTTAGGAAGAATATTCATTTTGATAGAATTAATTCGGCCAACCAAAGACATAGAAAGGGGTGACCACTGGGTCAGGCACCGCCTTGTGTGGTTTAGCAAGGTAAGAAAATTTTCTTTGAAAAGACACTTGTGCTTTTTCGTAACTGTAATACCTAAGTAAGTGAATTTGTTTTCCACAATCCTAAAAGGGAGGTTGGAGTAGTCTGATGCCGGTGTCCCCTCACTGACAGGGAAAAGTTCAGATTTATTAAGATTTAATTTGTATCCTGAAAACTGGCTAAAATCATTCAGTAGGGATAACATGGCAGGCAGAGAGATATCTGGACGTGAGATAAAACTTAACAAGTCGTCTGCATATAGGGCCACTTTATGTTCCACTCCATTCCTCCATATACCAGAGATATTCTCACAACTGCGGATTGCTATCGCCAATGGCTCTATGGCCAGGTCAAATAAAAGTAGTTTTTCTGAGTTTTTTTTTTTCCCCTCCCCTGTGTAGCAATCAATGGTTATGTGGCTGAGACACTCCCCGGTCTGTTGGTCGCCCAGCACCAGCAGGTGAGGTGGCACTTGTTGAATGTAGGAAGTGACGGCGAGTACCACGCCGTGCACTTCCACGGTTTGCCGTTCACCGTTCACACTGACCAGGAACACCGGCTGGGGGTCTACAACCTTTTCCCTGGTAATTGCACATACACATTCATACCTTTGTCAACTATCATTATGGGTTGCATTATGTGTAAAGTATAGTATTTAATGCCTTCTAATTCCAAATCCATCTCCTAGATTCCTCCATTGCATGTTGTTTTATTTATGTCCCTCCCCCTTTCCAGGAGTGTTTGGCACAGTAGAGATGAGACCCCCTACAGTGGGCACTTGGTTGGTGGAGTGCACTGTTGGAGATTACCAGATGGCCGGCATGAGGGCTAAACTACTGGTGTATAATCCACGTAGGTTGATGTGTCATACATGTGTTGTTTTTTTTTTAGTTTGTTTATAAGGTACTTGTAGTAGGGTATAATCTAACAGTAATAAGCAGTGTCTGTTTGATAATCTGAGACTGAGAATACATGCTGTTCTTTTGTTTTCCAGTGTGTAGTAAGTGTGTCAGCCTCAAACAGGTGCTGGCAGTGCTGCAAACATTTGGACTTTTATTGGGAGTGTTTGGGAAATAATGCTAATCACATGAAACCCAACCCACACACTGTCCTGCGGGGAACACTTCCATAGTTCTAAAACTTTTTTTATATTTGAACTTTTCATGAAACAACATGCAGGATGTGTGTCGCCTCTGGGCATGAAATCGGGAAGAATTGAGGATTTCCAGATCACGGCATCAGATCACATAGGTAAGACGCTTTTGTTGTCGTCTTGTCAAATACATATGAGAACCAGTGCACGGAAAAATGAAAATAGCTTCATGAAAACATCGACATTTACACGTGTTTTACTTGTGTGTGTCCAGATAGCTGGGAGCCTCGGCTGGCGAGGCTGGATCTGACCGGTTACATCAACGCCTGGATGGGCAGAAACAAGATGTCATGGCTACAGGTCAGACAATCTTTCTCCTTTAATGTCTGTTTATACTGTTATCTATGACAATTATGTGCTACTCCGTTATATTGTCAGTGTCATCTCCACATGAGCAGTGTTAAATGCAATGTGTCTGATGTTAGGTGGACCTCCAGAGGCCAACCCTGCTGCATGGTGTGCAGACACAGGGAGTCAGGTCAAAGCTGAGGGACCACTACATCACATTCTTCACTGTCGCCTACAGTCTGGACCTGGATAACTGGATGATTTACAGAGGAAACAGCACCCGGCAGAACAAGGTATGACCTCTACTTAGATTGCAATAGTGATATTATTATTAATAATAAAAGGTTCATTCTTCAGGAAATGAGTTTCTCAGCATTACAGAAGCTGAGCCCAGAATACCAGGAACACGCAGTTCTCTCATCACACAGATAAACAGACGACGAGAGCACTGACATTATCCTTGTGCTCCATTGTGTATTCTGTGGTGATGGCTTGATACCGATATCACACCCTTGAGTATCTGCGGTACTAATCTCGGTCTGATAAAGTCATTTTATATCTTTTAAACGACTCATCTATTAGCTGCACTGCTGCATAGCCATAAAAACCCATTTCAAACTGTATAAGCAATATTCAGCTCCCATAAAAGGAAATTAACCGACCACGTTCTTACACAGTTAGTGAAGTATTTATGTACGTATATATTACATGTCCTAAGTCTGGAAACACCATCATTCCAATCTGTCTATGGTCCACAGATATAGTATTAAATGATAAACTGTTCACGTTTCAGGTATTTCACGGAAACATGGACAGTAGCAGAGTGAAAACCAACCACTTCATTCCGCCGTTTGTGGCTCGCTACGTCAGGATTGAGCCGTTCAGCTTTGTGCAAAAGCCTGCTCTCCGACTGGAGCTGCTGGGCTGTGATCTCAACAGTGAGTTCCACCGAGCTGTAATTTACTGAAGTGTTCGTGTCTCTGAATGACAATGCAGAGACAGAATCTGTGTACACCTGAGTGAGTGTTTCTCTGTGTACGTGTGTGTGTGTTGCCAGGCTGCTCCATCCCTCTTGGACTCCAGAGGGGGATTCCTGACAGTAGCTTTAGTGCTTCCTCATTTCAATCCTCTCTGCTGCGTAAGTGGAGCCCCTACCTGGCCCGGCTGCATCAGGAAGGAGGAGCCAATGCCTGGAGGCCAACGGTACAGACTATATTAACAAAAACAACTATTCTACTTTGCAATCCAGGTTTATTACACAGTCTAAGCCAGTGTTTCCCAACCCTGGTCCTCAGGGAACACTGACCATCTGCATCAGGTGTGGTAGAGCAGGGCAACATCTAAAACATGCAGGGCAGTGTTCGCCGAGGACCAGGGGTTGGGAAACACTGGTCTAAGCCAAATCTTTTCTCAATTATAAGACTTCTCTCGCCCATCGTTCCCGTCCCGCTATCTTTATGCCTTGTATTCCTTCCTGTCCTACTCTCTCAGGCTTATCCATTTCACACTTTGCAGCTGTGAGCGTTAGAGGTGTGATTTGTCCTTCTGACAAACTGTTGAGCTGTCATTAAAAGTCACACGTCAAACAGCGCACAACACTTGTGATTAATGGACAGAGGTCAGACACACACTTTGGATCAACCTCCATGTCAACAACTTGGAGGTCTTGAAGGAACATTTATCCTTTTACCAGCAGTCACACACAGCATTCGGTGATTTGTCTTAATGTTAGCCTAAGCAGGAACATGTGCAGGATACAGATTATAATCCACCCTGATTTACTTTTCCTTGTTTATATCAATGTGAGAGGTTTTAGTGTAAGACCAGCAGGAAAGTGCTGTTGTTACACTGGGTTTCAGCTTTGAATCATCACATCAAATCAAAAACATGCACCACCAGGAACTTTTTTCCTAAAGTATTGTGACATCATAGCTGTCATAATAAGTATATTACATAGGATGTCTAAACAAGCTGTTTTAACCATGTCTTTTTTTTTTCCAGCACGACAACCCACACGAGTGGCTGCAGGTTGACTTGGGTAAAGTGAGACGCATCACTGGAGTCATAACACAAGGAGCCACGTCACTGTTGACCCAAATGATGGTGACAGAGTTCTCTGTAACCATCAGTCACGATGAAATGTCCTGGAGCAGCGTGTTGGAGGACAACTCCCAGAGAGAACAGGTACAGTTCTGCTAAACCAAGTTTGTCTGTAAGAGTGTAATGTCCAACATTTTCTTCACTCATTGGACTTTTCTTATCTTTATGCCGACGACAGTCAAATGTATATGCCACTAAAACAGGAAAATCTGTATTCTGTGAAACTACTACTAGAGTGCGTTGTAGGGTTTTTTTACATTTTAATCATAAAAAGACTCAGGTCACCTCAAAAGTTCATGTCGATCTGGGTTCTTTAAGTCAGTATTTGACGCCTACAGCCATAAACCTGCGTGTGAGACTGGACCATCTTAAACTTGATGCACAGATTTAGCTCGGTGGTCAAGTCCAGCTCTTTTCAAGTGAGACAACTCGCCAAAGTTTCTTTCCTCCGGTGCCCACGGGTCAGCTGCAGGGTCATCAGCCAGGAACCACCATTCACCGTTTCGCTCCTTTAATCCTGGAACGTCTCCTGGTGGCGGAGCAGTGACAGGGACGTCTCCCTGTCACCCCCTGCAGCTGATGGGTGTTTCCCTCTGCAGCTGTTGTCGGGGTTAGTTGTTTTTTCCCCAGCTCTTGTCTTTCCTCCTCAGCCAGAGCCAAAAGCCCCCCTTCTCGGCCTCCTCTGCTAGCTCTGTAATCACCTTCTTCAGGTTCCCTCTGGTCACTCCTGCGTCCCTCAGAAGGCGTATGGTTGACAGCCCCATGTAGCCTCGGCATCCAACCTCCACTGGGTAGATGGTGGTCCTCCAGCCAGCCTCCTGGCACTCAGCAGCCAGCTCTGAGTACTTGGCCTTCTTGCGTTCGTAGGCGGCCTCCATCCCCCCCCCGGCTGGTATTGTGAGCTCAATGAGGAACGCAGATTTTGACCACTATGTCGGGGCGGAGAGATGTTGCAGTGATCTCAACCGGGAACTGGAGCTGCCTGTCAAGGTCGACTCTCATGTTCCACTCCTGGTAAGGGGAAAACGGCCTAGGTGTTTCTCTTGGTTCTCCTTCCCCCACCCTCTGTGACAAAGCTGGCGTGGTTGTTCCTCACTCCCGAACCACTGGTGAAGGTTCCGAGGGCAGGGAAGCGCGTCGTAGGTTGAGCGGATGAGGAAGCTGAGCCTTGCCTGCGGAATCTTCCACAGGTCTGACCAGGTGATGTTTCGGTTGACAACTCCCTCCCAGGTTGTCCAGCCTCCCTGCGACACAGCCTTGATCTTGTAACGCTCTTCCTCTATTCTTGTCACCTCCGCCACCACCATCTCCTTCCTCTTTTTGCGGTTGGCCTTGGACCAGAACCACTCGGCTCGTTAGTCATTCTTAAGACGGAGAGGAGAAGTTTTAAGAGCATTTTCTTAGACGATTTTATATGTACTGTGTACATCACTTTGGCCAAGTGTGCTTTATAAAACTGGGAGTAAAACTAATCTTTATATCGTGCCATCCAAAAACCACATCCATGGAACTAAAATGTTAGACTTACTTGTAATTATTTTGTATTTACTGTGTATAACAATTCTTCATCTACTAAAGGGCTGGCGTTTTCTCTTTGTTTCTTTCCTCTACCCTCAGATCTTCACAGGAAACAACGACCCGGACGAGGAAGCCGTCGCTGTTTTTGATCCTCCCTTATTCGGCCGTTACCTGCGCATCCACCCACGGGGCTGGATCAACAGCATCGCACTGCGTCTGGAGATCCTGGGCTGTGACACGCAGCAGGTGTTCTAAAGGCACTACGCTCACCAGCCTGTGTGTGTGTGTGTGTGTGTATGTAAAGAAGGAGGAGTTAAGTTATACATCACTTTGTAGGACTTTGTACGAGAAAAGCTATTTCTTCTGCAGCCACGACGTTGTTTACATTTTCACCTTTTTTGTTGTTTTTTTTTTGCTAATGTGGCGCTACTAAAGTGGATATAACGTGTTAAAGGTATAGCTAACACTTTTAGCGGATAAGCTGCGCAAACTACAGAACCTTGTTAAGCTTGTGTAAATACGATAGACTCATGACTCTGAAGAATGTGTCCAGTTTAACTGGCTGTATATCATTGGAAAAGTTCAAAATGTTTCTTTTTAGTTTTGCTTCACAACAACCCCCAACACAGATGGGACGCAACATTTTAACAATCACTTTCAAAGCTTTACACCATGGCAGGTGAGAGTAACCGTACTAGTAAAAATCCCATATTTCTTGATAAGAGATTTCCTTTCCTTTTGTTTTCTTCCTGCTTTATCTTGTTCTCCCCTCCGTCCATTTGTCTGTTATTTCGGCTTATCCACCTCCACCAGGTTGTCCTGGTAGAAACAATGAACAAATCAGCTCCAACTTTCCTCTGTGAAAGCATGCGCTGAGGGGAAAACAAGTCGAAGACCTGGTGAAATTATGGGGTGACTGGCAACAGTAAGAGAAACATCACCTCATTATCATTTGAGGAAGTTTCCGAGGCTGGAGGTGTGTTTCCTTTGGAGTGTAATACCAGACAGGACATGTGTTGGCAGAGACGTAGCCGTCGCAAATCATGCCTGGCCGTCACATTTATCTCTCTCTGAAAAGAATAACACAGTGTCTCATTATCTCAGCGGCACAACAGAGCACCTGTGTTCACTTCCAATGGAAGAGCTGGTGAGATTGTGTTTGCGGCGTGTGAAAGAACCAGCAACAACAACTGCAGGCTAACAAATATGCAGGAGACTGAACTTCAGGTGCCGTAGGAAATGTTACACAAACATTAAATCACAATGGATCGAGGTGCTTTTATTTACCAAAAGTACCACTATTTTTGATACATTTTTACGGTACAAGTAAGTACAAGTAAAAGTACTGGTCAAAAAAATGTACTCTAGTTAAAGTAAAAAAAAAAAAAAGTCACTTTAATAACAAGGTTGGGGTATCACATGAATTTGAGTTTTTAATGAAAGGCAAAACACATCATGTATCAGTCAAAGGTTATAAATCACTCACTGATAACTGAGTAATTATGTCAATATCTGTTTTTTAAGAACAACCTTTTACAATTTACACACACCCTATTGCAAAAATGACCACTTCCAAATGAAATCTATCAAAACAAATCCACTCCTCAAACATAATCAACGACGAACCGCTTGCAGCTGCCATGGTCATCACCGCACCTGCGTGTGATTGCTCAGACGCCCATATAAGGAGGCGCCAAGGACTGACTCTGTTTCAGTCTCAGGACTGTGAGAGACACAAGCTCAACATGGGGGAAAAGCATTTGTAAGAGTACTAGAAATAAACTGAGGCTGTTTTTAACAACGACTGTGTGTTTGTACATTTGACTACAATGTAGTACAATGTTTAGATAAAACAGATATTTGGTGAATTAATGCCAGCTGCAAACATTATCACCTGCTCTACCACGAGCAACCCCGTGTCACAGAAATGATATTCCCTCACAGTGAAACTGGGCTTAAATGTGGAGATTATGTTGCATTGTAGGAAACCACCACTAAAATGTAATATTTTCTTCAAAAAATGTCATCAAAATCCAGTCTTTATTTTTGTGAATGATGCTGCTCTGAGGCAAACATAATAAAAAACAACAACAAAACAACAACTTCCTTAGTAAAGTGAAATAACTTTCTACAGACGACAGAAAGATGACTGTAAATGCTCACATACATTTAAAATGCACGTTGACACAAGTGAAAGGATCCCACGCACAAAAAGATCCTCTGACCTTTACAACTGAACACAAAGGTGTGAGAGACGCACACATGAGCTCCAAGACTCTAAAGTTAAGAATTCAAGAATTGTGAGAAGATTCCATTTAAGGGGAATTATAGAACGTGACATCACAGTTCTGAAATGGAACGTTTCAAAGATTTTGGCACAAGAAACTAAGGCTAGAATATGAGAAGTGTCTCAACAACACGGCTCTAAAATATGCTGTCAAAGTATACGACACTCAGTCCTAGAAGGCAATGTTACCTATAGAATGTGATGTCATAGTTCTGGAATGTTGAGTTGTGCAACACTAACATGTTCACAATATTACTTATCAAAGAAACAAGTTTAGAATGAATAAAACTGTGTTGCAATACAAGCCGGACACTGTGTGTTATGTAACTCATCAGTGTTTTGTGCAATTTATGACCAATGATTTTATTCATTTTACTACAAATGTAAATACTACTTAATGTAAAGTATTAATGTATATGACACGCTGACATGTGTTTAGTACAGTTGAGCTTCTGTCTCAGACTGGATGTTGTTTATTATTTGGCATGTGTCCAGCAAAAGTTTCAGTGTTGTTTTGAATTTCCTCTTTTTTTCCGCCCTCATTTCATTTTACCGCAGACCGCAAGCTTGCCACTGCAACTAGAGACAAAGTTACAGCATTGCTAAATTTTTCTTCCACTTTTAGGAAAATGCAACACTGTCAACACCCTTGTCAGTATTTTCTGGTTTTGTTCCCTTCAAAGAAACACGGTCACTTCTAGTCACCACATGTAGGTTTACTGACTCTAAATCAAAGTCTCAAAGAATCAAAGAATCAAAGAATCCAAAATCTGAAAACATCCAGACACAAGGATGATAAAAGACATGAAATAAAGGGAGGGGTCACACATAGTGCTGTTGCCTTGTACTAAAAAGCCCTATGTCAGCTTGGATTGGCCCTGCGACCCTCGTGTGGAGGATTAAAGAGGTTCACAATGGACAGAGACAAATACATGAGGACGTCAGGGATGATTGGACGCAGGTGAAAGACATCAGGGTGGGACAGACGATCAGAGGAGGGAAAGCAGACAAAGACGAGCAGCACATGGACAGCTAATCAGGAAACTAACACAAGGGAATTAAACTGAACCAGAAAAATACAACTCAAATATCCAAAATGACACACAGTAATGGTACACTTTCTGTCTCTTGCCATGATGAAATCCACCTGCTGTGAAATCTGCCACAGTGAATCCGCAGTGAATGTGAAACCTTCCGAGTGATTGCCACACTTGATCAGTGTGGGACACTTCTCGTGAAGTGACAGGGGTGGTGTGGCTCAGTGGTTAAGACCGGTACCCTGTGTGCGAAAGACATCATGGTCGCAAGTTCGACTCCACCCCTGGCTGATTGTACTCAATTGTAAGTCGCTTTGGATAAAAGCATCTGCTAAATGACATGTAATCTTGGCAGAGGGGGAAAAGAAAACTCGTCATTTCCTGCCATGGTTTGACGGCTCGTGTGGATACAAGATAAAAGAGACAAAACAGTTGAAGACATTATCTACTCTTTTTTGTTGGCTTTCACAACAGTGTCCAAGGTGACAGCATTAGTGTGTGGTGTTGTTGTTGTTGTCGCTTTCTCCAATAATAGTACACTGTATTTGTACACTGTAATGCGACAGTACTACATTTTCACAGTGATATTAAACACCAGCAGTCATTTATTTACACTTCTTTATTTTTCTTACTTCATTTGCCATCTGTGACTCATTTTCTATGACTAACTCTGAAGCGTGTTGTCTTGTGTCTCATGGAAACCATGTGAAATAATTATTAATCCCTCCTGGGTAATATTTAAGAGCTGCTCATGGACACTTGTAACTGAGCAGTGGGTTCATGTCGTTCACAAGTTTCCAGTTTGGCAAAACTCCTGAAAGTAAAATTTCACAACCACAGAAAACTTCTGTGTGGGAATCTGAAGATTACTACAGAGCCCCAAATACTTGCAGTTATGTCACTGTATAATTCAAACTGTAAGAATATTCCTTATATGTATATATATATATATATATATATATATATATATATATATATATATATATATATATATATATATATACACATACACATACACACATTTTCGGGCACCTATCAAGACACTCAAGGACAAATTCCAGAAACAAAATAGTAAAAACAATAATAAAAGAAAGCAATTTACAACAAAATATCAAGACAAAACAACAATTAAACTTCATAAGCAGAGACGGGGAGCTGCATTCAGGGAAGAATGGATGTCAGATTCCATCCATTGTGAACCTCTTTATCCTCCACATGAGGGACGACGTTCCCTTAATTAATAGTAATTAAAAATAAAAAGTATTGTTTACAACAATATTTGTAGTTTATTGCAAAAAAAAAGGCTCCTTATGCTGGAATATAATCTGGGCTCCTTTAGGTGTTCATGGCCTCACTTTGCATAATATCCTTCCCATAAGTTCAACCCATGGACTGTGGTTCTATCAAAAACGGTGCACACACTATAATAGGCGAGGGAGGCCCCCTACTGGACAACCCACAGTGTTACATTAGTTAGTGCACAGAGAGAAGTGGTGCAGAGACACTCACTGGACAATATTCATTCTCAAAAATGTGCAGTAAAGTGACATGTGACATACAGGCAGCTGTTCTGTTTTTGTTGTTTTTCCACTTTGATACGTCAACAGATTGTTAACACAAATACCTAAGGAGTCAATCGTATGGTAGCGACTCATTTAGTCTTGAGTATTTGTTTGGTCCATAAAATGTCAGAAAATGTGTAACAGTGTTTCTCAAGTGTCCTGTTTTGTCCAAAAACTATTCTGTGTGAATGATTTATTTGTTATAGGCAACAAAGAAACCAGAAAATATTCACATTTAAGAAACAGGAAAAATCAGAAATCTTGTTTTAATTCCTTTAAAACAACACTCCGATTGATCTATTGTCAATTAATTGAGTAATTGTTTCAGCCCCAGTGGTAAAGTCACATGCAGGTTCAGTAACACACACACACACAAAGGTCAGAGACACCACATGTTCCAATGAGTAACTTTTATTTAACAATAACAAATGATCAGATCTAAAAAAAAAAACACCATAGACACCTGTAAACAATCATAATCACTGGGGTCCAAAACTAAAAATTAGCAGTTCATCAAGGGCCGATGAATGAAGTCGTAATACAATAGGTGACACAAGTTCTTAATGAACGTTCTGCAGTGATTTTAAAACACAGGCACTTTTACTCTCTGCAGTATCCGATCATTTAGATAAAGTCAAGAAGTGATTGTCTGATGTTTTTCGCCTCAGTTAAAGATCATTTTTCATGGGTGTTAAATGCTCATTTATTGAACCGTGGCTTCAGGCTTCGAGCCAGTCTAGACAACAAGCGGCGTATTCTTTCTTTCTCTTTGTCACATGTCAACTATTTCCCTGTATGTAAATGTATATAAAGGGTTCTGCAGCTTGGATGGGAGTGATTTAAGGTTACCGTCTGCCTGGCTGTGAGACGCTGACGTGCAACAGGGAGTCATGAGAGGACTCCACCTCTGAGCAAACTGTGTTGCTGTGGCGCTAAGTAGATGACACATTCAGCGTGTCCCTGAACAGCTGCGGCGGGGTGTATTATATTTCTGTTTTGAATGGCCGTGTCTTTATGCATTTTAAAGGAGTCTGGGGTTAATCTCAACGTAATTGTGTGTCTAAAAACCATCTGAGCACCTGTGGCGTCTCATGAGGGAAAGGTTGAGGCCTGAAAACACATGGACAACAAAAGGAGATACTGGCAGTGACTGCATGGGTTGTTTTGGTTTAAACATACTTTTTAATGTCGCTAATAGAAAAACAAATGTGCCTCTTTTTTTTTTTGATAGAGATTCAAAATTACTTTGAAAACAAAAAAAAAATACACAGATTATAATTAAATAAAGATTTTCTAGCAGCATGACTTAAATTCTTAAATTCTTAAATGATGCCACTGGCCTTGTTAGAAATTAGAAATACTCACAGAAATACTCCAAGTATGCAAGTCTGATACAAATGAGAATACATCACCTGCAAAAGTTAGAAGATAATATGGCTAGGAAACACAGTGCCTATAGTCAAGAGAATTAAAAAGAAGCATGAATAATACAAAGGTTTCAGGCAAAAGGATATGAAGGTCTATACATTATTCAGGTGTAACCAAGCACACTAACAATGTTACATTACATTTTTTTTTTTAAAGTGATGAGTGGTACTGGGAACAGAGCCAAAACCACAGCGAGGATGGAAATGGAGCATAGAGCGTCTTTAGAGTGTTGACGTTTCTCAAGTGACGTCTCATAAACGCACAGACCCCAGGAAATCGCATGTTCGTGCGGTTTCAGGCTGAGGAGAAGCGTGGCGTACGTACGCAGAGGCCGAGGTCAGAGGAGCAGCGGATATGGCACGCAGCGGAGCAAAAACAACAGGCCTCCATGTCACACTTTAAGTCGGGAGTCTCTTTTTCTTTTTTTCCCTGCTAGTGGAAAATCTAATGACCGGGGAAGCAGCAGGTTCTGATTTATGGCAAATGAATAACAGGCATCAGCAGGAAATTTGAGTTAATCTCAGAAGAAATTATGCAGTGCTTCCCAAAGCGTGGGTGGCAGCCCGACGGGGGGCCAGACATGGGCGTCAGACATTTACAAAAAATTCTTCAATTTACCATATTCATCAAAACATCTTTGTTTAGGGGAAAGAAACTGACTAAATAAAATATATATATATTTATAAAGTGCTAAAATATGACATTCGATTTGAATGATTGTGGCCAAAATAGTGATATTTAATAAATATAAAGTATTAAAGTCTGTCCTATAGAGTAAAAAATGAACCATGTGATAACACACACGCCGTGCAGTTTGCACTTGTTTCGGACGCACGTACGAACACGAATGCAACAACCGGGAGACTTTAGTCTGGTGTCAATTGGGATTTAATGTGGAGCTGTGTTCGACGTGCTTTCACGAGGCTCCGAGCTCGACACCTGAACATCACAAGCAAACACCAGGACACGGAGAAACGGCGAACCCAGAGGGGAAGTGTGAAGCTTTACTGCACTTTGATTGTCAGCGAGTACACACCTGTTCAAACACTTTCACATTTTAATTAACGACAAGTAGTAGTGATCGTAGGAGAAGTAGATTCAGCCGTTCAGGCTACAGCTCTCCATGTGCTACAGGAGGAAAAATTAAAAAAGTTCCAGGCAAACAAATTATTTAGAGCGCGACACATTAAGACGTCAGAGAGAAGCAACAATAATGAGTTAGTGAACAATTCATTTTTTCCAGTAGTCATTGAATTGTATCTTTTTAAAAAAAAAAAAAAACAGACAAAAAAGCAATCATTAAAAACAAATAACACAGTTTATGATTAAGGAAACAAACGTCCAAAAGAGTATAATGAACATATGCTGATACACGTCGTCCTACAGTCGGTTAATAAAATGGAGCGCTCGGCTGGTTCTGACCAGAATCTGAGCGAGGCTGAAACAAGTGAGGAGGATGTTTTTTAAAAAAACCCGACGACAATGAAGACCGAGAAAAAGATCAGAGAAAAATAAAATGGTTTTTTTCCCCTCCCACTCAAATCTTGCAACAAGTATTTTGAGATGCATCTGTAAGGCAAATCTGTTTTGCTTCCAAACGGAGGTTCTTATTACCGTGACTCACATGTCTTACGTTTAATCCTTTCGAGTCTCTTTAAAGTGTGTTGTGGAAAAACAACAGTGGCGGTAAAAATGTGACAAGTTCAGTACAAAACAGAAATGGGAAGGGAAAAAAAAGAAAAAGGAAAAAAAAGGTATTGGTTCACAGTTAAAAACATAAAATAATTCTCATAAACTTTGTTGAGACAGAATACAGAAACACATCCAGGCCTTTTGCAGCTGGTGTAAAGCAAAAGACTTAAGTCCTCCGATGAGGCTGCTAGAGGTTTGACTCGTGTGTTGACGGAAAGAAACAGATTCCGAGACTTTAGCGACGTCTGCAGAAGCAAACTGGTGCAACTTGTCAATGACACGAAACGTTTACCGGGGTAAATAACAGTGTTGTGCAAACCCACCGAATATGAGCAAATGTGTCAAATTTGACCTATTTATCTAAACATAAAGTTGCCTATTTATTCTTTAAATTGAATGTAAATAATCACCTTTTCTTTAAAAAAAGAATCAGATTTAGGGCAATGGTTTTTTCTGGTTCAATTTTGAATTTTGATGACAAATAAAAACTCCAAAATGGCAAATCCGATAAAACATGATCAAGTGAATTTGTGATCACAATTTAAAACATTGGTTAGCTTATATAACTGGTAGATCAGCAGCCGTCATTTTGAATTACCCCCCTATCGTTTTTTGTGTGTCGTAATAGGACCTGGAAATAACGTGCGGCAAAAGTGAATTCGACACTGCGTCCACAGTCCTGGAAAAGCAAATAATAACTAGCAGTCTCCTAGGAAGAGGTAACAGACAGCAGAGAGGACAACAAGGATCAAAAACTACGGAGACAAATTAATATGAAGGCAAAACGAGTGATATTAGAGCAGAATAAATCGAAAAAAAAGATTGACCACGATCTGAGTGCCGGATCACGAGGAATGGAAGTTTGACATTTATGAGGTTTTGGAGGAAAAGAACATGACAACAGGCAATCGGCAGCGACGCAGTGTTGAGATTCAGACTGCAACAGCAAACCACGAGGAAGTTAATGAGGAATGTCAACACGTTCAGCGGAACTGCTGAGGATTGATTGATTATTGAGGTATAAGTGTATATTTTCTATTCAGAAGATAGCATTACCCTCCTATGCGACAACAAAAAAAACACACACTACACTCATCAGTGAGGTTTGTGCAGTTGTTCGGCTCGGAAATTGTGGCGACACGGGTAAAAAACAAAACAAATTGCCAGTGACCAGGGAAAACCAGCAGAAAGGAGGAATACCTTCCTTCCCCCCCCCCTGCTCCACGCTCTCCTCGTCAGTAACGCATACGACCACAGAGTGGAACTCCAAACTGTCAGTTATAGCAACTTCACATCTGTTCATTACAGCTGACGTCTCGCTGGTTCAAAGGAAACTGTAATCTAAGAGTGCAGAGGTAAGTGGTCCGTGTTTATGGAACAGAGTTTTCGTGTTGTTGATGCCCCGTGTGTTTCGAGACTAAACTACAGCAGCAAACGAATTCGGTGAGGTGCCCTCATGAGGAAACGGGCCATTTGGTAGTTTGAATCCCCTCTTATCAACAGACTATAACATATTAGCTTCATATCGCATGACACACACACTCATTCACACAGGGAAGGGAAGTTTGGAGGGGGGGGGGGACAGAAAAACACCTTTTGTTAACATGATGAACATCTATCACTATTGACCACCATTACACTCCCCATCAGAACTACATGATCCCATGCCTCACTTTAACAGTGATACAGTGTGCACACTACAAAGCCACTAGTGAATTGTATCTAAAAGTCATAACAAACACAGTGTATGCGGATTTGTCCCCCTGCTAAAGTTTAAAAAAAAAGCCAATAAAAGTGTAGAGTTCAAATCTTAAAAACAACAAAAGCTCAAGCCCGACTCGTGAGGAGAGACCATGTAGTTTCAGCCCTCGCGTCGCACCTTAAAGTTACGATGACCTGCTACTGACCTATATATATCGAAACTGTGGGGGAGAGGAGAAATCAACACCTGCTCACAGTCACGTACATCTCTCCCGTTCAAAGCAGACTTGGCTGATTTGTTGAAACGACAGCGTGATTGAGTGTGATCTCTTCTACAGAACCGTCGCTCACATTTAACAATGGCTACTCTACGCGTGATCCCCTTGCAGCTGGCTCGGCAGAAAACAGTGGAGTAAAGCTAAACTGCTAAACACGTGAGGTACTACATAAAGAAATGCTGAAGTTATCCCTTCACTAGTTCTTATTTTATATTCCTCTAAATTAGTTTTTTATGGAATCTAAAAAACAAAGAAGAATCATTTTAGTCATACACGTGACTGTTCTTTATATTACTAAAGGGGGTAGTTTGTATATTTATATAGCCATAAAGGCTATAAATTAAGAAACCGCCCCTGTCAGTTAAATTCTCTTCATTTTTTTCCTCTTGGAGGTAAAGAATGTATATATTAGTACAGAGTCCACACTGACTAAAACAATCCTAGTTGAGTGTGTTGTGCTTATCCTCAAACGTGTCCGTCGTCCAACCCAGGTGTGTCCTTTTTTTTGTCCTCTCTGCAGCAGCTAGCCAGCAGTGGCGTTTTTTGACTTTTCTCTGCATGGAAATGATTAACAGCCAAAGAGGGCTGGGTGAGGTTAAAGGTCGGCAATCACAAGTCCATGGTTGAAAGCACGGGGTGGGAGGAGGGCATTCTTAGAACGAGAAAAGGTGCTGGTGGGCTGAATCCCTGCGGGAGAGTAGAAGTGAAGCAAACATGATGAGAAACAGGTTTGTTTGTTTTTTTCTGTCCTGCTGCAGATGCATGTAGGGCTGGGTATGTGAGCAGAAACTTGCTTCAACAAGACATCCCAGCCAGCTAAAACTAACTAACTTTTGCTTTTGTCAAAACAGATTTAATTAAATTGGCATCAGAAGTCCAGACATCTATAATATGTGTACACATACTGCACCTTTTGTACGGTGCGACTCAGATGTGTGTCTCCACGTCGGTGTAGCCAGGGAGCATGTCTCCGTTGGAGCAGCTCTTGGGCTCCGCCGCTTGCGGAACAGCGGGCAACATGTGGGCAGTCGTGGACGTCTCCTCGGCCGACGCCTGGCTCCGCTGGCGCCTCGAGTGCATCAGGGGCACAAAGAACAGCACCACGGCCCCCACCATAGGAGGCACCCCAGCCAGGGAGAAGGCTACTGTGTAGTTCCCAAAGTAATCGTGTAGTAGACCTGTGCAGCACATATAACATCCGTTTTTGTTTTTTTTAAACAATGCATATATACAAAGAAGTCCATACTGTATATGTACAATAGTGTGGAGGCAGAGCCAAGCGCTGGGTTTTGTTTGTGTGACGATTAAACAAACCGCTTTTGTCCAACTGCTGAGAGTTGTTTTTTCCAACCTTGAAGTTGAACTTTGTTACAGACTTTTATCCTGAAGTGGAGTAAACATGTCTGGCTACCAACAACACATACACATGAGAGTTTAAGAGATAACATTAAAAAAAGAAAAACGCGGGTCCATACAGTTAGGTACGTATATATTTGGACAAAGACACACATTTTTGCCTCTGTACATAACCACAGTGAATCGGAAATGAAACAATCAAGATGTGATGAAAGTCTCTGAAAGGACTCTCAGCTTTGATTTGAGGGATTGAACAACTGCTTCTGAGGAATTATAAGCATTTGTATACATTATTGTCCTTTTATAGGGGCTTGGAAATAATTGTACGGTGAACTAAAAAGCGGTTTCATGGACACAGATAAAGGTCTGCAGCTGATTACAAGTGTTGAATTTGCATTTGGTGGCTTTTTACTGAAATTTTAAATATGGAGGTTCAAAGAGTTGTCAGTGCAAGTGAAGAAGGCCGTCATTCGGCTGAGAGGGGTGATGGCAAAAACATTAGGAGTGGCCAAATCAACAATTTGGTACATTCTTAAAAAGAAGGAATCCACTGGTGAACTCAGAATGTCAAGTGGATGATCGCAGAATTCTCCTGATGAAGAAAATCCCCTTTACAACAGCCAAGTCGACCACGACAAAAAAAAAAAAAAGCACTTACTTGTACATTGCACTGGCTTACTTTAAGCACTTACTTACTTCTAGCTCTTGTTTGTACCCAAATGTTGAAATGCACTTATTGTAAGTCGCTTTGGATAACAGCTAGATTAGAATTTGCCAGAAAATATCTAAAAAAAGATTCTCTGGACAGACGATACAGGCATGAACTTGTACCAGAATGATGGGAAGAGAAAGGAACAGCTCATGATTCAAAGCATTACGTCATCAGTCAAACATGGAGCAGGCAGTGTTATGGTACGGGCATGTAGAGCCTGGGCTGCCAGTGGACCAGGCTCACTTGAGTTTATCGGCAATGTGACTGCTGATAGAAGTAGCAGGATTATAATCCTTTGTGCTCAGATTCAGCTCAATGCTGCAAAACTGATCGGGCGACATTTCACATCACAGACGGATAATGACACAGCACAGGGGCTTTTGAAGATAATGAAATGGAATGTTCTTCAGTGACAAGGTCGGTCACCTGATCTCATGCTCATCTCGGTTACTGGGGACTTAACTGAAGACGACTGCAGTAAAGGGTGTTCAACCAAGTATTAAAAGAAGTCTTTTAAATCCATGATTTGAAAGGTCATTTCTCAAAGGTTAATGCAAATGTGTTTGTTCAATCCCTCAAACTGAAGCTGAGCGACCACATCTTTATTGTTTCATTTCAAATTCATTGCGGTGGTTGTGTAACGAGGCAAAATGACAAAATGTGTGTCATTGTACACATATGATATACTTACCTGACAGTAAGTGTGTAGCATAACTGGCTACACAAGATATGGCCACATTAATTATGTCACAGTTTTGGCACCTGCACTCCACAGGGAAAGTCAACAAAGAGATAGGATTACTGTGAAACACTCAAACATTATGATGTGTACGCAGGGAAGCCAGAGCATTAGCTTCTGCTGCCTAACATGTGCAGCTCCTGGTTTCATGGGAAGTCTCTCACATGTTAGCCGAGAGACACAAACTGCACCGACAGCACACTGCCGGAGCAGGGTCAGTCGGTTCGCCACAGTGAACTTGAGTGCATTGGGAGGGGTGTTTACATACATTGTTGCCTGTCTCGTATACATTCCTGCGCATGAACTGCACATACTGTACAGAAAACATTATGTGGATATTAAGATAATTTCATTAAGTGCTCAGCCTCGCTGCCTTGGTGTTAGAATGTACAGTAACAGGAACAACGGGAGAGGGTACAGGGTAATTGCAGATGGTTTTCTCTCAGTGCTGTTGCTAAGAGTCTGAAGGTTTCTATTTGCCAGTCGAACAGTGATAAACATGCTACATACAAAGAACTGAACCTAGAACATATTTCACACAAAATTGTGAATATTTTTTGCTTTGTATCCACAAAATAAAACTGCACACATAAGGGCTTATAAAGCAATTTTGTTCTATTGCATTGATTTAACCAATTCATTATTCAGGGTATCTCCAGGGGTTCAAGACTTAAAGAGATTTTAATACCACATACTATGAAATGTAATGCTAACTTACTGGTGAAAGAACAAATAATAATGGCAAAGTTGGGATGAATTTCAAGCCACAGAAATAATGCATTACCAAGGGCTTTAAGTTCCTTTTAATATTCAAACACACTCACCAACCACTTCATTAGGTTCACTTGTTCAACCGCTTGTTAATCCAAATATCAAATAAGCGAATAAATCACTTCCTCTAAATTCTTAATCTATTTTTTTTTTCCCTCCAGGCAAATCCCTAGATGCAACTTGCAATTGGATACAAGCCCAACAGTATCTACATACAAAGTGATGTACATATTACCCTGCCATGCAATTGTCTAAGCTACTCCCTTTTTCCCTCTGCTAATATCAATCAACGTGTTGTGCCCTGTGACTGCCAACAGCAGTGAAAGGAGCTGCATCACTGTGTCACACTGAGTACTGTGCAAATCAAGTCTATGTTGTAGAAAAACAGGACAAAAAAAAAAAAGAGAGAGCATGCTTCTCACCAGCAATGGGTGGACCTGCTGTCATGGGAACAGACATCAGGCCGAGGAGGTAGCCAATGGCCTGCGATGCCTGCATGGGCCCGACCAGCTCGAAGGCTATGGGGGCCATCATGGTGAGAACGCAGCCGTCGCACAGGCCCAAGATCACACACACAACTGCCAGCCCCTCAAACACAGAACACTGAGGAATCATTATCGACATCAGGCCCATTACTGTGAAGGACGCCACCTGAAACAGACGAGCAAGAACACAAGCCATCACTGTCTTTACGGTTTCTGAAGAGTTAAATGCAGGGTTACTGCTGGCTGTGCAACGACTTGCCCAGTGGGGATAATAAAGATACCTTACACCTTCAAACTCAGGTAGTATTTGCTTGGGCTCACACTAAAATACTTCTGTACATACAGAAATGCCAAGGGCAGAAAAGAAAAGCAGAATCCAGTCAGGACTCAGGAGTGGGATCTGCTACACGCTGGAAAATGCTGGAAATATTTTCTGTGCCATTAGAATTATTCATATATATAATAATCATTTTTAAAAATGACTACATTTAGATAAAATGTGTCAAATTAGAGTTGGCAGGGTGGAACAACAACCAATTTCCTTCATGTGGGTATCAAAGAATAACAATTAACAATGATAACATTTGTGTTGCGCTTAAATGAGCGCAATTGTTGGCCTAAAGCATTTCACGTTTGCCTTTAACCCTTGACCTTTCCATCTGTAAAACATTAGGACACAGCCAGTGTGTTTATTTATGACTCCTTTGAATCTAAATGACCATGCTCGATGAACAACACGCAGTGTGAGGTTGGTGGTTCTGGTTTACACAGCCATGACGCACACAGCCAGTGCAATGGCTGCACTGGCTGTGTGTGTAAAGTGTGTAATGTACCACTTTTTGTATTCTCTTCACAAACTGCTCTGCACCGCTTTTCCCCCTCCATTTACCCAGAACTGGATCCCCCCTACCATTATCTAGGTCGGTAATTTGTCTTGTTAAAAGAAAGATTATTTTCATTCCAGTGTGCCAAAGAACATCTGAGTCATGTCTCTCTGCAGTTTAAGCCGTTAATAACGCTGAGTCACTCCGACCGCAAAGACAACATCAAAGGTTGACAAACAGTGACTCGACATCACCCTTTTAAATGAATGAAATCAAAACAAATGTTTAGGATTAGTGTTACATTTAAGAGCGTGAGTACACAGCATTTATAAGAAACAAATGATTTTACTGCGAGATGTCTTCCAGTTCAGCTTAAAGTTAAAGCTGCCGATTGTAACAACTTCCAGTCACGTTTGTTTTTGGTTGTTGATGATGTTATCATTCTGCCTGTGTTTGGCCTTTGTGAACAGAAATTATGTAACATTATTGTATGGTGTGCCCTTCATCTGAAACCATCAGACCTGACCGAGGAAGTGTTTGTGTATATACAGAGGCAGGGCAGAGACGGGTGGGTGCATCCAGTCAGCAGCTGAATTCACTTCTGAAAGATTGTGTGGGAACTTCTTTGTGTTTTCAGTGATACTCCACTCTATTACCACTTTTCAATAATGCAATGTTAATGTTAAACGAATCACTTCCTGTGCGGGGCAGGAAAGTCACCAGGCAACATATGATCCAAACCCTGCAATACTGAGGAATGCAGAAAGCGTTGTGTGGAGCTTAATAGACATTGTGTGAACTCCTCTGACAATGGTTGAATATTTAAAGGTGTTAATATGCAGATGTTTAATATCTTCACCTGCATGTAGATCTTCGTAAGACTAGGAAGGAGGTCTCCAATCTTCCCAAAAGCGAGACGCCCCACACCAGATGAGGCTCCTATGCACACCAAGAGAACCCAATCCCTCTCAGTGTCCTTGAACTCCTCCTTCACAAAGTTCATCTGTGACATGAAAAGAAAAGACAAGACATAGTGCTGTGTGAGACTTGGCTGTTTTAGCAGTGGGAAATGTGATCATGTTGCGTAAGAAACTCTCAAGAGGCTGCAAAGAACATACGCACACACAAAAAAGATGCTACACAACCTGCAGGTGAACTTTCTCTGATGTTTTTGTTTTCCCCCTGCCAAAGGAATCAATGAAGTCTGCAAATGTGTGTGAATTTTGGTTGAGTGGCCAACCCAAAAGCACATTCTTAACAACAAACTGTCTTCATCCACCAACTTTCAAAACAGAAGGACAGGGAGACCCGTTGCATATAGGTCAGACCCTCCAACCCCTTTCAGCCTTGACCCCCCAATTCAGATCCAAAACATGAAACCGCCCTCTCATGTCTTTCCTGAGCAAGCTGGTCCTTGTGAAATATTTGCTCTGCTTTGAAGGGCTCTACATTCATCAATAGCCATAGGATAGGAATGTTTAGGGATACAGAGAGGCCATACAGGAGAGGTTTCCTGAGGTAGTTGAGCCAATACAAAGGCCGGGGCTGTGTTTACATCTGGGCTCAGGCCTGAAACAACAGGACTGACAGAGGGAGGCCGGAGCTGGAACATCAGACATCTGGAAAGAGGGGAGATCAACTTCACAGCTCCAGGCTACAGCTTTACACTTCATCTTCATCCTTCTCCGTCTCACTATCTCACACCAAATTTGGTCACAGTTCCATGTGCTGACATATTTTACAATAACAATCGCTGGATGAAAAATGTCTGTACTTTGATCACCATGATGCGACTAAAGCCGCAGACTTGTTAGCAGTAGGAATATCAATAATAAATGATGTATGCACGCACACAGACACACCCACACTCAATCACTTGTCCTCTGAGCTGTCTCACACACACACACACACACACATGCCTATGTACACATCCATACCATAGCTTAAATATACCATGCTCTCAAAAGGAAAATGTAAATATAAAAGGTGCAGTAAAAGGTGACAGTTATTGCACATTACACATTATTTTGCTTACAATAATGTCACAATCTGTGAGGAACATTAGAAATATTCATTTATCTCTCAGCCCTAGGAAGGTTTGATTGACAGCAGCTGGGCCCCAGCATGGGAATGAGAGACAAAGTAAACAAACCTCACAGTATATTAGCAGACGTGGTACTTAACAGAGAGCACCAAACCAGTATCTTTAATGATATTTTTGTGTGTGTACTGTATGTTGTGTGGCTTATTAGCTATTTAATCTACCGTGCAATCTCCCCTGACGATTTGTTCAAAGGCTTGGCCAATGTGTGCTCATGTCATAAAAGCTAATGTCGGTTATGGCTCAAAGTTTTTGGTTCCTATGGTTATGTTTGTCCATTGTATGTTTGGTATATGTGTCCTTTTACAAATAAAAGATAGGACTATAAAGGTCCAGTGTGTGACATTTAGGGTTTTACTGGCCCATAATATGTTTGTATATGTGTATAATTGCATAAATCACAGCCTTAGAATAAAGCCTTTTAAAGCAAAGCAATTGGCCTTCTTTTACAGAGGCTGCCATCTTGCACTGCCATGTCTCTACAGCAGCCCGAATGGACAGAACCAGCCAGAGGTTGTTGTTGTTGTTTTCACATTTTTGAAACAGTAGCTTACTACACACTGAAGAACAACATCCTTTCTGGTATTCATAGTGGTTCCCTGATGGGCTTGGGAAAGGGTGGGGAGAGCGGAGGAGTCCTCCATTTGTTACAATCTGCAGTCTCACCATTAGACGTCACAAACTCTTAAACACTACACATTAACTGCAGCACTTAACTAAGTGCTGAACTATAATTTTTCAGTTACATATGAGCTATCATTTTTTATTCCAAAATGGTTTCTGTTTTTTTTTTTTACTTAAAAAAAATACCACAGTATATGTGACTTATAGAGCAAATTCCAGTTTGATTTTGTGACAGACTTAAGCAGATCTTAAGCTTTCACCACTCTTTCATCCATTACGCTATTAACATAACCTTGTAATGCGAAATAAATCTCTGCAATCACATTCCAAAAATTCCTGTTACATATGTATTCCATTTTAGGTAATGTTTTAGAACCGCTGGGATGGACGGTGTATAAACACTATAAGATACCAGAGGCTTCGTGTCCATATATATATATCTTCAATTACCATCGAATATAACACAGCTATGCAATTTCACAAAAATAACACATGAGAATCTAAGATGACACAACAATAAGAGGAAAGGGGAAAAGAAGACAGAGGCAGAAAGAGACATTACAGATGCCAACTGGTGTAAAACACTAAGTATAGAGTTTAGTTAACCTAATGTAAATAATGACCACATTCTATGACCTTACCAGATGTATATATGGCACAAAGTAGCCAAAAACTGCCGTAGCAATTCCAAACGCCCACAGCCGATATGTGACGATGTGAAACACTCGCAGGTTGAAGTATTTTCTGAGCCCAGCAAGAACTCTGCTCCACCTGCTCCCATCCTGAGCAGTAGCCCATGACTGGGTTTGGGGCTCAGCAGCGCCAGGTCCCATGCCTGGTGGTCCCATGCCTCCTCCAGCAGGCAGTAAAGGTTTGAACGTCAGCGCCAGCAGGGCCTGGACCAGCATGAAGAGACTGAGGATCTGGAAGGTCCTGCTGAGGCCCAGAGGCTCCACCACCTTGTTGAGTAACACTGGAATGCCCATGGAGAAGAGGCTGGCACCTGCTGTCACCATGCCATTGACCAGGCCCAGGCGCCGTCGAAAATAGTGGCCGAGGATAACCAGCGAGGGCTGGAACGCGAAGGAGGATCCGCAGCCAAACAGTATGCCGTATGTGAAATAACGAAGGCTAAGGGAGCTGAAAGAAAAGAGAAATTAAAATGGACGAGTGAAGTGACAAATAAAGAGGATGAGCGATACATGCAAGACCGTAACATGGTCACCACGAGATTGTGAAAAAAATCACTTATGACCATGTGAACAAATGCTTACTTGTAACATCACTTATTGTGCCAAAATGCAATAACAAAATTAGACAGTCTCATATCATTCAAATTAAATCGGTTCATTTCAGATCGTTCGCAGAGCTTCAATAACTTTAATAAAGCCATCTGATAAAAATGACTGCTGTAGGGTTTCAGTTATTTCAAGTTTGAAATTGTATATTTTTACACGGTTTTGTAGCTGTTTCAAAATTTGATATGTGACATGTACATGTACACAGAGTATTTACTGTTGTTAAGCTTCATGCCATTTCATAGATTATACAGTTAACATTTAAGAGTGTCTGTTCAAACTCTCTACTGGGTAAAAGCTGATAGTTTAATTCCGTCATTCCAATTGTTAGAGACTTTGAAAGTTTTGGAAACTCCACCAAGACCCTGGTTTTTGAAAAGGATGAATGCTAACAGCTCTGTGTCTGAAATATAGTGATAACACACAAGATGCACAAACAAGGGCAAGAGCAAGTGGGTGTCTTTACGGAGTGTGCACTAGCTTACTTTGCAAAAGATGTGGTGAGCAACCCTAGGAAAGCCAGCGTTGCCCCACTGACAGCTGTCTTCCTACAGCCAAAGTGGTCAGTGAACATGCTGACCACAGGTGAACAGAAGAAGATCATGCCCATAGCCAAGGCCCCGACCCAGGCTGCGGAGAAAGAGAAAAGAGGAGACAATTCATCACCATGATCCTGGAAATGTAGGGTAATATAAGAAAAGTGTATGCCTGTTTGTGTATCATGCAAGGCTCAAAGTCCATGTAACACTAAAGGTGATGTAAATCAGCATTATGCAATATCTCATGTCTGCTATTAATGAGTTTATGTAACTTTAATTGTGTATCATGTATTGTACTTTACATCAGACACACACACTATATATGACTGAATATAAACTGGATCAAAGTGGACAGTTCTGGCCTGTGGTGTAATAGCCACCCAGTGTCAGAACACCACGAGCCAGAAAGATCCAACAGAGACACTGCGTACCCTGAAGTGCAAACAAACAAACATCTGTGTCCAGTCTCCAGGGGAGCAAAGGTAGCTTTAATGTCTACCATGGTGTCTGGGCTGTGGGTCACACTGATCTAACGGCTCACTGGGAAAGAGACCAGACAGATTGGTAAACAGGTGGATGGACTGATTTTCCACACACTCGCAAACACCCACACAATGAAAAATAAGTGAAACATGAACTCTGCTGTACAAACAGTCTTTGTTGTGGAGTTTTTCTGCACTACATGCTCTGGGCGTTAGAAAAGCATACAATACCAAAGTCAGTCTTTGTATAGGTTAGGGTGGGACTACACCTCAGGCTTGCTATAGTTTATTTATCCAAAATGAAACAAGAGAGGGTGAATTTTGCAGTTTAATGTGTACTTCATGAACTCCCACCCCTAACTATGTTCAGCCAACATCAATAAAAAAAAAGGGTCAAACGTTCACATCTTGGTGCAACATCCTGAAGTTAAAAATCAACAATTGCAACAGAAGAGAAGGTACATATTTGTTTTATTAAGGGCTCCCGACACATCTCAACCTAAGGAAACATACCACTGAGGGAGAAACTATAGAGTCAACATTGCATGAGATCAGATTAACCCACTTCACTTTATAGGACAAAGAGTTGTGGGTTTGGATTCCCATAAGCACCTTAGCATTACATTTGTCCCATATTGCACAACTGGTCTACAGAGCTGAGGACCGTTCTGTACCCTCCACCACACAGCTTTATCTTGAGGAGTATGTTTCTCTCGAACACTTTATCACCAAGCCTGTAAATGAACCTACGATGTCACCGTTAAACGGGGGGATCCTTCAAAGGAGGCGATTCATAATTATCATCAACAACGTGACCTAATAGTACTACACAATGCCCTAAACATCCACGTGTACTAAGCTCTAAGTTTCATCTCAAACCTCCTGACAGAATCAGGTCAATTTTACTTCGGGTTGCACTGCTCAGGAATCTCAGAAATTAATGGCTACAAGGCTGTAACATGCTTCTGTGACAGAGATCAAATTTCCAACCCTCGAATTTCTCCGGCTGCAGTAATTTTTTATCATAATTTTCAGTTTCTAAATGGTCTGTTCCTTCCTAAAAATCCCAGGTTTGTTCGGTACATGTTTTACATATACCTGCTGTTCTTTCCTGTATCTTGCACTCTATTTTAAAGCCTTTCACTTGGCCAAGTTAGTCAGTTTGACCAACTACTACTCATTCCACCATTATAGCGAGTATCATAAGCCATTAGCTTGAGATGTGCAAGCACTTCATATATAACTGTATAGTTAAATTCTTAGAAGATTTAGGCATATTGTCTATTTCCATAAGAGAACAAATGGGTTATTACAATACGCAATAAACCCACTGACTATAAAATCCAAAACAAATATGTCACTGTGGTATAATTAGCGTATAATTGACAGTACTAATGCTTAGAACCAAATAATCTCTTTTCTAGTCCACCTCCATTCTCCTGTGCCCTGGCACAAGAAAAGGTCTGTGAAAAGACAGACAGTGGTGTATTCATCAGAGATGATTAGACCTGAACAGTTTCAACCAAAAGAAAGAGAACACAGCGAGGGAGACCGGAGACTGTGTATGTGTGTGTGTGATGGATTTAGTCTGACAACAAGAGAGAGACGCAGAGACGCTCTATAGGACCCATATGTAAACTGGTGGAACAAACGTGCAGCAAAGAAACGCTGTTGGACTTTTAAAGAGGCAGCCTGATTTCATGCACTGATTATCAGAGGTTACCAAGTTTAGTTTGCAGGCAGGGCATACAGTACATAACTGTAATCTGTGTTGTTTGTTACGTGCAAATGAAACCCAACTAAACCATCGAAGCTGGAGTAAAAAAATCATGCCATACTGCATTTACACACATCTGCCTGAATATGAGGCTATTTTGAGTGATACGCATCATGGACACAGAACTCACAAACTCATCCCAGATGAGTTCAATAATTTGATAAATAAAAAAATCTGGACAGAGATTTGTTTTGTTAATCCTGTGCTCCAGGAGCGATCTGTAAAACGACGCCTAATGCTGTGTTGAAAACGGTCTTGGGAGCTAATAGTTAAAGTCACACTGGCTGAATATATTTTTGGAATATTAACAGACGCACAGCATATATACGACTTGGTGCAGAAGCACATTCTCGCCTCAAGGCCACATGAAATGCCCCAGGTACTGGGGTGGACAATGTGCTGCTGCTGCTGCTGCTGCTGCTCCAGCTCCAGCTCCATGACTCGTGACTGAAAAAAACGCAAACAGTAAACTGTTGTACAGGACTATGAAATTGTACTCATTGTGCCTTTTTTGTGATTAACAGTGTAAAGTCACCAAAGAACATAGGTAGCTTTGAAAATTCTGGTCAAAGTGCTCATTGCCTAATTAGTTCCCTAGAAGACTTAACCTTCCTGTATGCGTTGTGCTGTAATGGCTGAGCGTTGAGTAACAACCAGCTTTGTGTCCCATCAAGGAAAAAGTGGCACATTTTGATGTCAGAACAGAATTCATGATATTCTCAACAAAGTAGTGCAATACAAGCCACCACCAAGTGTTGTGGGTGTCAGACAAGTCATTTCAGGCACCGACTGTCACAGTTTGTTGGTTGGCACACTGGTTGGATGGTTGGTTGGTCAGTTAGTGAATGTTTTTCTGTCTCTCTGTTTAAAGCCCATCTAAACTCTTTTGTGTCATAAAGGGAGAACAATCCTTCCTTGTTCCATGTGCACCTGCTGTTGAGCCACCAGATTTAACAACACTGATGAACTCATCATCAACAGAAACAGTTTATCCCTGTTTGATATTTACCTGCTTGTGCGCGGAGCTTCCAGAGACTTTAATCTGACCTGAACCCATTCCCCTGCCCACTGGAATGCCAAATATGCCACAATATTCTCTGATCTGCCAACCTGGGATTTCCAGCTACCATGGAGATGCTGAGGAAATCTTAAGGCAGCAGCGCTGCACTGCACAGGCCACAGCAGTATGTCCATGACGGCAAGAGTTTGGTTGTGACACACACACCAGAATACTATTATCCCCAAGTTAATATTTGGCTTCTGACGAACACCATTCACTAAATGTTGATTTACATTGATATTACACAGCTTGAAGATACAGTGTCGCAATTACATTGAACATATTTCTCATTTTAAGGCTGTATAGATCCTTTAGTTTCCCTCACATACATGCAGAAATCGGAAGATTTGCTATTGTATAATAATTAATTAAATTTTATTTAACATGCAGTGTCCTTTAATGATTGAAATAAAACCAATTCCAGGCCAGATACTATGACCATTGATGTATTCAATTCAAAAGCACCTGTTAACATTGCCTATAAAAAAGCTGTGATTAAAAAATTGGATACCTTTCATCCTAATGATTTACAAGCCAAACATCACAAAGACAAGGTTACACAAATAGGACAGTGCACACAGCCCTCTAATACGGGTTGATGTAAACAGTACGTGTTCTTCCCACATCACGTTGTGTATCAGCCTGTGTATCTTGCTCTATTCATGGAAAACAACACCATCTGCAGCTCTGATTGCACACCTGGTTAACACTAAGCTATCTTAAAAAAAACAAAAAAAAACACCTTGTTTACCCGCCATGGCTTAATAAATAATGAATCTACTGGTAATCTCTAATCAAGAGTGAATCATCTACTTGTCTTTTCTTGTCATCACCTCATCCCTTTTGTTCTGTTGTTTTAAGTGAAACTGTTCTGTTTTGAGGGTCGTCAGGTCAGGTACTTGCTTAATCCATTTTATATGAACAACCTTGAACTAAAGCTGATGATTGACTGAAGATACAATCAAGTGAAACACAATACACCAATCAGCCACACCATTAAAACTGGTGGCCAGTTCTAACAGTGAGGCTGACTCGGGAATACATCTGTAGCTCGTCTCAAAATACTTTTGAGTCAACAAGTCAAACATTTACTAATTTGACCCGTTTAGTTGAATTATGATTGCTGCCGGGGTTTGAGATTTTTCTTGACAGAAAATGCCCTCTGTTGCTGGCATTATATACGGAGTGAATGTGGTTACATGTGACTCTTGAAACACAGCTACCAGTCATACTGTGTTTGCAGCCGTAACTGATTCATTGTTCTCAGGATTTGTGACAAAATGCACAAAACCAGAATGCAATGGGACTACCCACGGAGGGCAATTTCGTCAAAGGAAATTAGAAATGACAAGGTGTGTGGTACTGTTAAGGATGTTCGACTTTGCCTGCACTAACAATTCAAATGGGCCTGACTCCATCAGATCCTTGTGTTTATTTTCTCTCTCCCCTCCTCTAACTCTCTTGACAGTGATTATCATGTTGAATTTGGTCCAGGTAAGAGTCTTAGAACCATAATCCCATCCCACATCCTGACCTTAGCCTTTGCTGGTGCCTTGACAGGAAGTTCAGAACATACCTACTTGGGTTACATGCCGCTGTGCTCCTAACGAAACCAGCTCCTATTCCTCTATGTGAGAGTAAGAACTGTTTCCCACATAATTATTCAGTTAGACTGTACTCCAGTAATACAGAACACAAAGGAGGAGCAGAACCTTTAGAGATGCAAAGTGTTCTAAACACTAAAGCAAGAAAATACCAGTTCCCTTCCAAAAACTCATGGCTCATTGGTGGATTCAGAATCTGGTGATTCTATCATACTCTATATTTAGGGTTGAAGTATTCAGTAAAGACAGAGAAATGATTTGAACCAGTAAAAACATGTGATCCTTGCATTTCTCTGCATGCACAATAATTTAAACTGAAGCATGGTTGAAGGTGGTTGAACACTGGCCTTATTCTGCTCGTGGACACCATAGACAGTAGCTAGTAGTAATCTATTACTATTTATAGTCTGTATAACGCTGTGTGTGGCAGGAATGTCATGGGTTTGGATCATCTATGGGAACTTTTTCACATGTGCCTCACTGCAATCTAACATTCCAACGAGAGAGAAAATTTCACATTCTTTTGAATATTTCGATGAGGAAACTGTCTGAGGCAAAGTAACAATTGTTTTCCGCTTTAGTAAGGTTACTTGAAAATAAAAACCTGTGCACATTTGTTATGGACACACTCACACTCACAGTTTTATTGGACCAAATGAACAGTCAATTAAAATGGATTTCTTTGTCATTTCTAATAATCACACCCACTAATTCTCATTTAATTAATTGGCACATTATCATTACACATTTTTGTTTTCAGAGACTTTTTTTATTACATGTTTAATGTATTTACAATTGAGTTTATAATTGAAAATCTATACAGTAAGTGCAGAGCAGTGCAGACCCAAAATGCAGATTATGCATATTTATTTTTTTTACTCAACCATTAAACTAAACTGGTATCATATACTGGCCATCGGCTGCACTGATCAACATCAGCCATGGAAATCCCCTTATGGGATTATCTTTAGCTCAAATGTCAGTGGTACATTTCTATAATTTACAGCATTTCAGGGAGAAACTCCAACAAAGGCCCATTTGTAAGCGATGGATTTGCAGTTGCTGGTTAGCAAAGTTAGAATTTAAGGATTCAGGGATTTTTTCACTTATCACATGCACAGAAACATGCAGTGGAATGAGTAGGGTAATCTGTCTCTCCACAGTGTGCAAACACAATGTGCACAATGCAGTGGTGCAAAGTCAAATATGAAATGTGAAATATGACAGAACATATATAAGTAAAATCCTGTACATTTATGTTTAAGTTATTAACAGTACAATCTGAATACAGGGGCATCACTGAGTGATGATTTGGCCTGAGGGTAAAGCTCATACTCACTTTCTGTTTTGGCCTGCTTTTGAAAAGCAGTGCAATTAATTAACTAAAAATACAACAAATGCACTGTTGGTCAGTGGAATAGCTGTTACTCATTAATAACAGTCAACGCACAATGTGAAACATTATTATTATTTTCTCAATTAATTGATTAATCGCTTGGTGTTCAGAATATCAGAAAACCTTAACAAAATGTTGATTGGTGTTCGTCAAACCTGGAAATGATGATGTTCTCAAATTGTCTTGTTTTGTCCACAAACCAAAATGATTAACTTCTAATAATTTCTTTGTTATCCAGAGCAAAGAAATGTAGGAAATATTCACATTTAAGAAGCTTAAACAATTGGAAATCTTGTTTTAATCATGAAAAAAGCATCAAACCTATTGTTCATTATCAAAATAGTTGCCGATTAATTTAGTAATCGATTTATAATCGATTCATCGTTTCAGCTCTAGTTTACATTGTGTATTAACAGTAAACCAGCACTATGTATATATTGACTGTACTGGGAAGGCACGTGTGTCATTCTACACTGAGCTAAATGTACCACATTGTAAACTCACATGAACTCTAAGCTGACCCACATCCCCTTAAACGGATGTATATGTACAGTATGTGCGTGTCACATAAGCAACATGCCATGATGTTGATGTTATACGAAGGCTTTCTCTTGCTGATGTTCTCTCCTACACTAATTGAGACCTCAATGTGCATCCAGGACAAAACGTCAAAACCTCTGTCCACAGCCGCTGTGCTGCTGTTGTTGTTCCCCCTCACCTGAAGCAGACCAGACACTGCAGCGTGATATTACTCACCCACTTTGAACTGAGACGTCTTGTCGTCTGGGTCTGCGTGTTCCTTCACCAGCATCATGTGCAGGATGCCGAAGGAGTTTTGAATCCCAAAGATCGAGCCGTTGCACCAGGTCGCAGCGAACACCACCATCCATCCGAAGCCTCCCTCGGGTGGGACAAATCCGGCTCCTTGTCCGTGCATCCCCGCCACCTCCGCATCAGGAGCCGGGGACTGCGAGGACAAGGGCGGCTTGCAACCGGCCTCGATCAGCTGCACGGTGCCCACAGCCTGGTCTGCGTCTTGTGGAGCATCTCTCCGCTCCGTGTGGGGATCTGCAGTCGGCTCCTCCGTCCTGCACACTCCTCCCGACGGCTGATTGTCTAGCCCGTTGATCCCCATGCTGTCTGGTGAGGTGGTGAGCTTACAGTGGGCTCTCAGCGCACACGCAGGAGATATAGGTCGCTGACATAAGAGCACGGGCTTTAAGTAACCGATTTGATTGGTTATCTGTCAAAACGTGCAAGACAGGGAGGGGGGTCTTCCTCCTCGCACACCGCCTGTTGTCCGGGTCTGAGCGTCAACTTCCACCAGCAGACGGTAGAAGTGTCATTGTGGTCGGATGTTTGTCTTTAAGCAGGACTTAAACGGAGCCGCCCGTTTGTCCTTTTAGTGCGATCATATGTGTCCCGCAAACACTTGACTCTAACACTATAGAATTCACTTTTTTACTCCGGCTTCTCCGCTCGGTGACAAAAGCGGAATCCTCAACCTGTGAAAAACCTCGGTGCCGTATCGTACCGTGACCGTCTCACACGGTCCGCAGCATCCCGCAATGACAAAAGAAACGTCCCCGGTGGTGTTCCTCTTTCATTGTGTGTAAACGCGGTGTGAAAATGTAGGCCAGTGCAGCTCCCGGCGGTTGTCTCGGCTCTGAAGTGTCAATATAGGGGAGAACCGTCATTCAACCGCTCGCCACCGCCTCCTCTCACAGGCGGATGGAGGGTTGGACCAAACTTTTTTTTTTCAATAAACTTTATTTGAAGCAGTCCAAAAATGACAAACAGAACAGAAAAAAAACACAGAACATTCATAACAATGGGCTTAAATAACATAATACACACAATACATGAAGTGAAACAGTAATAACAAGATTACTAAATGAAAAGACATTAAACATTGTTCGTAATATTAAAAGTTTTGGCTGGTCTTTTGTTCTGTACAGAGCAAGGTTATACCAGTTTTGGTTGGTTTTAGTTTTTAGTTAGTTTTTACTATCTAGTTTTGTTTTAGTTTTAATTAGTTTATAAGAGCGAGTTTGCTAGTTTTTATTAGTTTTAGCCTTAGTTTATGTTTTTGTAATATGTAATAGTATTTGCCAGGTGCAAACTTCATATGAACCCAAAAGTAAACTTAAAAAGACTTACAAAAACTAAGCACATTTTTCGCTATAATAGTTAGTTTTGTAAACATACAATTCAGTTCCAGTTAGCTATCGGTTTGTTTGTTTTTCAAATGTAGCTTTTATTTTATTTCAGTTATATAACCTTTGTACAGAGGCAATGGATGAAATATACTGCTCCATTTCGGCATTCCAAGCGTCGCTACTTGAACAAGAGGGAGTACATGGCGGAGAAAGTTACACTAAGAGATGCTCCATCCACATTCAATAACATGAGTACAAATTTAAACAACAAACACAAATTTAACATGTAAATAAACTGCAATTGTGTGTGTGTGTGTGTGCGTGTGTATGTGTGTGTGTCTGTCTGTCTGTCTGTCTGTTGGTGTGGGTGGGATTAATTTAGTGATTATTTGCAGTCAGTATGGCCCAGGGGACGAAAATGTTTGTCAGTGTGGTGGTGTGGAATTTGATTGACCTGAAGCGCCATCCAGAGGGCAACGGGTCAAACAGGTGATGGGCAGGATGTGAGGGTATAAATCTGAAAGAAAAATGATTAATTGAAGATATTTTTTGTTGTTGCAGTACCACGAGTGGCCACTGGAAGAATAGCTGTAACTCAGAGGGGGCGCCGGTGCTCTATCCAGTTCTTGTTATACTGAAGCAGAACTGCCCGGTGTCCTGCTGTGAGACCATTAACTTCTTACACTTTAGAGGGGATGATGCAATCAGACATCCATCCATTGAAGCATGTTAAAACAGGTCTTCGCCTTCACCCAACAGATTGGTTAAAATCAGGACTGATTATTCACTACACCAGGTGTAAATGCATGTGGTGAAGTGCTATCCCAGCCCCACCTGCACAGAAAATGCATTTTAATGCTGGGTGTAAAGGGAGCCTTTGATTTTGGCATCTTCTTGGATCATCTAAAGGGTTAGGAATCTCTCCATCAGAGTTGGGCAAATTAGGTGCCCCAAACAGCATCTTGCATGGGGGCCCCATTAAGCTATAAACGTAACCTGTAACTTCCACATACATTTTTTTTGTTTGTTTTTTTACATGAATATATAATCGTTTAAAAAAAAAAAAAAAAAAAAAAAAGATTATTTGATTTTCCATTTGTCGGGCTACAATAACAAGCATGTGCCACTGAGAGGCGCTGTAACTCTGGGAATTATTTGAGTTACAGACATTACTTGTGTGTATGCAGTATGTGTAATGGTCAGATATTACATTACATTACATGTCATTTAGCAGGCACTTTGATCCAAAGCAACTTACAATGGAATTGAGTACAATCAGCCAGGGGTGGAGTGGATTTTGTGACCATTGCGACCATGATGTCTTTCACACACAAGGTACCGATCTTAACCACTGAGCCACAAGGGCAAGATTGATTACTTCATATTGATATGTACTAAAACCTTCCAGAGTATCCAGATCCTCATCAACCAGTGCTGACGTGTAATAGCCATAACAATAAACCATAAATACGTTTTCAATGGATAAATCTAAATAAAACCACAAAAATACTATATAAAATAGAATAGAACACTTTTATTGGGCAATGTTCCTTAAACATTCATATATTTCTAGTTACACACTTAATCATGCATGTTTACTTCTAAAATGATGCGTTACAATGTACAACATTATACATATAAGTAATAAAAGAAGTAACATAAAATTAAATCTGTGAAGAAAGTAGTAACTATATTAAACGTATTGAACTATAAAAAACTATGAAAATACAAATAAACTCCAAAAAAGAACAACTATGAAAATATCTGAAGATATTTACCTACCTATACCTATTCTTTTCAGTTGTTAAATACAGAAATTATACTATGAACAATCCAAGATTTTTTTTTAAATAGTATTTAGTAAATAGTACAATAGTAAACCACTACTTTCCACCCCATTGACATGTACATATAATAACAGAGAACGTTGAGTGTAGTCAATCATTATTGCAGTAAATGATTAAAATGACAGCATTTTATTAATAATCTCACACGTACAGACCGAAGGAATCTGATGGCCAAGGGGAATGTGAGTTGTTGTCATCAGATGAAGCCGCCTCGTCATCATCACACAGCTGCTTGCATTTAGCCTTCTGAGGATAAGTCAGTTTTTGCACGGCCCTTTCTGGCTCCACGGCTAAAAATAGCCGTCCACACAACTTCACAAGAGTCTGGTCATACGACTACCCCGGGATTCCATTGCGATGAACAGGGGGTCAAAAAGTGTTGGGGATACAGCCAGTGTTAGTGCTTCCTGTTTAAATTGGAATACTTTAAGTCCTCAGAGAGGTGTGGGCAGCACAGGGAATGAACATCTGAGAGAGGCCCACACATGTCTGAGTCATTAATTCACGCTGAGAAGTTAAGCCTGACTTTGTGAGTGGATATTAGGAGTAGAGGGTGTTTGTTTTTGCTTGAAATGATGGAGGATAATTAATGTTTTAAATGACATGTTGTGTTGGTGAGGGAAGTAAAAGTATTCAGCTCCTCACTCATGGTGAAACTGTCCCTCGGAAGATGGTGGTGGTGATACGTGCGTGTTGTCCTGATTCATTCTGCGGCAGCATGCTCAAACATGCTGTGTTTGCTGGAAGGGGGAATCTGCAGTGGTGGAGCAGACATTGTCTCTATGACTCACACTCTGAGGTTTCCTTTATTCCTCTTGGGCCTTGGATCCTCAGTCAGCGCCCGGCGTCTCACTGACAAAATCATACAGAAAATAATGAACGCTGTCTCCATGGTGATCCACTTCTATAGTAAACTATAGAACTGTTCAAGCGTGGGCGCCATGACAGCTTCTTTACTCATTGGTGCATGAGGGTTCGTTGGGATGTGAAGACAAAAAAAACTGTCAACCGTATCAGCGGTACAATCTGTGGCCTGTTGTGTTTGCCTGCCTCCTGCGCTGTGCTTGGTTTAACATGCAAGATGTGTTCAGACAGTCGTCCTAGAAGGACACACAGAATCACGATCAGACGTTCTACAGAACAAACAGCTGTCGTCGCTGAAACGACACTGTTTATAATGTGACAGAAGGGTAATATAAGCTTAAAGTAGCTGGACTAGTCCAGAGTCATGATAATGTCATTATATACTCGAAACCAACAGACGAAAAAGAAGATTTTATTTTACATGCAGTGTCTTTAACTTGTTCTCTTACCTAATGTGACCAGGGGGCACTCATGCATTATTAGTTACACCCAAACTACAGTCAGATGTTAAAATGTCACACTTGAGCTGCATAATGAAATACCTGGAAGGAAACTATTAGTGTGGTGGAAATGTGCGGACTTGTCTTTAATGATTAAAGCTGTACTCAGAGTTCCTGGATACGGACTGTCTGGTTCAGGAATGAATGTCGAAATGAATCAAGACATCTGCGATAAGTCAAGGTAACCTGTACCACCCAGTTACAGGAGGGGTCAGGGAAACTTATCAGCCCTTTGTTGTAGACGGGGGACAGGCTGGGAGGAAGAGATGGTTGTCTCATGCAGCCAAAACAATTGGAACATTCAAAGTATAAAAAAACCAAAAAAAAACCTGTAGAAATAAGAGATAAGAACAGATAAAAGGATGAAAACACAACGCGTGGAATTAATGTTGAAAGAGTATATGAATTTAAATTTCTGCTTATAACGGATCACAAACGAAACATCATGTAGAACATATGAAGAGAACGTGTGAAAAAATATTGTTATGAGCAAATTAAAGAATCTTCTAGATTTTGCTCACTTTTCAATTATTCTTCCCCTGTTTTACAGAAAAGAGCAGTCAACTTATACTGTAAATAAGCTTGAGGTGAGAGAACAAACTAATAGAATGTACAGTAGCACCTTGTATTTGTACTTCAGTGTATGGAGTAAAACTGTGGAAAAGCGCTGCTCAAATATAAATAAGTTTCAAAAGATTTACTGCATATAGAAGAAATGATGGGATAGAAAGAACTTGAAAATGGAGTGGTGACTTCGGTGTGTCACCATGATTAATTATGACTATTTACACTATGTTATTAGTCAGAAATTGAGGCATGAGGCATTGTTCATATTCCAAAGAAGAGGACACCTTTTTTTGTTGAAAACAAGGGTGGTAAAAATATATATATATATACATTTCTGAGTAAATTGTTGGGTTAGTAGGAAAGCGTGCGGCTTCATCCTCTGGGCACCATGATACCGAAACTAAAGAGTGACACACAGAAGTGTTGTTGGTAACCAAATAATTGTTTTTTGTTTTGTTTTTAAATCACCAAGTAATAGCTTGTTTTACACGATGGGAAAAGTGTGTGGGTATAAGGGGAGATGAATTTCAACTTAATTTCAATTACCAATTCTGATTTAAGAAATATTTATATGTGAAGGTATTAAAGCAATGGTTGCCTATATGGTCACTTGGATATTACTTTGTAAATGACATGGTATTATTATTATAATATTGTCTATTTCCGCGTTATTATTTTTTATTTTCAAGCTGGGAATTGCCTAACAAATTGTATTACCATAATATCACCCTTTTACTATGTTGTTAGTGTACTTTAAGTTTGAGTTGTTCAGTTCATCACATTGTCAGGCTCTTAGCAGCCAAACCAGAAAATGTCACCCTTGAAAACCAAAAGGCGTACAAATTTATAACTGACGTTTGTCACCACTGTCCCCTGCTTTCCCAGCATGGTGAATGTCTGAAGAACGTTCTTCTCAGAATAAATAAGCAGTAGATTTTACACGGAAATGATGACAAAAGAACATCACACATTGTTCACTCATCTCATTTCCCTTCAAGCAAGCCCACATATGTTACAGATTTCAACATGGGAAGGAATCTAAATTGTGAAATTTGTTTACCAAATTGTAGCTCCAGACTTGCTTGGGACTGATCAAAACAAGGAGTTTTGCATGTGTGCGCACAGAGCGGAGACACAGCACTGTTAATAAAAGCGGCACAGAGTTAAAGTTGATCAAAGGTTTTATTTTCTCTCATTTCGGGGTTTTCTCACATACACAAAAAAAGTTTTAGAAACACATCCCTCCATGTTGCTGTGTGTATACACAACCGATACATAAAACTGAACTATTTCCTGGTGTGCCGTTTAAGTGGCAATATATTGTGTCTCTTTGGTGTTTATCACTTGACATGATTTATTAACTCTCAGACCTTATCTTGCATCTGTAAGTGACATTTCTCACAACTTTTGCTTCATGTTGCTGGTTTTGCTCAGAGAAACGTTCACACACGCAAAAGAATGTGACTATTTATTCTTCGAAAAAGCAGAAGTCTCTATGTTTTTGTTCAGGGGTTGTTAGGCTGGAACGCGACGAGGCTCTTTCCCCTGGTACTCTGCCTGTCATCTGTCCTCAATGTGGGTATTTGGAGAAAGAAAGAACTGGCTCGCTTTGCCAGCTTCACCCCATAAAAGGACGGAAAAACTTGAAAGCCTTAATCGTTCTCCTCCAGCTTGTCACCATGGTGGCTCCAAGAGGTGGAAGGCTCTCTAATAAATACACACGCACGCATTCTTCACCCCCTACTCTGACACATAAACACAAGTGTCCTCATGTACCGGTCATTCCATTGCGACACCTGCGGAGTTGAGCAGTCCAAGTCATGAAAAACAGACAACTGCACCTACAGATTACACAAACACATACTGCAACAAGCACCAGCCTGCCTCCTCCTGCTGATGCTCAGATTATTAATATGCTGAACACAGGCACATGATGGTGCCCCCACCCCCCACATCCCACCCCCATTCCCACTCCCCACCACCATTCCACATTCTCACAATAAAAAAAATTCCACACAAAGAAACATAACAGTGCAATGGTGGCTGTTGGGGGGCCCTGTTGTAAGAGCAGCAGGAGGAGGAGGAGGAGGAGGAGGAGGAGGGGGAGGCACAGGGTGAAAAAGGACAGAGTATGAAAGAGTGAAAAGGGGAGGGGACAGGCACAGAGAGGAGAGAAAATAAGGGGGTGTTGAGGAGGAGGAGAGAGTCTGAGGGAAACAACTTAAGACGGTGAGAACTGAGGAGTGAGTGAGCACACTTTGAGAGCGGACAGCGCGGGAACAAGGGAGGAATATTCATCAGCATCAAACAGGTACAGTAAACACTTTGTGTCCAGCAGCATATTCTCGTTTCCAGTCCCTCAGTTAACACATGGATGTGTTTGTGTATTCAGATGGGAACCACAGGAGGGGCCACTGAACAGTGTGCCAAGACAGAGGCGATAGTTTCTGACTTGTTAGAGTTACTTTACGCTCACTGAACTCCATTTGTGGTTCTATTCAGTTCTGCTTTCCCACAGAACTCATCTGGCTTTCTGCCAGGACAAAATGGAAGAGCTGATGAAAGTCACCTCAATAGTTGTATTTTCTTTTTTTTCCTTGCAGCACTCAGTATTTATTTATCTAAAAGTGTTTACAGAATGGAAACTAGAACATTGCCAACATTTGATTACACACAAACACATGGTAGTCATAAACTATATCCCAGGGAAAAAGTATCTTTCTTCTTTTACCGCTCTCTAAAAACTAATTTGGTTTTCCTTTTTTGACAAAGCCAAGAAGACAAGGGGGCAAAATACAGTCTCATTGACCTTATCGAGCATCTTCACTTCCACCACAGATGCCATACTTACTTATATACTTACTTATTTGTAACTAAATTCTGTATTTGTTTCTGTGTTTTGACACAATTATCATCAGCTTCTTGTTTTCAGTTTCTTTATTAAACCTCATTCAAATCAGATATTTTGTATGACTGGACTTGGTAGTCAAGGCTACAAGTGAAAATGATAAACAAATGATGGAACATGATTACACTTTATGTTACAGTACTGTAACAATATGGTGTATGATACTTTTGTTCTAGGGCAGTAATGTAATCATATTTTGTTCCTGAGTAAAAATCAAGTTATGGATTGATAATAATAATAATGTGTGTGGGACATGAGGGTCAACTGTATTATATGGTCATTAGTATCATCACCAAGCTTTTACCTGGGAAACAACATAATTCATTCTTTCAACTTCTTCCGCTTTATCCTCCACACGTGGGGTCGCGGAGGGCGCTTGTGCCAATCCCAGCTGACATAGGGCAAAAGACAGGTTAGAAACAACATCATATTACTGTAAAATGATCTCCTTATTAACAGTGTTACTACCAAGCTGGACATTGCATTAGAAATATTAAATATTATATATTTCTGTTACAAACTTACTACCACGTTTTACTGTACTATATTGGAGACTGCTGCCAACTCATTTCTGTTCTCTGACTTGGTATCTATTTATGGCTGTATTATCTTTGAAATTATCAATATTTTTGTGTTGAAGTCATGGTCATCCTTTCTATCCACAGAGTTGACGTCACAGTGCAAGAGCCCAGCCATGCTTCTTTTTTTTCTGATTGCTTCACCACTCCTCCACTCCCACCTCTTCATCTATGCGGCTTCTACTTCCCCTCCTATCACTCGCCCACGGATCATCTTTATGACTGCCCTGGGCTCAGATAATGAATATAATGATGACGATTACAGTGATGAAAACAACCCTCCCACTGAAGTTGTGTCTTCTGAGAGGATTCCTGACGTCCACCGAGAAACTCAGCTCTGTCAGTACAACCCCTGCTTGGAGAATCAGGAGCCCTGCGAACAGCTTTTAGCGCAGACTGGGTGCCTCTGTCCTGGGGTGAGTGGTCCCGATTTGCCTCCTCAGCCACCGCTCATCCAAACACTGTTGCCAATCAGTGAAGGGGAAAACAAAGGACATATAGAGGTGCAATGGTGCGCTCCATCTTCTGTGGTGTCCGGGTACAGATTGGTGGTTGAGGGAAGAGAAGCCTTGAAGTTTGGAAATACTCAGCGTCGAGGTTTGGTGGGATCTCTGGACGTCGGGACCAAGGTTTGTGTGGAGGCTGTGAACAGTGCAGGATACAGCCCCTCCTCAGAGTTCTCCTGTCAGCGGTATGACCCTCCCAATTCTTCTGACCATAATGTGCTGGCCTGGCTCATAGGTGGAGGAGTCGCCCTGCTTCTGGTTATCATCATAACAGCTGTGATTATGTGGAAGTGTAAAATATGTTTAAAGGGAAAGAGAGATTCCACTGATGGACTAGGGAACCCTTCATACAGCACAGAGGGAACGCTGTAATACAGACAAGCATGGACAATCCATCCCAGTTACAGTCCTAGGGTGGTGTTCTGATTCATTATGGAATCAAAGAAATGTGTTTACTCTCCTGTTTCAGGAGCAGATATGTGAACATAAGAGAAGTGGTGTTTGTGGGATTACACAAACAATGACAAATAATAATAATTGTGTTATCTTGGGTAATAACTGAAGGTTTGTTTGCAGGCAGATTAACCTCTGTAGATTCACTGTAGTGATGTTTTTTAGGATCTAATGTAGCTACTGACTGAGACTTTTGTAATTAACTAAATCTTATTTTAATAAAAAAATAATAAAAAAATATTCTGGTTTCTGAATTCATGTTTTCATCCAAATGGGTTTAACTGGCCTTTATTTTATAAAATAAATTTATTAATATTATTATTGTTGTTGCTGTTGTTCTTGTTGTTATTATTATTGTTGTTATTATTATTATTATTATCATCATCGTCATTATCATTATTTGACCAAGCCATCTTGTTGCACGAGGATCACATTTAACAGAGTTTCAGCCAGACAAAATAACAAATAACAGTAAAAACTATTATTGTGACATAAAATATCATAATTTTTACATTTAAAAGATTTTTTTTAAAACATAAAAGTTAATGCAGTACAAATAATAATAATAGCAACAGTCCAATAATTTACTGTAGTACTAAAGAAAGGTTAGATGCATAGATTTTTACTCATATATAGTGTAAAAAATTGCTTTGAATAAAAGTGTCTGCTAAATGCTTAAATGTAAATACTCACACACTATATTCATCGATATTTCTGTTCAGAAGCATCAAACTATGTTTTATTTATCACTTTTAATATGTAAATAAAAACTGTTAATTTGAAAGGTTTAGGGCTATTGCGACCCCAAGAGAGGGAGAAGCCTTAAGAAGAAAGAATGAAAAAAACTTTACTTACTGAAACAATTACAGCCCTGAATATATAGTAATATGGTAATGTAGTGTGTTTCTGCTTTTACAAAAATAAATCGTCGTCCCCATCTATTTGTTTCTTTCCTGGATTTTATTTTGAAAGTCCCACAAGAAGTTCGTCTAATTGGTTAAGAACTGAAGTCAATCAAACTAAGTCCCGCCTTCTGTAGCTGTCACAACCAATGATTCACATGACAGTATGGGGAAGAAGGAAGTTCAGTTTTAAAGGTTAGAGCAGCGCGATGGCGAACGCAGGTGAGTCTCTTTCCTCTTTCCTCTCTTCACTCACTGAAACAAAAGTAAATTAAGTGATCATTAACTGTACGGCGCCAATGTCCCATAAATGCGGTGAAGAAAGTCGAATTCCCGCTCAAGACGTAATTATCTTAATCTTATCTTATTTGATAGTCATAATAGTGTTTTAATAGTGTTGTTATTGACAGATTCGGTCGCAATGCGGTTCTTTGTTTTTACAACCATGTCGTGTGCGGATATTATAAATAATAAGTGAGAAAGCAATTGCCAGTTTTAAGAATATGGAGCTTTCCGCGTTAATTACAAAAACTACAGGTTCATAATGACTCGGCAGTAAATAAAGGACTCCTCCCTTTGTCCCAGAAGAATAAGCCTGTTAACCCAGGCAACAAACAACAAGCCAGTTCAAGTATTTGGCTCTGAATTGCATCAGGGCAAACTGCAATGTACTTTGATTTAAAATCAAGGTACATTGACACATTAAGACATTAACCACCAAACTCCAATGCAAGAATGAGAACATAGAAATGTTTCCTACATTCCAACGTTTTTATATTGGCAAAAAAAAATATAGAACAATCAAAAATCGAACATATATATGTCATATTGATTTGTTAGGGTCATAACACACAAATATAAGTTTTTGCAGGTTCTCTTTTTAGGACACTGCTCTGACAGCCACTCATTTGCACAGCTTAAACAAATCCTTATTCTGAAACTCAACCATAACCAGAAGGTCCTGAGGAGGTATAGTCGCCACACACTGATACAATGTTTGATAAGAAAGGTATGACAGAAAAAACATCAGAGCAGAAATGCAACCTCACCACCTATGTCAGTGAAATATGCATGCACATCTGATTATATGTATGATTTTTGTCAGTGACTCACATGCAAACAAAATCAAATAGGAGCAAGTCAGATTTGCTCCAGATAGAGCAGTAGGGTCAAGCATACTTACTGCCTCTTTCCCATTCCTTAACCCCCTTTTCTTCCTTGTCTTATTCCACTTATATATTGTTCCCTAAAAGCCTTGTTTTGAATACGTTATTCACTTGGCCACCGAGACTGGTGTGATATTCGGGGGTTTTGGCTCTTAGTGGATATTATTTTTTTCTTGTACTCGTATCCAAAATCCATTTCTTTGACCAATATCACACTGATATTGATACTGCATAAAGTATTGACTCATCCCTACTTTTCACACAGGGATCCTTATTATGGCACATCACAGACTGAGGAGAAACATCTTGTACTGCTATGTTACAGACACCTCTGTGGACACAAAAGTTGTCTGTTTCCCCCTTTAAAATTAAACTTTTTAAGAATTACACTATTGCATGCCCTGTACCATATGCCCTGTATGAGTATATATTTTTGGTAACAAGGGAATTCTTTCTTTTTGTAGTGCTTAAACACTGTGTAGTAGGACTGCGTCTGTTCAGATGGCAGAACCACACAAGAGTGGGAGAACTGGCTGCATTCATGAATACTGGAATAGCTGGTAATGGACAAATGCATGGATATTGATGTTTACACCATGTCCATGCATGAAGAGTAATTCATTTGTAGTCATTTGTGTTTTTTGTCAAAAGTGATACTGAACTGGCAAAGCTCTGACGGCTCGGGTAACTGTCAGTCACCCCACTAACTGGATTTGAGAATTTTGAATCATTTTATTAACTTCACTGTTAAAATACGATTTTTTTTTTTTTTATCTTTCTCTGATTTACTTTCACTCTTCGCTCACCATTTCTTGTTTATTTACACAAAATACGTGAATAAATGTTCTCCTTTTCTTATGTCTGACCCTAAAACTATTCCATTCGTATACCAAAACATGCATTTGAAATGAACACTTCTGTGCTTAGCAAATGTCTTAGACCACCTGTCATTAAAATGAACGAAAACATAAATATTTTAGAAATCTTTCAAAAACTTGATTTAAAACTAAAAATGTTATTACTTATTTGGCAAATAAATAACTAAATTCACCTTTTTAAACCCAAATTTCCCTGCGTGAAAAGGAGAAGAAAAAAGCAACCATTAACTACATCCCTAAACACAAGCTAAATCTGAGTTGGCAGTCATTTTGAATAAATTCTGTTCCACCCCTTGTTAACCAGGCTGTTTGTTTGTGCCTGTGTAAGAATGATGCACCACAAGTATCATGTTACAGTTAGATAGAGTACAACCCATCACATGTTCTAATCCTGTGCCTGACTGTGTTGTCAATCTGTCAATCTGTTTGTGTGTGTGTGTTTTAAGTAATAATGCAGTTTTTATATTGTTTTTATACAAATGGCTTCTCACACTTTATTGCCAGGCAAGAAGGAAATCTCCTATGAGGATCTGAAAGCACTTCTGGCAAAAAGCCAGAATCTCCTCTTGGTCGATGTTCGTTCCCAAGACGAAGTGGATAAAGGACGTATTCCAGGATCCACTCACATCCCGGGTGAGCATCTTCTAAATTCAAATACATAGGGGAAATATTGGCATTGCTTCATCCTGATAGTTGAGTTTTTGTTTTCCCACTCTTGTCTTACTGTTAACACTTATCACACGCACCGTGACTTAAGTGTATTGTTGTATATACTTTGCATGCCAAAGTGTGGAGTGTTGGATAAGCATCAGTGCACTGCAGTTTGGATCTTCAGACGTGGAATGTTTTCCAGTTGTTGTTAATGTTTTATGTCCATCATCTGTTTTATCTTAAAATGTTTCTTCTCTTTCTCCCTTTTATTCATTCAGTTGCTACAGTAAAAGATGCTTTTTCATTGGAGCCAGAAGAGTTCAAGGCCAAGTACGGAGTGACCAAGCCACCACTGGAGACATCAGAGCTGGTGTTTCACTGCCAGATGGGCAGGCGAGGGGCAGCAGCCACAGCTGAGGCCTCTAGCCTAGGATATGTGAAGTAAATAAATAATTTACTATCTTCTTTTACTATACACACGCACGCACAGTCTGTCCTGGTTTTATGCATTGTATTTCCTCTTCATTACTAGCCATAACTATTTAAAGTGATTTTATAATGATGACACTGCTTCTATTCTGTGCCTGTCTTGTGTTTCAGTGCTTGTAATTATTCTGGAGGATATCAGGAGTGGTCCAAGAAAGAGAAGAAGTAATCCAAATTGAAGGAAAGGCTGAGCATATATTTATACAAATAGCAATTGTGAAAGCTTAACAGGAAAAATAAAGAAATATTCTGGTGCCTTATTTGTTATCATGTGATGCCGTTTTGTTTTCATAGTGCATCCTTGTATTTAAAGTGTATGACACAAATAAAAGGTATGATATTTACTCAAAAATTGCATTTATTCGTGTGGCTTATGGGTGGCACTGTGATGCAGTGGTTTATCTAGAGCCAACATGTCCAGGATGTACCATGAATTAATTAATGGATCTTTATTGGGAGCTATATTTTCAGGCATGCAAAATAAGAAACATACTTCCTGTGTAGAAAAAGTTCAGATAACTTGTGTCCTAAAAAAACTTTTTAATTCAGGCAAAATTAATCATTAGTCATTAGGAATTAACATCTACAGGAACCCTTAAAGGGCCTATGTTCATTCATTTGTTTTCAAGCACTTAATCATTCACATGTGGGTCACAGGGTTGCTGGAGCCAATCCCAGCTGACATTGGGCAAAAAGCAGAGTGCACCCTGGACGGGTAGCCAGTCCATCACAGGTCAAACATACAAAGACCTATTGTCAATTTAGAGTGTCCAATTAACCTCTGCATGTTTTGGACTTGTGGGAAGGAATCAGAGAATCTGCCCACACACACATGGTGAGAACATGCATACCTCATTGCTCAGAGGCAACCGTGCTAGCCACGTGCGCCTGTGTGTGGCCCATTCCTGTGTTTATAAATTCAGTATACAAGCAAATTATTGTTGTTGGCAAATTCTTCACACTCTAGGTCATTTGACCTACAACATTTAGACCAAATTAGACTTTTCTAGGTATGTTGACAAAAATGTGCTTAATTACAAAGATACGATCCAATGTTTTGATTCACAGGTGGCTTATATACGTCCCTGACTACACACTACACTTATTAGTACATTTTCTTAAGAGCTGTGTTAATGTTTTATTTTTTCCAACTGGTTTTGTCATTGTCATTTTCATGATAACACATGTTTTGCCTGTTGATTGCTTTAATTTAGGTTCTAATCTATATTCATGTTTGGATTATGTTTCAGACAAAACCACCATCACGAGACAGTTGTATTACAAAGCAGATGTTAAATAACCAAATTAGGAATCCAGATGATGTTAATGAATAATGAAAATATCTTATTTTCTGCACAATTTAAAGAACAGTAAATTACTACTGACACGTGAACGCATCATTAGTGACGAAGTAATAAGACCTGCCATTACGTTTAATTAAGAAGCTACTTTTCCTCGTTATACTGAAAAAGTGTTTTCACAGCTGTTGAACAGTATAATGTTCAGAGCAATACATCGGGTAATGGTCTAAATCAGTGCTATTTTTGCTAGAAACGCTTCGAATATTGTTATTTTATAGATGGTGACTGTTATTGTTGGGAGTTTTTAAGCTAACTAGCATAGCGCTTGCTAACTCCATGGTGATTGTGTGATATTTAATTGCAGGTGTTGAGGCTGATCATGTTCATGGGAAAACAGAGTCAGCTTCGTAGTTTAAAGTCTGCAGGGGGGTTAATGTGTCTTCTGTGGACTGAAGATGGATGCTGTGCCCAAATTGTAAACTGCACTGGTGAGCTTTTTTCCTCCCAATAATATATTTTTCAATTCCAAAAGTCAATCATACGTTGTAAAATTTACACACGAAGACATAGCTTTACAAAAAAACAGACAGAGGAAAAACAGGACAAAGAACAAAAAACAAACACCACATAATTAATCCAAACCATCTACAGATTTACAGCATCACATAACATTGATATTATACAAGAAAGGTACTGAACAAAGGTAGCCAGGTTAACCCCCAGGCTTCACTTTCATTCAATCATTAGAGGTCATTAGACGACAAAAATGTCCATTTCCAAAAAGACATTTTTGTCCTTCCTATATTTGACATATTCAAGACTGACTTCGAAAAAACATAATATAATCCACCAGCCACCCGACATTTTGTTCTCAAGAGTATGGTAAATTATGTGGTATGTGGTTCTGTTTTGCTGGCAAAAAGCCAGTGTGGCGTTAAAGCACATAGTAGTATGTCCCTTGATAAACTGGTTAAACAATGTCAGTGTCTAACAGCGTTGCACCCAAGTGAGCAGTTGGGTTCAAAACATCTGTAACATGGTGAAAACAAGTGTTTTTGTAGTCCAAAAAAGAGAAAAGAATATTGTATTTATCCGAGATGCCTCTATAGCACCATGTTGGATTACTGCAACTGCTTTGACCGTGTAAATGCCAGTTTAACCCCACACTTCACATTACAAATAGTCCCAATGTCGAATGTCAGACCTATAAAAAAGTTGTTTTAATGTATTATTTGTACGTCATCTTATCTTTTGTAATCCTTTTTCCTTTTTTTGGCTTGTGTAACCCTTCTTTATTTTTAAGCACCATGGCTCAACTTTTTAATGTGTTATATAAATAAATATGACTTAACTTGACAATACTTTCAGAGTTATGTCTGTGCTGTTGTACATGTTTTTTTTTTTTAAACCAGGTAAAATAGTTTCTGTAGGTGAGACTTGCAGTAACAAACTGCATAGGGTTGTAACCGTATATTTCTATGTATTGTGTAGTGGCAGCTGCTGGTCCCTGGTTCAAAGGGATTCAAATGAAAGAACTCCAGACTGGTATGGGCATACACATTTCACCTACATACTGTACATCTACAGCTGTCTATTGTGTTTACAATATAACCTATTTTTATTACATTAGTCTTTGCAGACATGAAGGAGAGCAGGTTTCCCTGCACATGTCTGTGTCCTGATCCTGACCCTGAGGAGCTGTGTGCCTTCACTGAACTGTATGGCTCACTCAAAGTACTTGTGTCCTTTCAGGTACTAACATTTGTGATCATCCCAACATTATATAGAAGAGGCTAAGCATTGTCTTGATAAATGATCACAGTGTGAATGACTTGTTCTCTCTGCTTACCTCTTTGCACTTTACAGATGAAAGAGGCAAGTATATTCAGCCCAGAGTGGCAAGCTCATATAGAGACGTTCCTACGCATGTTCAGTTTGGCCAATGCAGGGGTAGAGAAGTTTTCACCTTTCCTATTCAGTTCTGTGTAAACTGGTAAGCAAGAAAATTACTTCTTTTTATTTTTTCACAGATTAAAATCCACCTCAAATTCAAATTTAACCAGCAGACCACCCAGCCAGAATTCAGGTAAAACTGGAAGAATCCAGGGAAAATGATAAAGCTTATGGGTTACAGTAATGAGCTAATTCATGTTTGGCTTTAGGAGTTACAAGGTTGTACGAGCCTCAAATGTAAAATTTCACTGCAAAAGTTCATCTCTCTCAGGGGTGCGGAAGTGTATTACTTGAAATGGCCAAAAGCAATAGAAATCTCTGTTTTAATGATTTACTAACGTTGCATATCTATCCTTTTCAGAGTGAAAAACAAAATTAAAGTTGCACAGGCAGGAGACGTTTCATTGATTTTGGATGTCACCTGTAATATACAGTCAGTAATGCTGTTTTTAATCATATTTAGTATATATAATAGTGTAGTTGTTTGTGTTCAGCAATGTTATTTTATTTTTAGGAAGAATATTAATCTGTAACAAAAACATGTTTTATTCTCATAAATTAGTGCCACAGTTTGTGAATACTGCTCTATATTCGATATGCATGCTTTTGTCCGTAGTTCATGATGATATTCTTTGCTTTTAAGGCCTCCAGAGTGGGTGAAGAAGGGATGTTGGTGTGAGGGAGGACACCCGGTCCTTGGAGGCAGGCTTCCTCTAAGTATCCCACCTCAAGCCATGGATCGGGGCCTGTACGGGGAGCTCAGCATCCAGCCTGTCACACTCCTTAGGCCCTGTGTGCTACAGTATCCCAATCTACAAACCCAACTCACTCACATACAAATATCCTTTGCTGATTTTATCATTATTCTGGTTGTGGTAGTCTGGAACAGATTTTCTAGACAGCACTGTGGACAGCTGCCTCTGGTTTGTGTATCTGCTCTTTGCTGGTTAATCTTTTTTAATTCTTCCGTGTGCACCTTTTACAGCTAAGTGTGAAATCTCTTAGTCGGTTACTGTGAGTGTTTTACACATGTGAGCTTCAGTGGTGGATAATGCATGAAAATAACTAGTTTGATGTTAAAGATTTGTTGTCAAACTGCAAGTAAAGTTGGTTTAGAACAGCTAAGTAAAAAAGACACAGTGAAGCGAGAGGAGAGGCACATGGGAATGTGCTCATATTCACCCAATCTCTCCTGGGAGACCTTGTTGTGTAACCAATAAAAATTTGAGTTTGAAAAAGAAACTGTAAAGCAGCACAGATGTTCTCCTCTGTGTAGCAGTTTTAAGGAAATTACAGAACCAGTCAGATATAGTCCTTCAAATGTCAGACAGTTGCCGGCAGGAGGCAGAGTATATCAGCTGCTTTAAATGGAGTGAAATTAAACCATAAGGTAGATTGTACTATAATGTAGCAGTAATGTGGGGACTGTCACACAATCTCATTTTACTAGATTGCCTACATTCCAGTACTCACTTTGGGTGAGGAGGTCAGACATCTGGTAGAAACAACTGTGTTTCCATGTAGACTCATTGGTGGTTATTGTGGCGTCTGGTTATGATTAGTCTTCCTTGACTTTACGTGTCCAGGTTGTGGTTTACAGCCCCAGTAATGTTCCTATTACATGCCCCTCCACTTTCCTCCAGAACCTTCCTGCTCATCTGGACTATGAAGACCTGAGTCTGCACAGCTTTCACAGCTCCTCTTTCAAAGGTCCACAGCAACCACTGATGAGAACAACACACCAGGCCAGGATACATTACATTAGAGGGAATTTAAAGGCCACTTTTTAGACGGGTATAATTTGAGAAGGTCCAAATTCCAGGATATTTAGCCCTGTTTTGAAAAGTAACCCAAGTTAGTGAAGTCTGAGTTGTAGAAGACAATTTTCCACCACCTGGGTCGTATTTAGAGAATGTGCAAACAGCCCTGGCCCAGAGCGGCATATAAAAAAGTTAATGAATCACAAAGAGCCTATAATTTGAATCAGAGGAATAAAACAAAACTAAACAATGGAAGAAGACAAGAAGAAGAATGCACACAGAACGCAACAAAAAAAACTTAAAGTGACAGCGCTCAAAGAGAGTTTTTCCATTTGGTGACAAATAACACGTCCGGGATCCAGCAATAAAATGTGGCTTGTTAAATGTCACAACCATTTACAAACCTGTTTCCTGTAATATACATTTAGTTCTGATAAAGTCAAAGTCTTGTATCACAGAATCATTCTCACAGCACACAATTGCTTTGTGGAATTCGGGGTGAAGGAAAGGTTTGCTGTGAGTATGCTTTTTTGCTGGAGGCTCTGGTTCCCATCCTGATTTAAACAAACGAAAAAAAAGGATTGTTTTCTCTTGACATTAACTAAGTGGATTTGTTTGCCAAAAACAAATACAAACTATAGCACAATTATGCTTTATAAGAATAATGTTTATATCTTATTATAGAATGTCAGCATTTTTTATTCATTTTTAATGAACACTAAATACAAAGTATGTCTTCAATTATGTTAAAATCATCTTGACTAGTGTTAGGAAATATACTATACTACCATAAATCAAGATTGAGGAATGTAAGCGACACTAAATTAAGGAAACTGAGCTTAATCATCATGGCATAATTACTGTCTGGTTCAGATAATATGATAAAATGTGTTGTGAAACATTTGTGTGCAGTTAATTTTAATTGTGTGTCTCACTGTTTTCCTGGGAACTGCTGTAAATCAGAAACATGAGCAAATGCGCTGGGTAATTACAAGAATCTCATTTATTCAAAATATACAACAAAAATTTAAAGACAGTGCTTGAGTGAAATTACTCTATTCTGGCATTAAAGTATCTATCTGTTAAACCATGTGTGAGAAACAATAATCTGCCCAACCCAGAGGTGTGTCTCCCATGTGTTGTGATTGCGCCAGTGTGGACTTGCAATGTTTTAATGATTTAAAGAGAGTCATGTCTTTCCTCCTATTTCCTCCTCATATTTTCCAAAGTAAATAATGGTTTAATTTCCTTCTGCAGATCTTGGGCTCAAAGGTGGCACTGTGTATGCAGTAGAGCAAGACAACTGGGAGGGGGAGTCAAGTCTTCCTACAATGCAGCAGAGTCTCCTGCTTTTCCTCTTCCTGCAGCACACCGACCCTTTCACCTCTCAGCTGTCTGATGTTTTGGGTTAGGAAACTGCATCACGTAGAGTCACAAAGCACTGGGCTGCAAATAGTCCCGCTTCTCTATTTTTCTACAACAGCTAACAATGTGTTACTATTTCAGCCACAGTGTTAACTGGTATGTCTGTGATCAACTCACAGCCACTGAGGAGCTGATAGAGTACCACCTGGAGGATATTCTAAGCAACAACAGTCAGGCAGTCACAACGGCCCTGCAGACTGAGCTGAAGAACACACTGAAAGCTGAACATCACAGAAAGAAGGCAAGTCTGAGATACAAACACAGCTGGAACAGTTATTTGATGAATCATCTAACAGGAAATAAATCAGCAACAGTTTGGTCAAAAACTTTGCTGTCAAACCATGCTTCTTTCCACCTTCTCACATCATACTGCTTTTGCCTGTTTTTGTTCACCTTGGATGCTCAACACAGACTTTATATATCATTGCATTTTCTGTGCTACTAAATAATAATTTAATGGTGTGTTTTGGTGTAAAATCTCAGGGCAAAGAGAAGTTGGGTTCAGGCCTTCAGGTGATTCTCAGTTCGTCGATCTGTATTGTGAGCTGCAGTAGTAACATGGACTTCAGAAATGCCTGTCTGAACAGCATGAAGGTGTGGGGAAATCATTTTACAAATATGTATAGATATTTTTATTAAGATCCCACAATAAGAACAAGACACAATTGTTAACACTGCAAATATGTCCATTACAACGAAGTCAAGTTGAACATGTCACACACAATACATCAGCTATGTATACATAATGTATGTGCTCATCAGGTGCGTGACACTCATGAATTGTCGGCCTCTCTTTGTGAGTCTCTGAGGAGTGTGACATCATGGAAATTCACTCCAAAGAGCAGGTGCTACTCTGCTCAGGTGAGTGGGATGTTTGTTCACTGCCACCAATCCGTTCCTGTAGCAACACTTTATAACTGTGCAGTGTTTCATCTTGTGCTATAATCTAACGTGACATTCATCATTGCTTCCACAGATGGAAGAACAGCCTGAGGGTGATGGTCCCACCGGAGCAGAACCAGAAATCTGAGACTGTCTGTTTGTCTTTAAATAGATCTGAGCTACTGCTGTGGAAGCCGTTAACAGTAGAGAGAATATCCATACATTTAAATGTGTGTGTGTGTCACCAGTGCATGTTTATATATGCTCTGGTGATAGAAAGAACTACTTATTTAAACGTTATTTATCAAAACACTTTGTTAGAGAATGGAGATGAATATCAGGGTGCAACTAATGAATATTTTCAGTATCAATGAAAATCCTGCTGTACCAGATGGCATCTAGTTTTGTTTAAACAATACCCCAAGATCCATGACTTTTAGTTAATAGGTATATTCATTGTTTGTAAACTTGACAGAAGTTGTGAACATATTTAGATTAAATTATTTGACCAATGTTTGAGGCCTGGTTATCTTTATCGAACTAAAATGTTAGATATTTACTGTAGGTGCGTATTAGCGAAAACAAACAGAACATAATAGCAACTATAAAAAAAAAAAAAAATTCTCGCTGTGTCCACAAGATGACGGTAGATTTTTTATTTTGTAGCACTTCCGCCTTTTTTTTCACCCACACTGACGTAGCTTCCGGCCGCCAACAGCTATTGCACTTTTTCGCGGTAAAATGAAATGCGGCTGTAATGTTTATCCGGTTTAAACAGAGTTAGCCCATCGTCCACTACACTAACTCGGAGATAATCTGCTGTAACTCGTGTTTAGAAAACGCGTCGTAGAGAGACTTGGCTCGTCGTTATTGTTATGAAGTGACAGGAAAAGCTGACGTTACACTGGACCTGACGTTAGATTGCCTCCGTATTGAAAATAAAGCTTTAAAACAATGGCGCTGGTCAACGCACAAACCCTGAAATCTGAGTTGGAAATGTTCGACGTTCCCTGTCAGGACGAGATTGTCCTGGATAAGAGTAAGTAGCTAACAAATGCTAATTGTTTTGATCTCTGGCCAAGACTAGCAGGTCAGTTCCTCAATAGCCATTCAAAGTTATAACGTATATCTAACTGTGCTTTGGTTGCTTTCAAACATCTAAAATCGACACTTGACAGATGATGGATTTCAATCATAGTTTTCGCATATATTAAAAGCAAGCAGTTATGTGCAATGTCCCAAAGTGTCCTCCCACATACAACAGTGTCTGTGCTCTATGTTTATAGTCTGAGTTCAGGCTGGGCAATATTTCAATAACTAAGTAATAGCAATATTAACTTTGTTTATTTTCAGTGTAACAAATGTTCAGTGAGTGATAACACATAATTAATAACTAATAAATGTTTTGCCTCAGATTTATGAAGTTGGTTTTGTTTTCTGACCAGTAAGAATTTTGCAATCACAAAACCTCAAACTGATGGTGTTTTTAAATGTCTTGTTTAAATACACATTTGTAATCATCCTTTGATTTATTGTACTGGTGTCAGTTCTTGTTCTATTGCAGAATTTTGTTGCCATGGTGTGTTTGCAGTTTTCTTTACCTTTTCTTGTTCTTCTTCCTTACCGTCTCGTCTCCATCAGTGGTGGAGCAGTGCATTTGTAGCAGAATACAGGCAGATGAAATGGTGCTGGAGTGGGTCGCGTACAGCTCCACGAAAAATGGGTTAAAACTCAGCATGGACACACTTGAACAGTTCGAACATGAGGTGACAGGCCCACACTGATTGTGCTTGTAGTTTCCATTTCACCACAATATTTCGAGACTCTGTATTTATATTTGTGTGTGGTTGTAACCTGTCCAGTTAAAAAAATGTTTTACTGTGTGTATCTAACTTATTTGCAGGTGTTGAACAAGAAAAAATCAAAACCAAGCTTCAGAAAAGATGACACTCATAATAGAACCAGAGACATCCACTCGCTGCAGGAACTGTATCCTCGATATTAACCTCTCAGATTAAAAGCATCGACTGGACTTTCCAGCATTTCCTCCCTCTGAGATATAACGGTTTTCTGTGATGAGTGTCATTGTGTGTCACACCTTAACACTGTTCATTCAGAATCAAAGCTGAAGAAGAGGAGGATAATCTTCTAGATTCCTACTCTACTCCTGCGAAGGTAAATTTGGCAAAACCTTAATTCTTACAGACCAAACCTTTTCTTTCCTCTTAAGGTCTGCACTTAAAACCAAGAGGAATGAGTACAGGTGTGACTCTCGTGCTGTCACTTTGTGTGTGTGTGTGTGTGCAGGGTTCTCAGAAACGAGCACTGACCACTCCTGAACACCCCCAGTCAAAGAGAAGTGCAGCTCTGCTGGCCAGCCCTGGTCTGCTGCTGTCTCCTGCCAGCTTTTCTCCCAGGTATTTAGCAGTGCATCTGTTGGAGACTAGACAAATCTCAACAAACGCATTGTGTTTCTTGCTGTTCATGTGGGTTCACTGTAAAGAAAGTGCATGGTTTTAATTTAGATATTTAGATAATCGTCTTCATTACTTTTTACAGATAAAAAATGTCATTTTTGTCATCAGACATGGGTCCTAAAAAATGAATGTGTGGTTTGATTTTTATTTATTTAAAAAAGGCACAGAACTTAAATGAAGCCCTTTTTTCAGTTAAGTTTTCAGATTTTTTTCACAATTTCACTTATGGATCACCCGATTCGTCTTTATCTGCAGTGCAACTCCTTCACAGAAGTACAGCCAGCGAGGAGGGAAAGGGGAGGTGGTGGTAACGTTTGGCGCTGTGCAGGGAACCCGCTGGGTTGGCAAAAGGTCTCCAGGTGCAGACGTCCCACTGGAGCTCCTGGAAGGTTCTGAAGACTCGCTCAGCTGCAGCTACAAGTACATGTTCCAGAGGCTGCGAGATGTGCGAAATGGTATGCTGCTGTACGCACGACTTCAGGGGAAAAATCCCCTAAATGTATCCACATATGTGCATATTATTGTACATCCAGTACAATAAGTAATTTAAAGTCCAGAAGAGATAAATGATGATAGAAAAAAAATTACCCAGAACTTGTAATATGTTGCATCTCTTTTACCTAGTGTTGACAGAGAAGATAGAAGAGCTGGGAGAGAGTCTCAAGTCTCATTTCAGCATCGAAGAGTTCTCTCCTGTCTCACTGCCTGCACAGGTAAAATCCATCAACTCTATAAACCCATAGTCTACAAAAGCTTCAAATTGATTTACTATTGTTGAATTTCATCACATTAATCTACAGGTATATTAATGTGAACTACTTGACTGCTGAAATTAGCTTTTTAATGCTATATTCGAATAACATTATACATTAAACTGTAAAATGTTCTATGTGTTTTTAAGGCTGTTGTAGACAACAGATTCTCGTATAATTCACCCGATCACTCTATTTGGTGTGTTTTTGTCTCTCCTCTTGTAGGACGGTATAACCGTGTTGGGTCAGGTGTGCTGTGACAGTAATGGCAAACTAAACGCACAGTCCATTCTGTTGGAGGCTGGGCCTGAGCAAGGTGGTCAGCAAGTACCCGTTGACATATCAGAGCTCAACGCTTACTCCCTGTTTCCTGGTCAGGTACGCAGGAGGACAGATCAAGATACAAATGGGTCTTCTGTCCTTTTATCTCCATAAGAAACACATTATTGACATTGATTGAATCAAGTGTCTCTTCTCTGCATTATTCTCTGGTGTCTGTTTTGTGTTGCATCTTCTAATAACTTGAGTCACCAAAGAACAACACACACACAATGGTGGGTCCTCCTTTGCCTGTGCACTGAGCTTTGTGTGCAGCAGGTTATATGACCACCAAGAGTAACAGAGAATGCCAAAGACGTGGGCTTGAGACTTGCCCAGTGTCTGACCGAGAACTCTGACAAAGAAACATCTATAATTGTCTGCTTACAATGTATGAACTGAACTACTGTGCAGGAAACATTTATGTCAGAGTACAGATGTGTTTGTTCTTTCTTTTCCCAGGTGGTGGTGATGGAGGGGATGAACACAACAGGAAGAAAACTCATGGCTTCCAAACTGTTTGAGGTCAGTGACAAGTCAACAAGGGCTGATACATAAATAATCAAAAGATGATTTTTAAAACAACATTTACTCAAATTGCTGTTTTATAAGTAATTATATAATGTGCCCACCCTGTTTTAGGGAGTCCCTCTTCCATTCTACACTCCTGAGATAAAAATGGAGATGGATGAAGGTAAGGAATGTGTTGGTTTAGTCACTTTACAGAAATATGATTTACTAACCACCTTGCCGAATTCAACTGATTAAAACAGTTGCCAGATTTCAAATCATGTAAAATTCTGCACGGCACCTCAGTGTCACGCACGCAGACAAAAGCAGCTCAACGTTGCCGTTTGTTAGTGTTTGTAAAGAATATTAATGTAAATGCTCCAGGATCAAACCACTGTTTGCTTAACAAACATGCAGAGGAGCAACAATTTCACCATTTTGATCCCTGTTTAACAACATATTCAACATGAATACAGAGCTGGTTTAACTACAGTTCTCTCTAAATTACGTGGCATAGCTTTAGTTGGAGTTTACACAATGGATAAACCGCTGATAAAGCACACTGAGGGTTTTAATATTGCTACAGGGTTTGAGACGGAGTATGGCATCAAGCCATATTTTAGATACACCTAAAAATTGGAATTATTTTCGAAAATTCCGTAGCCACTATTTTCTAACATCTATAAGATGTGAAGAAAAGAAATCTGCATTTACTTTACTAAGCGTCACTGCAGTCTGCACATGTTTTCATATCAACTAAGACGCTCGTAATTGTATGCAGTTGCAGAGCCAGTGAATGTGCTTGTGGCCTGTGGACCATACACACCTTCTAACACCCTGACCTTCGACCCTCTGCTCGACCTAATCACCGTGATTGTCAGGGATCGTCCTGATGTCTGTCTGCTGGTATAGTAACTTTTATTTTTGACAGATGGTCTCTGTTTGTGGCTGGGTGCACACAGTTGTTCATAGAAACCCCTTGGTCAGTAGTTTAGTGTCCATATATGGATACACAAAATCCTCTGAATCTGTTACATGTGTGTTACCTACTTTTCCCTTCTTCTCTAGCTGGGCCCATTTGTCGATTCCAAACATGAACAAATTGAGGTATGTTTAACAGTGGATGTGATCAGAAATCTGAATTACTCTATTCAAGCATGTTAATTGGTCATTTTTTGAGCTTTCAGTCTGGAATTATGTGGTTATGTGATTTTTAAGTTAGTTTTACATGACCATACAGTATGTGAGCATCTCTCTGTTTCTTCAACAGAAAGCTCAAGTAACGGAGACGTTTGAGGCTATTTTCTCAAGATGTATTGAAAGCATCGTGGATGGAACCAAAAGGTATGTCTCATATCTGACTCTGAGTACCTTTACACCCTGTTCAGGCCTGGTATTAACGTCTGTATACAATACTGAGTGATCAGATTACAGATAATACTAAGACTGTCCTGGATGCGTCCCCACTGTTTTATTCTTTCACACCTATCAGCCCTTATACATTATTTTATTTGCAGTTACTGCCGCAATATTAACCCCGGTCACCACGGTTGTTCATTGAGGGGGGATGTTAATGCCAGGTCTGAACAGGGCCTTAAAGAACTACATTTTCCCTTATGCTACTTTGCATTGCGCTTTAATCAGAAACCCTAACAAAGCCTTGTGTTTTCATTTGTCCAGTGTGGGCTGTCGTCTAGTGTTTGTGCCCTCACAGAGAGACATCCACCACCATTTCATCTACCCACAGCCTCCCTTTACACTGCCAAACCTCAGCAAAGACCAGGCCAAGGTCAGAGACACACACACACACACACGACTGTAGGATGTCATATGCAAACTAAACAAACTGCTTGTTTTTGTGGATTGCTTCAGGGCTTTTAGTCAGCACCTTTCAGACAAGTTGTCAGTGCAAATGTGCAGTTACATGATCAGTGTCATCTTGATACTTTTCAGCGTGTCTCCCTGGTCCCCGACCCCTGCACCCTGCTGATTGACGGCGTGACCTTTGGTCTGACGTCCACTGACATCCTGTTCCACATGGGTGCAGAGGAAATAAGCTGGTGAGGAGGAGCATTACATGCTGTTACGTCAATGTGTGATTTTCCATGTACCATCATTCAACAGCTGAGCTCAGTTACTCACTTACAAACTTACTTACTGTTTAAAACCATAGACTGTATGTGAAAATGGACATTATCTTCTGAGCCACCAGGGGGCAACTCCCCTACTTGCAAAAAGAGATTGAATGGATGTCCATGGGAAAATCAGCCTCTCACTTGATTAATTATGTCAGTAAACATTTTCATGAGGAGTTAATGGTCTCAAAAAAGGTAGTTTAAATCAAGTTTAAGATCATTACCAAGTACCAAGTTCAGTACCTAACCCTAGTTTCACGTACAGTAACACATGCACTAAACTTCTCTCTCATATGTACAAATACTGTGATTTGTGATGCAGTGGCACTGGATCGGACAGATTTTCCCGCATTCTGAAACACATTCTGACCCAGAGAAGGTAGGTGTCTTGAAAGAGTTCACTTGCTGTGTTATTGTACTTATTTGTGTTATTGTCTATATGTTTTAGTGTCTATATTTGATTACTCACAGCATTAACAACCTTGTTAATGTGTTGACATTAAGTTACTACCCGCTGTTCCCGCCCGTGGAAGACGTCAACATGGACTATGAAAAGTTTCAGTGCTTTGCTCAGATGCCGCTCACCCCCGACGTTCTCATCATTCCCTCTGAGCTGCGTTACTTTGTGAAGGTGCAGAGCATTTGCATGAAGTCCACATTTACAAGACAAACAACGAGGGAGTGTTTGTTGATTATTCAAATGATCATTTTAAAACCATGTCTTCATTTCTCCTCAGGACGTAGTCGGCTGTGTTTGTGTCAATCCTGGACGTCTGACCAAAGGTCAAGTGGGCGGGACGTACAGCAGACTGCTCATCCACCGCAGCACTGCATCAGAGGACGGGAAGAGAGAGAGCCCCTGTTTGGCTGCTCAGGTGGTAAAAATCTAAAGACTCAAATTTCACAGTCCCCAGAAGTGACCTGATTTAACCTGGACCAGTTTGAAAGCAGATTTTCATGCTGCTCTTTGACCAGAGACACTTTATTGGTCACCTCATGAGACCAATTGTTCTTTGGTTGGAAAGATGACAGTGGTAATTATCTCTTAAATAAATTATTGTCACCATTTGTACTTATTTGTGTACTCTGCGCTTTCTTTTCTGCTTGTATCACATACACATCTTATTTTTGGTTTCAGTCTGCTTGTTTCCTGTGCAGCACTTTATATCTGTACCTGAGGGTTTGTGCAGAAACATGTTGACCAAATAAAGGCAAGAAATGTTGAATATGAAAGTAATGCAGTTTAATGTTCTGGTGTCATTGTAGTTGATATATTTATTTTAATTTAAATCAAATATCTATCTTTATTGCTATAGGAAAAAACATTAATCATAAAAGTGATCAAACTCATCAGAGTCACTGTGGTAAACAGACTTTGTTGGACTGTGCTGCTCCACTTGAGAAATCTCCTCATAGTCACAAGATGCTGGAAGAAATGGGACATAAAATCTTAAAAAGGTCTTAAAAGCTACCCTTTTTTTTAAAGATATATTTTAACTTTGTAATTGTGGAGACTAACACATTACCTTTTGGTTTCATGTCCATATTCTGTTTGTTTTCTCTGAAATTACAAATTTAAAAAGACATGAGAAATAGTTGTGGATTTGTTTATGATATCAAAGAAGTAAGAAAAACTCACACTTTCTTTGTTTGCTCTTGAGGTGCAAGGAGATTCTCAATGTCATCATCACTGCATTCAATTGAGTCCTGATCTGAAGATCCTGTTATACTATCCTCTTTCTCACCACCACCACCATCAACATCTTCCTCTTCAGCTGCTTCCTCAGGAATAACATGCATCTGTCTTGGTCTGGTCACAAAACAGAATGCGTTTTTATTCCAGTTCAGACATTAACAAATAAAATCATGGGTTTTCTTTGTCTCACCTGTGAACTTGTGGTGAGATGATACTGTCATCTGAGTCACTGTCCTCCTCTGCTTTGTCACCCTTCTGTTCCTCTTCCTCCTCTTCATCAGACTCTTCCTCCTCACCTGTCTTGATCCCATCACTTTCATCTACCTCTTCATCCTGAGAGAAGGAAGAATCCTCTTTTCTGTTATTACCATGTTCATCTTTTGACCTGCCTTCATCATCTCCTTGATCATCCATCTCATCCTCGGTTCCCGTCTCTTCTTCTTCCCCTGATGTGCTTTTTCTGCCAGGAACCTCATCATCATCATCTTCCACAGGTCTCCCCTCTTGCTCTTCATCGCTTAGACTGACCACCCTTTCCTCACCATCTCCATCTTCTCCCTCACGATTGTTCTTGCACGCCTCTTCCTCTTCTTCTGCACTGCTTTGTTCACTCTTCTGTGTTCCCATTTCTCCAACTCCATGTTCCAACTTCACACCTACACTTTCTGATTTCTCCTTTCTGTCTTCTGGTTGATCATAAGGGTTTTTATTCTCTGCATCTTCACTCGTTGATCCCCCACTGTGACTCACTGACTCCCCAGCAGCAGAGAAGCTCTCCTCTTCAGAGCCGTTTCCTTCTATCTTAGGCGTTTGGTTTGCCACCTCCTCCTTCCATGATGATCCAGCAGCACTTCCCCCTCTTATCTCCTTTGTCCTTTTACTACCTCTCGTGCTGCTTTTCTGTGATGAGCCACTGCTCTCTGATCTTTGGACCTTTGTGGCTTCAGAGGTGACCATTGCTCTGGAAGTCCTAGATGACCTTGACAGTAGAACAAACAAAGACATTAGTTCTCATCATGTAAAAGACGTGCAGAGGTTATTGCAACTGTAGGTGACAGAACAGGAGCACACTATAGGCAAAGTGACAGGATGTGTCATGTATAAATGTGGTAACAATAAAATATGGATGGGAGAAGGAAGTAGATGTTCCAGGACAGAGTTCCTGAGGCTAGAACCTCAATGAGCGAGTGAATGACAGATCATTAGCTGGAGAACTTTTTAGGTCATTATGATCCCTTACTTGTCATTCTCAGAGCCTGGGTCAGAACACAGGTGACTCATGGGAGATTTTTTGTGGTTAAATAAATGTATTATCTATATATGTTTTAAATAACATGCATAAAGTAAAGTTGTGACTGATTTGTCAAACATTTCAAGGAAAAGGCAGGTTTTACCTGTTCAAAATAATAGGTGGTTTGACTGGAATGGTAGTGAAAATATTATATATTAATATAAAAAAAAAATAATAATATATATATTACAGTATGCACACATTTGTGATTAGATTAGATTGAACTAGATTTTATTGAGTCCACACTGGGGAAATTCAAAAAAGGACAGAGGTTAAAAAGTGACAAAGTGCAAAACAGTTATACTTATAGATTGCCATGATTTATATTGTAAAATAGGTTTGAGTAAAGAGAATGAATTAGTTAACTAAAAGCGAAATCATTCAGTGTTCTTTGTTTTAATGTGTTCATTAACTTACTCCTCAGAGCTGCACCTCCCTTGGTCTGAAGAGACGTGTCGTGTTTTCTTCTTCCTCTTCTCTCTGACCGCCTGACTGAAATCTCTGCCACTGTCACTGCTCTCCACATGGCCACTGCACAGACGCACTGGGTGCAGTATACACATGCACACAACTTAAATACTGGTTTATAGAGGCAGCACATATTATAGTATATTAACGTATCTGTGTGTTTTTTTGTGTTGAATTATAATTTCCCACCTGGATTAATGTCCAGCTCCTGCGATAAGTGACTGCTCTTGCCTCCACCAACCCTCTCTCTGTGTGAGCATATTTCCCTTTCACAAGGTGACTCCTCCATGTTCAGTTGACCACACAGGCCCTCGGACTCTGAGGGGATCTTTGGAGCTCCTGCAGTCCAGGACCGGGGTAGGTCGGGCTGAGGGGAAGCCCAGTCTGGTGGATCCTGCCTTGGCCACAGGTGATGGGGGTGAGGGAAGGTGGAGGGTGGTGGCAGGAAAGCTGGAGGGACATGAGAGGAACCTTGGTGTTGACCGGGCTCTGTGAAAGGAAGACAAGCTGTCTGGGATTGCAGGTGAGTGAGCCAGGTAGAGAGAAGATAAGATATCTCTTGGTTGTGGTCTGTGTGGCTGTTTTGATTGTTGTTCCCTTGAGGTGCAGAAACTTTCTGTGGCAAACTTGGATGTCCTGCAAATAGACAAACTACATGAGAGTATATTTTAAACCATTTAAACCAAGGATATGTGGTCCTATGAATAAAATATCAGAGTTTCAAAGTCAGGATTTTTTTTTATAGATGATGTATTCTCCAAGAGATTCATTAAATATTCTCTCACAGGATATTAGAAGAAGATAAATGTGACTTTGTCGTTTATTAAAATGTGTAAGGAAGAGAGCAAACCTGCAGGTGACTTTGCCATTTGTTCTGCTTCTGTCTTCTTCAGATATGAACTCAAACAGTCCTCCATTTTCTGTGGAAGACACACAATTCAAATATCTCGTATTTTACGATGATGATAAAACTCTGTATAATTTGCCATAAGGAAGTGATATGATAATACATCTTATTTCTAAGAACTTGCGTGTGCCATAAGGGAGGATGAATTACTACTTTATAACATGAATACCAAAACCGAATACCAACTAAAAAACAATGTTATTGCTATCCTATTTTCTTCTTACTACCACACTTTTACTGTTGTCATTACCAAGCTATTACCTGGAGATTTCATATGAAATAAAATGAAATTGACATAATATTACATCCCTATTACAAAATGATCACCATGCTATGGTCATGTTGTCAAGATGATAATATGGATACAGCTACATTCCATCTTTTTATGGCTTGCTGCACTAGAAATACGAGATGGCTACATATTGATAACTGTTCAGACCTTCATCTGTGAAGCCTCTGATTTCTTCTTGAATTGCTGCTGCCACTCTGGGACACGTTCCTCCAGGTACTTCTCATACTCCATCTGCATAGGTCAAATATCAACATGAGAGCTGAGCATACTTGTTTCCACAACTCAGAAAAGAAGTACATCACTAAAGTTTGTCTCTCTGTCTGTCTATGCACCCGTATGTTTTTCATGGCAGCATTGCAGGACAACATTTCTCTCAGTGTGTCCTGGGCTTTGTCAAACTGCAGCAGAAGCAGTCTGTTGTGTTCCTGTGCTTTATGCTCTCTCTCCTTCAGGTGCTGCCACTGCTGCTGCAGGTGCATCGCTCTGCTGCACAAAACAGATTGAAATTTCAATTTAGTTTAGTTTAACCATTAACACTTAACTGACAATGATGCACAGTATAGTTGTCTTTTTTTCCAGTGCACTTACAGGTGTCTGTCTCTCTGCAACAGCAGTGAATCATAGGTACTGTAAAGAGCAGGAGATAATACATTGTGATAAAAGATCATAGTACTATAAACTTTATATTATAGTCAATAAACTTTACCAAGGTTACATGATAAATGTCCCCTTCAGTAACACAGCAGGTTACTATAGATGTCATATTTTATTTTATTTGGTTTTTTTTCATGGAGGCCATAATGTACATCTGTACTTGCTTAATGCATTTTGAAAACAATAATAATCCAGTGTGATAATGACTCTGACATGGTTTCATCCAAGAATCTTACCTCTTTTTCAGACAGTGCTCTCTTTGTCTGGTGAAAGTGTTTCTCTCGCAGCTAGTCAAATGTCCAATAGACAGTAAATTCTCCCTCGGTGCAGCCATGACTGCAGGCTTTCAGTGAAGGCAGATTATCTGGGATTATGGTCTGTGATTTGAAGGGGGAGGGACCAGAGACATGCTGCCACTCCAGTCATGTGCAGTAGAAGGGGTAGTAGTGAGGTGTTTTTTTTATTATGGTGCAGACCCTTTCCACTTGAGAGAATTGAAAACCTTTATAATAAATTATCACACTTTTACCTAACTTCTTGAATGTAGAGGAAAATTATGATAAATACACAATGAGGTATGCATCTTGAATGTTTAACTGGCCCATCTATTAAGGCTACGTTGCTTTTTATCTTCATATGTTGGTTTTAGTTTTCTTTAAAGAGCTTTATTTGAAATTAAAAAGGATAATCTATGATTCATTGATTCTTTATTTGCAGGACACAAAAACATACAGCTGCTTACAGAGGGGAGAAACTAAAAATGCAGTGTAACAGCAGCAGGACTCCAGACCCGGGTATGTTTGAGATAATCTATTTTAGAGAGTTCTTCCCATTTGAGAACTCATGGATGACGTGCCTTTTGCCACATTTCTGCAAGTCTCATTGAATGTTGAAAATAATATTAAAACAGTAGTAATTTAATAGTAGCAATTTCTAACTAATAATGACTTTCCTTGAAGTATCCATGGAACACTCATTTTTAGTTTGAAGGGGGCGCATGATTTGTTTTGATTTTAGCGGAACTGAAGTATATTGTGTCGTCACGGACATATTTTGAAGTGACACTTGCGAACTCAGGCTTGATTCCGTCCATTGACAACAGTCCTTATAAAAACTGGGTATTTTTCAAAGCAGCTGTATCACATTTCACCCCTCGCATTACATTAGTTTGTCCCTAAATGTGTTTTAGTCGTTGTTCATGTTATGCGTTTGATTAAATCCAGACCAGAAAGCGATTGGACTCGTTGTTTTGCTAGGTAAGCTAACAGTGGTTATTTGACTGAGTGTGCCTGTCAAACCGGTCCTACCACGGACCACACCGCGTCTTCATTGAGAGGAGGACGGACTGGAAACATGACGAGTTTCGCCACTAAAGTGTTCTGTAGGGTGGAGAGGGTGTGCCAACACCTGCCGGTGGCCCTCAATACCTTCCTGGTCTTCTCCATTACCGGAGAGGTGAGCTATCTGGTGCTGGTCGAGGCTCCGCTAGAGGCAGAGCAGAAGAAGACGGTGTGGTCCGCCTGGTGGAAGGTGATCCACCTGCTGGCCCAGTACTTCATGCTGGGAAACATTTGCTGGAACGCACTACTCTTCCTCAAAACCAGTCCCAGCATCAAGGGGGTGTTCCTGGGAGGAGAGGGCGTAGGTCAAGGGTGGAGGTAAGGATGGAGGGGTAAATTAATTCATAGATATTTCAATATAATGTATCTGGTGATTACACAGTATGTTTTATGGCCAAAGAGTTTATTATATTACACAAACAGTAAAAACTCTGGCATAATCAGACTTGGAGATGTGCTTTTATACATTAATTTTCACATTGTGACCACTGTTTGTGAAACGTTTCCTGACAGTGCCTCTGCACGAAAATAACTTTATTTATTTCATTTGAACTTGACAACTTGACTGGTATTGATTTTACTGTAAGGATTGTCTAGTTTGGGCAAAGTGAGGCAGGCCTAAATAAGTTATTAATATAAAGAAACCTAATTCTCTGCTTTTTCATAAATGTAAAGATTAATATTCCATTTGTTTCAATTTCACCTGTGAAAAGTTGCTTAGTGTATCCCTGGCAGTCAATAATAGTATTTTCTTTGTCTTCACACAGGTACTGTTATACATGTGAGACACACACTCCACCTCGCTGCTCCCACTGCTATGACTGTAAAGTGTGTGTGCTGCGGCGCGATCATCACTGTGTGTTTTTCGGCCAGTGTGTTGGCTTCCGTAACTACCGCTTCTTCCTGAGCTGCCTGTTGTTTATGTGGTCTGGACTACTGTATGCCACGCTGATGAACGCAGAGGTCTTCATTGTTATATTGAAGGAGGGGGTGACTCTGCACAGCATCCTGCTGCTGCTCATACCCTGGATCATGCTCGTTTCAGGTAAGATCTCATGTTCTCACAGTTTGGTTGTCTTGTCGCTGTGGCGGCATGCGATGCACAGTAACACAGCAGAATGCAAATCTGTGAACACTTTTGTTCTGTATTCACTGAGAGTTCTTGCACTGACACTAGGTATTTTAGGAGACAGAAAGGTAATCATCAATATGTGTGTGTGTCTGGAAGGGGATGTCTTTTGAAGCCTCCCTGTAGCAGTTCTTATTGAGCTGTAGCCAGATGTTTTTTTTTAACCCTTTTTCTTTTTTTTTTAATTTTCAGTTAAGCTATTGCTTTCTAACATTTTCAAATATCTTCTTTTGTCAGGCAAAACCAAAACCCCAGAAAATGATTTCTATTTAAAATAGAAATCTTCACACCAGATAAATCTGAAGAAGACGCACAAAATAACTAATAATAATTTAATAGTGTTACTCGACTATCAAAAAAGCTGTCAATGGTTTGTTGTTGTGAACAATTTTATTTCAAACGCTCTAATTTGACACCTTTGTTCTGATCAGATATTCAACAGTGACATGAAAGTCTTTATTAAACATTTGTATTAAATTAAATTAAATTAAATTAAATTAAATTAAATTAAATTAAATTAAATTAAAGCACATTTGTTTGTAATTTTTGCACATTTTAGACTGACATATTCAAATGATAGTAGTTGACCATCATGAGTTGGATCCCAGAAATTTACAGTTTACCTCTGTGTCTTAGGTCAGGTCTCAGCACGCGCCTTTGCCTTTGCCTTCATTGCTGACACATGTGTGGTGGGTTTCTTGCTGGTGTCTGCATTCTTCTTCTTCCATCTCTTCCTGATGTTTCGGGGACAGACTACCAGGGAGTGGTACTCGTCCCGCCGACCCTACAACCTGGGACTCCTGGGCAACCTGCGTCATACACTGGGCCTTCGCTGGTACCTCTGCTGGCTCTGCCCACTCATCCCATCACCTCTACCTGGAGATGGGATAATCTTCCAGGTCACAGGATCACTGGAACCCACACGATAACAGCCAAAAAGTCTGAATATTAACACACCTTGTGTCTTTACTTTAGTGGTGATGATTAACATAATCGGGGAGCAAAAGCAGGGAAGATCACCTCAGTTGAAGAGGAGATAGCTTGGGATGGGAAAGAGTAATGTGTGGTTGTTCAGATGTTTGTTGTGTTTGCTGCCTACCAGTATATGTATCCTTTATCTGAGGATGGGTCTGCTTTGGAACCTACATTGACTTAAATCTAAAGGTTATCTGTAAACTCACTGAGGCTGGCCTCAAGGTTCTTTGGAATACTGAGCACTGAAAATGTAAGAAAGCAACACTGAAACAAGAATGTACCTTATTAATGTTGAAAAATGCACAATTTCGATTCTGCATTAACAAGTATTTGTGATATAGACGAAGACTCCTGCTATGATTGACAACTTAACTGCACTTTTCTTGTACAGTTAAGCTGCCTAAATATGAAGGTTAAAAATTGGCTTGCACTGTTCCTGAATAAACTATAGGATTATAAAACACATCATACACCTGCTTACTGCTATGTTATAGCTGCTGTGATTGAAACATGTTATGTTTTTCCTACTCACAAGCTAAGTTTATTACACTCAAATTTGATCTGGTTTATGACAATGATAATGCCATGTTAACATCTACAGTACCACGTATATGTATACGTATATGACAACAAGTTGTACGTGATGGAAAATCTAATGTTGCTAATTTACAAGTTTACAGGCTAATGTAGTACGGCCTATCAATGCTAATCATGTGAAGTTTTTGTCACATCAAACTGTCCATGTATCAGTGACAGTTAAAAAAAACAAGCCTACAGATTCAGAAATCTACTGTGCCACACTTTATTACTATGTGCCTATTTTTCCTGCGCATATACAGTGTTTTACACATTTATTAGACCACCTGTCATAAAAACGAGAGAATATAAATATTTTGGAAATCTTTCAAGAATGTGTTTCAGACTAAAACTTTTATTGTTATTAATATGGCAAATAACAAACTGAATTCACCTTTTTATACCCACCTTTAGCTGGCTCACTGGGCTTATTTGAGACAGTAAATCTGAAAATTCATGGATAACAATAGTAGTCATAGCATTAAAAATATCATTTTGGTTAAAGAGCTTCTACATACTGGTGTATTAACCATTACAGAAACATAAAAATGTATTTGATAATTACTCATGCTGTTAATTTAGGCCAGCTGTGGCTTTGTGTGGTGGTCTAATACATTTGTTAAGCACTGTACATAATATCAACATACAATTTGTTTTATTGGTAAAATATGTTTATAAGTATAAACCAAATGGTAACTTCAGAATGTCAAATTTAATCAATTTAATCATCATGTCCTTAAAATGTCACATGCCTTTTTGGTGCTCTTACTTTTCATATATGTAATTTACATTACAACCAGAATGTGGTCTGTTAATACAGTTTGTTGATTTGCTAAATATTCTGTATATGTCCACTCGGTTATTTCACATTTTTACCATTTAAAAATGTTTAAATAAATGGTATTAAATGATCTATGGAGATGTTGAAAAAAAGTTTAATTATTATTATGTTGTTAGTTCTCAATATTGTGTTGAAGTAAAAAAAAAATAACCTATTGTTTTTCGTCAGATAATATTTTTTATTATTCCATTTTTGAAGGTGTCAGGATGCATAACAACTCTGGAAATGTTGCATTGAAGTCAGGTCTGGTTAAATGTTGAGTTTGAAAATTGTTTTTGCAGTTGGAATTTTTTTTTTTAGTGAATGAGAAGAAAATGTTTTGCACACAAGAAACTGAAAAAAATCTACTCTATTATTCACCTTTTGCAGATAAAGGACCTGGACCAGCAGTTATTAATTTCTGTAACTGTCAGGTGAGATAACCTGTGAACTCAGGCCTCTTGCGCTGAAGTATGTCAGTTGAAGCTTTGTCCTGAATAAAAAAAACTTGATTTAGTTGCTGGTAAAGCATATTGTATATCAATGTAAAGTTTTAGTGCCTTTATATCAATTTTGCTATGCAGAATGTTGGCTCACTGAAAATCTTAGCTGCTATTGGTAGTGTTAGCGCTTTGCTAGGTCATTTATGAGTGGTTTGTGTGAAAATTGGTCTTTAAAAACGTTTAAACAGCTGCTACTTTATGCCTGGAGGATTCATTTAAGATATAAAATAATTAAAGTATGCCTGGTTTAGAAAAATAATTGCCTAACCGAATTAGCAAATGTTAAGTATTAGCTAAAGCTAGCCTTTTAACATGTAGCATATCAAGACATATATTATCTCATGTATGCAGTTAGAAGAAGGATTCTGGCTCATCTATCCACACTGATCTCCATGTTATGCATCTTATCCACGTAAGTAATCTCTTCAGTTAATAACACTGAAGACATAAAAGACATTTAAGTCATAAAAGACATTATGGACAGTAGAAACAAGCAAAAATAACAAATTAAAATGCATATGATACTGGAAGCAAAACAATCTTAAAAGATAAGTTGAGGTATGATTGTCAATGAAGTTATGGACTAAATAATTATTTGCCATTATCCAAATTTAATACCATAGCCAAGTAAATTTGATCAGTAAGGCAACTTTAATGGTGTGAACAAAACTTCCCACCATTAACTATTCAGTGGAAAACTGACACAATGTCATGACACAATGTCTTGTCATGTGTCACTCTTAATTTTGGCTCTTTATCACAAGCAGGAGTAAAGACGAGTAAACCACTAGGATGGATTTCAACGAGGAAAATATGTGAGTGATGTTCACTGAACAAATCCACACATACAAAAATGGTAGAGTAAATTAGCAGAAAATATGACACATTTGTTCTGCTGTGTTTGTGTGTGTGTGTGTGTGTGTAGGACACCAAAGGACATGCTTGAGAAAATAGCTGAGCTGGACTACAGTCAAAGCCAGCTTAGGGACATGAACTCTGTGATGAGGGACTGGCTGGATGTTGCAGAGGATGAAGTTGCAATGCTGCGCTCAGAGAACGTTGCCCTCAGAAAACAAGTGAAAGTGTAAGCGATCACATATTATCATCTAAGCATTAGCAGAAAGGTCAACATTGTCATTGCAGTCTCCCCTGCTGTCTTTTGTCTTGTATACGTTGGTAATGTAATGTCACATACAAGCAAATGTCCTAAAGGACAGAATTTGTAAGAACTTCACTGTGCTTGGCATGTACCATCACTATGAAAACATGGTACATACTGATTTTACAATGATAATAGGTCCCTTTTTCTGAATTTACTGAAGGTTTTTGCGCACACACCAATTAGTGATAGTGAATTTGTCCTCTGCATTTAACTCATCCTTATTACACACCAGTAGTGAACACACACAAGGCTAATGCAGGAGCAGTGGGTGGCACTTATCTGTGCCCAGTGAGCAATGGGTGCCTTGCTCAGGGGCTGTTTCTTGTTATTTGTGCTTGCGACACAGTACTGTTACACTTTATATTTATAGCCAAGAGAAGCTCATCAGTGAACCACAGCAGGTTGAAGCAGAGTCTGACAGCTTCGTACTAACCGATGCCCTGGATGTAAGAAGGCACACTGAAACAAAGATTCAGGAATTGGTAGGTAACCATTTTTTTTTATTGTGTTACAACACTTTATATGTTCCATCAACTGTTGATCAAATTGGTATGATCCTGCATGTCTTAACTTTACCCTGCTAAAACAGCTTAGAATAGTAAAGTGACCTGTCATGACAGTGCTATTGCAGTTTTTGCGTTAATGTGTTTTTGTGATAATAAAGGAATTTTTGCACCAGATTTGTGGTAAATTATTTATTTCACTACTAATCCCATATTCAAGTGTTGTTGATACAGTAATGCCAGCCATGGTTTTATCACTACAGAGTACTGCAGATAATCTTGAATCTATAAAGTAGATGGGTTGTCATTTTAAATATTTTAAATATAAAGGTGACTCTTTATGTCGTGTATTTGTGCAGGAGGAGGAATCCACCATGCTGAAGGAACAAAATAAGACACTAACATCAGAGGTATGATGTCATTAACTTTTCATATCAACTTCATTTGGCACCATACAGTATCCTACAGGTAAAATTGATAAAACTACTTCTTTTTATAAGATCAAAATAATTCAGGAAGAAAGAGAACAGGACAAAATCAGCCTGGGCAAGTTACAGGTTGCGTTAAAAACCCTCGAGGTAACACCAACAGTTCAGCTTTGTCATGTTTGATTCATTTTCAAATCATTTATCCTTTATTCATGTTACATTTTCAAACCTGCTTATAATTGGTTTTGTTGCATGTTTCTTCAGTTTGACATGGAGGTGGCTCAGGTTGAGCTACAGCACAAGGATGGAGATATTTATCAGGTAAGAACAGATACATTAGTCCAGGGCAGAATCTGACCAAAAGGTCTCAGTTTATTTTAAAATCATTAGTACATCAATTGTCTTTGGAAGCCAACATGAAAATATTAACAATTTGTGTGTCTTTTTATAGAAAGATCTAAAACTGAAGCATTTGGAGGAAACGGTAGAGGAGTGTTCCAACATCATAAAAGTAATTATTACCTGTTTATATTTTTTGATTGTTAATTTGCCTGAAACATAATATAATACAGTAGTTTCTTTTTGCTTCAAATGTGAAGTAGGATAAAATCTCAGATTGTTGATAAGTTTGGTTTTCTTTGCTGCAGGATCTCAGGCAGACAAATCAGGAGCTGAGGGAGCAGTTGGAGGACAGACAGGACGAGGCCTTACTGTAAACCTGACAAACAAAATCATCTGCACTAAACTGAGTCATCTGCCTGCACTTACACGAGAGGTCTGCTTTTTGTTTCCAGGTCTGCTCTGAATGATCTGACTGAAGAATCGGAAATATCACCTAGTCCCTCTCTGTCCATCTTAGAGGAAATTAAGATGCTGACCACATCAGATGAAGGGAAAACATGCATTTTAGACTCCAACCATTTAAAAACTGTAAGAATTCTGTCTTTTCTTGACTCCTCTGTGTACACTGCTAAGAAATGTACTGTCTTTTGATTTTCTTTTATTTCAACAAGTTAGCACTAGACAGCCACATCTAAGATCAGTTTCAGGAAGGAGTTCCTGTAGATATGGGTTAGTCATCTCTGGTGTTGCGTACACAGGAAGAACATGAGGCTGAGGAGGTACTGAAACCCCAGAGTCCCACAGTTGACCTGCAGAACGAAAGGTAACTCAGTTTCATATTATGAAATGGCTCTGAGGAACTTTGCCTGAGGACGAATGATGAAAAGTTGAGTTACTTATAGAAAAATATGTGTATTCTGAAATTTGCAGATGTTCTGAGTTGTTGTTTTCTAATTTTTTAATTCATCTGGATTTTTTTTTCTTTAAGGTGGACAGGTACTTCAAACACAGGAGTCCAGGGAACAAGACTGTTTCTGATCTGCATCTCCATTCTCGCTTTTTTCCTCTTTGTGGCTATGGAAATTATCTCCGAAAACTGCCCTTTGTTTTCCATCTGCACCTTCTGGACCAGTGCACAGATGATGTTACTGCCCTACTGCAGTGTGCACTATAGTGACTTACCTCCTATTTGACAATAGCTGTATTATATCAATTTAAATGCATCAATCTGCCTTATTTTGAAAGCTGTGTTGCTAATATTTTATACTTTGATTATCAGAGCTTGTCCTGTTTTGAAAGAAAACCATATTCAATCTACATCTTCACATATTCCACAATTTTTATAAGCTTTAAATCTTACATTGATGCAGCAAAGACAGTTGAAACTGTCGCACTTTCATTCACCAAATTGATTTTCTTACCCTCTTAACTTTTATGACTCATCTCACACCTACATCTCTGACTATTTTATGCATCAATAAAAAGATCTGACACTGTTTATTTACTGATTTGGTAAGAGGTTGGTTATTACTTCATGACAAATTGTAGGAAACGCTTCAAATAAATGTCGATAGATAGATGGATAGATGGATAGATAGATAGATAGATAAATAGATGGATAGATAGATATTTAATTCATTGTTTCCACGTTCTGGATTACTTGCATCAGTGAAAGTGTGTCCACACACCTCACTGAGCTGAGCTGTCTCTCCACTCGCCCCACCCAGCTGAAGGCGCTCCCTGGTGGTGTTTTTCTGTGACACTAGGAAAAACACCCTTTCCCATACAAAGAAAAATACTCACGGGGCGATCAGATTTAAGGGGATGGGGACTCTGAGTGGATTAGTATTTCTTTAAGTCCCACTGATAATCATTGTCTGGTCTCTGCATATTGTTTCTGCTGGAGCTTGTTGACGCGGATGCTGCTGATGCTGCGTTGCTTGGTGCGGAACTGAGTGACTGGAGATGCTGAAAATGGGCCGAGCCTGTGCTACATCTCTCTGTGTCGTGGATGGAGACCAAAGCCTGAGCAGCTGAAATAAACGAAACCAGTCGAAGAGACCAAACAGACCGGTGTGTAACGAACTATAAAAGCAGGAGAGATCCGGAGGTGCGAGGCGGAGGACGAGGACCAGCGGCGAAGATGTTCTGAGCAGAGAGCCCCGCGACAGGCGGCGGCGGCTGGCGGGATGAGAGCGCCGAGACCGAGCCGGCAGACGCGGCTGCTCCCGCGGTTCTGCGTCTGTGGAGTCGCTCTGCTCGCAGTCACTTGGTTCTTTCACACAAATGATATCTCAGGTGTTTCTTCACTTAAACAACAAATACTTGATATTATGTCTTTTAAACTCGTGCTGTTGTTTACATCCATAATATGTTGATTGAAGTAAACATTTTTTTTTAAATGGCACAGTCAAAGTTTGGTAAAGATTGCAGTGTCCTCCACTTTTTCAAAGTGACATTTACAATATAATATTATTGGTGTATATATATGCTGTATATTTACATGTAAGTCTCTCCTCAGGCTTTCATGGACCTGTTGTGGATCGTGAAATCTTGTCCAAGAGAGAACTCACCCAGCAAAAAGAGGCCACCATCCAGAATGACAGTATTTCCAGAGCTGGTGAGACATGTTTTATTATCTATGTTCTGTCTTTTCTGTAGATAAAAAAAGACAGTTTCCAGTTTGAAGTTTCTAACCGAACCAGGGTTTGAGTATTCATACAGTAGAGAATGATCAGTCACTGTGATAATCTCTGTAACACATGCATGTGTGTGTTTTGTGTGCTGAGGCAGTGGTGAAGTGTGAGGTCGTGTCTCTCTGTTAATCAGTTTAACTCCATCTCTTCTGTGCACTGATCTACCGCTCTCTTCGTTCATCTCATCCATCATTTCTTCAAACTGCACATGTAGACGTTTAAACACAGTTCAGCCTTTGAGGGACCCAGTTGCTAGGAAACTGAATGGTGAATTTGTGGTTGGATGCTGTGTGTGCATCAGGAGCTGTTCAAAGTGCCTGCCCTGTCATAATGACCTGCTGAGTGATTAGTGGTCAGCAGCTCTCTAATAGCTTGTGTGGATCAGTTTGACTGAAAAACAAGAAAGAAAAACTGTTTTTTTCACCCACTGAGATGAACTGAGCTCGTATTCAGACACAGAGAATTTATGGAGCTGTTCAGTGCCACAGGGAATTACCAGCTTACCCTTATTTGTAAGTTTTAGTATCATATCTTTGTCTCCGTCCCACCATGCCTTCTGACTGCACAATGTTGCCTCTGTGTAATGTCTTTTATCCAAGTTTGTCACAAGTTTCGCTTTAGTACGTTTGGTACATTTATTGCCTGTGAAGGTTTTAAGTCCTGACTACAAATGAATCAGAAAATCTGCTGTGGAAACTACGTCACAATTTACATGGGAGGCAGCTTATTTATTTATTTATTTGTTTGTTTGTTTGTTTATTTGTTTATGCACAGTGAGTGATTACATCTGTCTCAATGTGTGAGAGAGTACAGTGGGGGATTTCGGGATTGTGAAGTCAGCAGAGGAACACATTGAAAGAAACTGCAAGCATGGCGGTGGCACTGCTCTAACTCTAATCTGTCTCAGAACCTTTTTGCTCAGGGATACAATCTGCTATGCATCCAACAAAGTCTTGAACTAACACACACCGTCTTTTCACTCACTGTGCACTCACAAGTAATTAAAAAAGCCTAGGGGTAGCATTACAAATGGCACACTGCTGATACATTTTCTACATTAATTCCCTTCCAAAAAGTGCTGAAAGCGGTTTGTAAAAAAAAAACAAAGGACTTCTCATCTTAGCTTTTCCTTTCCCAAGTGTGTCAGGTAACTACAGGGGCCTTCACATACCAGAAATGATGTCATTCTTATGTTTGTGCACTAAGCTTCTGATTTTAAAATGTGAAACATCTCCCGTATACATGACAGCTTAAGTTGGTGCCTTTACTTCAAAAAAATAGAAAAGGCTTATTCTGAGGCTACAAAAAACCCCAAACTATTTCTTATTTTAGAGCTATTCTACATTATGGGTATTATATTGAATTTCCGCCAATACACCCTGCTAAATGATCCACACTGGACCTATAAAATTCAATTAAACTGTATTCATCATGCAGAGCAGAATGAAAAAACACTTCTCAGAAATCTGTTGGTGTTCAGGACAGATTGTATAACCTCAAAATTATTATTAAAAAAACAGACACCAAGAAAACAAAGAAATTACTAAAAAAAAATAACCAATCAGTTAAAGAAAGATTAAGATGGTAAAATGTTAAAGCTGTAGTATGTAATGTTTAAATATAAAAACATGTCAGATACATTCAAACCATTGTCAAATGAGTTCACACGATCCTGATTAAGCCTTATTAGCTTTTCACGACTCTCTCTCTCTATGTGTCTCTGTGTGACTCATTCTCTCTCTCTCTTTTTTTTTTTTCCCCCATGTCTGGACTTCACAAGGGTATCGTGAACCATTATAATCATGACCAGGATTTTAGCTTCTCTTCTATTGTGAAGAAGATTGTGCTATTGAAAATGCGTGTTCCACCAACAGTGGTCCCCTAAACGAGTCCTGCTGCTGCTGTTTTTTTCACTATGCAGCTCCAAGATAGACAAATCTCTAATAATTTGGGGAAAAACTTCCCATTTTAGCATTAGCGGAGGTTCTGCCGTCTCATGTTTTAATATTATTTCTCTGTCGTGTCCTTTATCTTCTCCAGCCGTCCATGAGTTCCCTCAAGACATCTTCACTCAGGAGCAGAGGAGACAAGGAGCAGTACTCCTCCATGTTTTCTGTGTGAGTAGCTGCATTGAAGCCAGAAGTTAAAATGAAAGATTCAGAGACAGACAGATGCACCTAATGGGTTTTGTTCTGTCTTTTTCAGGCTATCTACATGTTTTATGCGTTGGCCATCGTGTGTGATGTTTACTTTGTACCATCATTGGAAAAAGTATCAGAGGTAAAATTAGACATTTATTCAAAATGTTATTGTCAGTGAAATGAAAAGTTTCATCCGCATGTCCATTACTACATCCTGACCTCTCGTGTCTGTGGCACTCAGCATATTTATTTAAGACATAAAAAATACAGAATTTCACCACTCCCTCAAAACACCTTGCCACTGTAGAGTTGTGTAGTCATTACTCTACTGTACATTATAACTCAATTATGCATTTGTTAGGGATTCATTTACATTTGAGACATTAGTGATTGTTTACATTGTGTGGTATTAGCTCATATTTAACACCCCTACTGTTTTTAATTGGGTAACAGAGAATGTCTGTGACTATATCAAGCACTGGATGCACAGACTATAAGAAAAAAACAGAAAAATACAATGAAAGAAACTGCATTTCCTTTAATATGTAGACTGGATTTGAATGTAGGCTGCGGCAGGAAATATTTGATATGTGATATTCTCTACTAAGTGAGCTAATCTTTAATCTGTATTAACTCCTCTGTCCTGTAGAATCTTCAGCTCAGTCAGGATGTAGCCGGAGCAACCTTCATGGCAGCTGGGAGCTCCGCTCCCGAGCTCTTCACCTCTCTGATTGGTCAGTATGACACTTGTCCATTCTGCTACTTCATATAATGGATCAGCCAATTGATTGTTGAATTACCTTCCATCATATGCATGGAGGTCACATGATTATGACTGGGAAAAGTCAAGTGTCATAAGCAGGGCCAGTTGACCTATTTTTGTTTTATGTAGACAAGAACAAAGATGGCGAGAAGTATGTTTTATTTAGTTGTTTTTGTTTAACTGTAACTTTAGATGAAAAAATATACATTTTGAGCAGAAATAATTTGCTTTCAATAATAAAATGCCACTATTACAGAATAAACTATAAGGTGATTTTTTTATTAAAATGAACAAATCTCACTCATCATAATAAAACCACAATAATCTCATTTATTCTCAAAACAAACAAAAGAAATATGAGTGACTGAAATAAACACTTAAAATAAAATGATTAATTTTTATAAGAGACATCCAGAAATTATTGAATATTGTCTCATGAGATGATCTATTTCTGTATTTTAGGTGTGTTTATCACAAAAGGAGATGTGGGTGTTGGAACTATTGTGGGATCAGCTGTCTTCAACATCCTCGTCATCATCGGCATTTGCGGCATCTTTGCCAAACAGGTACAACACTGTGTCCAGACCAGGACTTATAAGATGTATTTATTGTTATTAAGTGTGCTTAATAAGTGTGTGTCAAATTATTCTTCACGTGCCGTGTGTGTCCATTGTCTCCAGCCCATCTGCCTGAGCTGGTGGCCTTTGTTTCGTGATGCACTTTTCTACATTCTGTCCATTTTGGTGCTTATCCTGGTGAGGAATCCTGGTCAGAGCGATAGATAAACTGTAAAGTTAGTTTCTGCTTAGTACTTACAGTTTATTTTTATTTGCAGGTTATCTATGATGAAAAAGTCTTGTGGTAAGAAAACAGTGAACATGCTATGACTCAGTAGCCTACTCTGTGGAGTTCAGATCAATTTCAAAGACAGCTGACAGTCACAGAGATGAATTCTATTGCATTTCTGGACTAGTGTTGGTGTTTGTGTCCATGTCACAGGTGGGAGACCATCATCCTGATCTCTATGTATGGACTCTATATAATCATCATGAAGTGAGTCTCCTCCTCTTCCTCATATTCCTATTCCATTGCTGTCAACCCACACCACACTCTATATTCAGTAAAGACATACTCGATGTTACCTTATCAAATTCTTGGTGTCTGTTGTCTGTAGGTTTAACAGATCTCTGTGCAACCTGGTAGAGACACACTGCAGCAGGGAAGGTCAGCCGTGTCTGAGCAGCCTACGACGGACAACTGCAGTCGGAAACGCCATAGACTGCGACAATGACATGGTGCCGCTGAAACCAGGTACAGGAGCTTGTGTTTGTGCGTGCACATTTGTACACAGAGAACAGCTGAGTTTTTGAGCTGCAATCAACAGACACAGTGGCACAGTTTCAGCTGCCAATCAAACCCATTTCTGCTCCCAGTGGATCCCAACTGGCTCAAATAGAACTAGACCACATGGATAGAGGATTATGTCTCTGTCATTGTCCTCTGTCTTCTTTTTTGTAACGTACTTGAAATCTGTAGGATACACTCTGTCAGGGACGTTCAGTCAGGGGAAGCAGGTGAGCCTCACCTTGTGTCTTTTCACTGCGGTTTTTTGTCCGATCAACAAGACTAAATATGTCACACACATTCATTAAACATAATAGCCAGATTGTGGAAGGTCTGGGTGTATAATAATGTGTCTGCAAACGTTGGGCTCGGCTCGCCACTGCCGCAACTCGCCTTTCTTCCCCTTTATTTGCAAATTCAGGGATTTTGACTATAAAAACGATCGAAATGATTGCGATCATACACAAAACAAATTTAATTTCTAGAGACAAGTGAACTAATTTATTTTATGTTATCATCATTGTTAGTTTTCGTACTTTTCATGATGACAAGTGAGGCAGACAGTACCTTGCCGGCCACACTGAAAGCAGCTCCTGTGAGCCCAACAGGTGCTTGTTGCTGCTGTTCTTGGAGGGTTCTTAGCTAATGTGCCCTCTCAGCTCCCTCGCCTCTATAAATGTAACATTCTTTCCTAGCCAAATATGTAGCTTACCTATGTGTGTGTAAAGAATGCTGATGAGATATGAAACATAACCAGGAGTCATTGTGCATGGTGCCAGTTAAATAGTGAATAAGCTATTTTTTGGGGGTTCATATATATGTAAATCTGACTCTGAATGCCACTGTCCTGCTAATATTTGTCCCCTGCCTTTCCTTCAGATTCATGCGTAGTGGCTGGTCAGGACTCAGGGGTGGCAATGGTGGATGAGCTGATGAAGCAGCACCCCCATCAGCTCTCCTTCTCAGAGGCAAGCCTCCGCCTTCTCATCACCCCGCATTTCCCTCCCCTCACCCGCTTGCGCATGGCAGGACGCATGGTCATCAACGAGGTACCCTTCCCCAAAGTCACACACATAACATCCTTTTTAGTTTTTTAGCTCGGTTTGGTGGGTACAAACATCGACATGTTATTGTCCAGTCAATATTAACAATATGGTAAAATTACTACAGAGATCGTAAAATATAAAAATATATTTCAGTGTGTTAAAATCACCATATTTTTTATTTATTTTCAAGTCTAATAATTCTTATTTGAAAAATAATTTACCTTTATTTATAGGTATAATATGTAAACTTTCTACATCGAAATGTCCAAAGACAGCTAGATTATGTAAATGTATTGTGTTATATACTGTATTTTGTGGACTTATGTATTTGTATGGAGGCCTGGATAAATTATCAAGGTAATGATAACTTTCATTTAGTTGCCTACAGTTACCAGTAGCCTCATATTCCCATTGTCCACACGTCCGTTTTGTTGTTGTCCTCCACAAATGGTTAAAATGGAATTTATATTGAATATTTAGCCTAATTTTTTATTTACATGCTGTAAGGCAATAAGATCGATTTCTCACTGAATCCAACCTGGTGTAAAAGCAGCTTAGAAGATGTAATGTAATGTACAGTGGTGTAATGTATGGTGGTAGTGATATTTATTTGTTAGTTATAGTTTCAGTAAATGTAGGAAGGGGAAAATGAATTAAACAGAAAGAAACAGACTGGAGAGAGATATCAAACACCATCCTGTTTGCTTTTAAATGGAGACCATATCATCAGCCCACAAAGAAACAAACAGAGTGCTGCCTAATGCATAATAAACAACAGACAAGAAATCGATCTAGAAATCTTCTTCCTCACTCTGTCACCTCCCTCCTCTGCATGTGTGCTTGTCAGTCCTGCTGCCAAATTAAAGTGTGACTGCCGTCGCTGCCCCTGCTCTGTACCATGTCCCCGATCAACGCTTCCCAAATCTGCACTGGTGAATGTGAGGACATGCCTGGCTGCTTAATTGCTCCACCTGCCAGTTCTCATATTGTTAGCTACACTCAAATTAAGTCATTTCCTTTGGCTTGTTGCAGTTTCTTATCATTTCAGTATTTCTTGGTTTCCTCCTGTCTTTTCTCTGACTTCATTCCCCCTCCCACAGAGGCAGAGGCTGATTCGAGCTCGAGTCGGCCCAGAGGAGGGGGGAGCCTCAGGGGAGGATGGTTTGGGGGCTAGCAGGCTGTGGGGGAGGGAGAATGGGTCAGCGGCTGAGGGGGACAGGCAAACGCTGGAGGGAGAGAGGGACAGGGGTAAAGAGGTGGTGGAAGGGGCCGGTGGAGGAGCACCGCCAAAAGAGGAAGAGGAAGATGAGGAAGAGCAGGAGGAGGGAGAGGAGGAGAGTGCGCCTTTCAAACCGTTTGTCGTGCCAGGTGAGTAGTTAATGACATAAAGAGATATCCTCTTTAAGGCCCAGTATGGGTAAACAAATAAGATATCAATCTGGATTTGTTTTTCAGCAGAAAATGTGTTTTTTCACTTATTTTGTTTGTTTTTATCTTTTTTTAATTTATTACTATTATATATTAACCCATAAGTCGACCTCTGGTGTTCCGGTGTTTCTCACTTGCAGAGTTAATCAAAGCTAATTAGAGAAGCACGTCCATACGATGCCATGTGAATTATTAATTAGTTTAGATGAATCTGCAATGATCCGTGTGGGGAAACTGTGCTTTCATGGCGTCCTCAGATAGCTGGAGTGTGCGTCTGAAATGGCTGCTCTCGTGGCCCGTGAGCGTCCTGCTTTACTGCAGCATCCCCGACTGTAACCTGCCACAGTGGCAGCGCTGGTACCTGATCACCTTCCTCTCCTCCACACTCTGGATAGCCCTGTTCTCCTACCTCATGGTCTGGATGGTAGGAAACGCAGTGATGTGAAACACGCACACACACACACACACACACACACACGCAGGAAAAGAAACATATAAACAAACTCTTTTCTTCCGTCTAGGTGACCATAATCAGCTACACACTTGGAATCCCTGATGTCATCATGGGCATCACTTTTCTGGCGGCAGGCACCAGTGTTCCTGACTGCATGGCCAGCCTCATTGTCGCCCGACAAGGTGTGTATGACTCAGTGTCCACTCTGTTGACTCCATCTGCAGATTTCACCAGGAGAATAAGTCTTTACATTTGTACGTGTGTCAAATGCTGCAGGGATGGGAGACATGGCCGTATCCAACTCCATTGGCAGTAACATCTTTGATGTTCTGCTCGGCTTGGGCTTCCCATGGGCACTGAGGACTCTCATAGTCAGCTATGGATCCGTGGTAACACCAGATGTTTTCTCTATCTGATAAAACTTCATGAAGAAAATCAGTGATTTTACATCAAGGCACACAAGAGTTTGTAGATCTATTACTGCCTCCGCCAGTAAATTCAAATGTGTTATTTTGTGAATTTGGCATTTGAAATCATTTGCTTAGATTTACCTCAGTGACACAAACTTAACAATAAAGGCTGCAGTAGACCTGCAGCATCTGTGTTCCTGCAAGCTAAAAGTGCAGATTTTCTCCATGGACTTCAGTGCAGGAGAGTGAGTGGTAGAAAAACTTTAGTTTTCACTTTGAGGAGGTTGACTAATGGCGTAATTAAGCATTACACATATTGTTAATAGGGGTGCATGTCAATACCTCAGTACACCCACACTTTAAAAAAACCTGATCTATCACTTTTATGACCAGAGTGGGCAGATTTCTTAATTAAAATAGTAGTGCATTGTGTGCAGTTTGATTCCAGTGGTCACCTGGTGACGTTTGTCTGACCAGTACTAGTATTTACACACAGTTACACACAGTTGGCATCTATCTGGTAAAGATAGTCAAGATTTCATTAAGAGTTTCCCTGCTGAATGAGACTGAATATTGGACTTTTAACATATCAATGTAAAGATGTCAATATGTTGATGTTGTGCTCTTGTTTTTGCCCAAAAAATGTCAATGATTTTTTATTTGTTCTGTTTTTAGGTGACAATCAACAGCAAAGGTCTGGTGTACTCTGTGATTCTGCTGTTGGCCTCGGTCGTGCTTACTGTAAGTACATTTACACTGTTTATCACAAAATAGATTATTACTCTTATTAGACAAAGTCCACTCAGTTTCCACCAGTGTCAATACTCTCCTTTGTCTTGCATTAAAAAGTTATCAATTATTTAAAGAAAAATAAAAAAAGTTATCTCCACACCCATGACCAGGTCACCATCAAAATATAATGATTTCCTCCAGAAAACCTTTTATATATCATTATATATCTTAATTTTTTGAGTTATGGTGCCCAGTAGAGGGCACCATTAAATCCTAATGGAGATCATATTTACAGTTGTAGTCCATGACTTTTAAATCTAAACAACACTTTTGCACTGCATACAGGTTTTGTTTAAGCCGAGGCAGACGGAGGTAAAAGCATTATTGTACTGTGTAAAGTGTAACAGCTTCAAACAGTTTGGAGTATTACCGAAAACACACAAAATAAACCTGGTTGTTAAGCAGTTTGATGGGATAGATGCTCCGCCCCTGCACTGCTGCTGTATACACACAAATGCTCCCTCAGTCAGACCTGATATTATGACAGAGCCCAGATGACGGACGTAGCATACAGCTAATGTTACAGAGTTTTTATTCACGAATAAACAACAACTGCAGCAGTGAAGCAGGTGATGCGGGATGTGCCGTCGCCTCATCCTAGGAAAAAATAGTTTTCACTATCACTCAAGTGTCCTAGGCTCGTATGTGAAGTCAATACGTTTGTGATTATCAGTATCAGTTTTATTTCTAGGAGCTTGACCCTGAGACTGCTCCTCTAGGAGCCTTTCCTAATATATCAGTCATGTTATCTAGTTATGGGATGTGGTAAATATTATAGCTTTGATAGCTCCAACATGTTTGTCCAGCAGAGGGAGAATTAGGTCTGGGGGCTTCAGGAATATTTTATCGTTTGAACAGAGACCTCAAGATGGAAGGAGGAATAGTGACTTATGATCACACCAAGCTCAACAAGATATAAATCATGTGACTGAACAATATAATGGTTACAAAAATAAGAAATACAATCACATGAGACAACTCTACATCATTGAAGTACTCTTCTTTTTTTAGATTTAACCTAATAATATGAAACGGTTGCACTTGTAGATCCTACAAGTCAACAAGGAAATTTAATTTTTCTTTGATAGAATTTTAGATACAGTGAAAACAAAGCCTCCTCCCTCTCTCTGTCTCTCTGTCTCTCTGTCTGTCTCTGTTCCTCCCTCCTCAGGTCCTGTGTGTTCATGTGAACCACTGGAGGTTGGACCGCAGGTTGGGCCTCAGTCTCTTGCTGCTTTACTGCATCTTCCTCCTCTGCTCCGTTGGCTTCGAGCAGCTGTAGGAGACACACTCTCACCTCTAACTCTCTTAGTGACCGCTGCGTTATTAACCATATGTATGGACAGATGTATTTTTTTCATTTCATGGTGGTTGTACATGTTTGAGCTGCATTAATATGACGTCAACCGCCTGAAAGCGACATTGTTTACCTTTGATAAATGAGTAATTTACATAGTTTTGTACCAAGCACTTACAAGCCCAGATTTTATGAAAACCATGCTCAACTGATAATGCACTATGTGTCACAGTACATTTATATAGTATTAAATTTGTATTCTGAAACCAAGAATATTGTATAAGGAACCCAAAGTGTGTTAGTTTACCTATTGTTGTTGTTGTTGTTATTATCACTCAATGACTGCCACAAGTAACCTCAATGACTGGTTGTGTAGATTTATGGAGTTGCTTCTCAGTCTGTGACGTTATTTTATGTTAAGTTTTCAACCCGCCTTTGTGTATGCGGCTGTAAATGGCATTGCATGGCTGATGATCACGCTCTGGATTATTGCACTAAGCCACTGTTGTCTTGACCTTGGTTATAACAAAGTTACCTGTTTGATACAAGGTGTTTCTGAATGTCTGTGTTTGGAGGGAATCCCTCAGTGTGTGTTTGTTGAGTGACATTAAAACACTTTGTTTAGTGACATTTACTCAGTTTGAGTGGGTTGATTTGACAGTGCACGTTAATGAACATCAGTATTAAGTAGAGGAAGTAGACTTGTTGGATTATAGCATGCGTGCTAATGTATATTTCTAGCCCGTAAGCAGGCAAAAAAAAAACAGTAACTTAAACCTTTACCACCTAAGCCTTTTTTTATTCTTATTTTCACCATAAAAGGGCCAGAAAATGTCTTGTGATTAAGTGCTTTTGCTTTTTTTCTAGAACAACTTTAATGTATAAAAAATGTGTAAAAAATTTCATTTTTTAAAAAAAGAAAAGAAAAGAAAACTGTAGTGGTACATGAACACAAGGTCATGCGTGTTAAATTAGAAATTTGAACAGTATAACATATATTTTAAATGTGTTCAATGTCCAATGTGTCAATGTCCAAAAACAGGCCAGGAAATGGTAGATACAGGTGTTCTTCTAACTATTGCATTTCTAACTCATGCAATAGCTTGTCGTCCAAATGTTGACAAAAAAGTCATACTTTAGTATGTCGTCCAAATTTTGACAAAAAACTCATATTTTAGAATGTCAAAAAGTCATAGTATAGTATGTCGTCCAAAATCACTCAAAAAAGTCATAGTATAGTATGTCGTCCAAAATCACTCAAAAAAGTCATACTTTAGTATGTCATCCAAATTCTAACAAAAAACTCATACTTAAGTACGTTGTCCAAATTTTGACAGAAAACTCATGCTTCACTATGTCTACCAAAATGTCGTCCAAAATGTGACAAAAAAGTCATACTTTAGTATGTCGTCCCAAATGTCGTCCAAAATGTGACAAAAAAGTCATACTTTAGTATGTAGTCCAAATTTTGACGAAAAAGTCATACTTTAGTATGTCGTCCAAATTTTGACAAAAAAGTCATACTTTAGTATGTCGTCCAAAATGTCGTCCAAAATGTGACAAAAAAGTCATACTTTAGTATGTCGTCCAAATTTGAACAAAAAGGTCATAGTGAGGTATGTCATCCAAATTTCGACAAAAGTCATAGTTTAGTATGTCGTCCAAAATGTGACAAAAAAGTCATACGTTAGTATGTCGTCCAAATTTTGACAAAAAACTCATACTTTAGTATGTCGTCCAAATTTTGACAAAAAACTCTTACTTTAGTATGTCGTCCAAAATGTCTTACAAAATGTGACAAAAAAGTCATACTTTAGTATGTCGTCTTAATTTTGACAAAAAACTCTTACTTTAGTATGTCGTCCAAATTTTGACAAAAAAAGTCATACTTTATTTAGTATGTCGTCTTAATTTTGACAAAGACTCATACTTAAGTATGTCGTCTTAATTTTGACAAAAAACTCTTACTTTAGTATATCGTTCAAATTTTGACAAAAAAAGTCGTACTTTAGTATGTAGTCTTAATTTTGACCAAAAACTCTTACCTTAGTATGTCTTCCAAAATGTGACATAAAAGTCATACTTTAGTATGTCGTCCAAATTTTGACAAAAAAGTCATAGTGTAGTATGTCATCCAAATTTCAACAAAAGTCATAGTTTAGTATGTCGTCCAACATGTGACAAAAAAGTCATACTTTAGTATGTCGTCCAAATTTTGACAAAGACTCATACTTTAGTATGTCGTCTTAATTTTGACAAAAAACTCTTACTTTAGTATATCGTTCAAATTTTGACAAAAAAGTCATACTTTAGTATGTCGTCTTAATTTTGACCAAAAACTCTTACCTTAGTATGTCGTCCAAATTTGGACAAAAAAGTCATACTTTAGTGTCATCCAAAATGTCGTCCAAAATGTGACAAAAAACTCATACTTTAGTATGTCGTCCAAATTTTGACAAAAAACTCATACTTTAGTATGTTTTAAAAAACAGTAACTTAAACCTTTACCACCTAAGCCTTTTTTTATTCTTATTTTCACCATAAAAGGGCCAGAAAATGTCTTGTGATTAAGTGCTTTTGCTTTTTTTCTAGAACAACTTTAATGTATAAAAAATGTGTAAAAAATGTTATTTTTAAAAAAAGAAAAGAAAAAAAACTGTAGTGGTACATGAACACAAGGTCATGAGTGTTAAATTAGAAATTTGAACAGTATAACATATATTTAAAATGTGTTCAATGTCCAATGTGTCAATGTCCAAAAACAGGCCAGGAAATGGTAGATACAGGTGTTTTTCTAACTATTGCATTTCTAACTCATGCAATAGTATGTCGTCCAAATGTTGACAAAAAAGTCATACTTTAGTATGTTGTCCAAATTTTGACAAAAAACTCATATTTTAGAATGTCAAAAAGTCATAGTATAGTATGTCGTCCAAAATCACTCAAAAAAGTCATAGTATAGTATGTCGTCCAAAATCACTCAAAAAAGTCATACTTTAGTATGTCATCCAAATTCTAACAAAAACTCATACTTAAGTACGTTGTCCAAATTTTGACAGAAAACTCATGCTTCACTATGTCTACCAAAATGTCGTCCAAAATGTGACAAAAAAGTCATACTTTAGTATGTCGTCCCAAATGTCATCCAAAATGTGACAAAAAAGTCATAGTTAAGTATGTCGTCCAAATTTTGACAAAAAACTCATACTTTAGTATGTCGTCCAAATTTTGACAAAAAACTCTTACTTTAGTATGTCGTCCAAAATGTCTTACAAAATGTGACAAAAAAGTCATACTTTAGTATGTCGTCTTAATTTTGACAAAAAACTCTTACTTTAGTATGTCGTCCAAATTTTGACAAAAAAAGTCATACTTTAGTATGTCGTCTTAATTTTGACAAAAAACTCTTACTTTAGTATGTCATCCAAATTTTGACAAAAGTCATAGTTTAGTATGTCGTACAAATTTTGACAAAAGTCATAGTTTAGCATGTTGTCCAAAATGTGACAAAAAAGTCATACTTTAGTATGTCGTCCAAATTTTGACGAAAAAGTCATACTTTAGTATGTCGTCCAAAATGTCGTCCAAAATGTGACAAAAAAGTCATACTTTAGTATGTCGTCCAAATTTGAACAAAAAGGTCATAGTGAGGTATGTCATCCAAATTTCGACAAAAGTCATAGTTTAGTATGTCGTCCAAATTTTGACAAAAAGTCATACTTTAGTATGTCGTCCAAATTTTGACAAAAAACTCTTTAGTATGTCGTCCAAAATGTCTTACAAAATGTGACAAAAAAGTCATACTTTAGTATGTCGTCTTAATTTTGACAAAAAACTCTTACTTTAGTATGTCATCCAAATTTTGACAAAAAAAGTCATAGTTTAGTATGTCGTACAAATTTTGACAAAAGTCATAGTTTAGCATGTTGTCCAAAATGTGACAAAAAAGTCATACTTTAGTATGTCGTCCAAATTTTGACGAAAAAGTCATACTTTAGTATGTCGTCCAAATTTTGACAAAAAAGTCATACTTTAGTATGTCGTCCAAATTTGAACAAAAATGTCATAGTGAGGTATGTCATCCAAATTTCGACAAAAGTCATAGTTTAGTATGTCGTCCAAATTTTGACAAAAAACTCATACTTTAGTATGTCGTCTTAATTTTGACAAAAAACTCTTACTTTAGTATGTCATCCAAATTTTGACAAAAGTCATAGTTTAGTATGTCGTACAAATTTTGACAAAAGTCATAGTTTAGCATGTTGTCCAAAATGTGACAAAAAAGTCATACTTTAGTATGTCGTCCAAATTTTGACGAAAAAGTCATACTTTAGTATGTCGTCCAAAATGTCGTCCAAAATGTGACAAAAAAGTCATACTTTAGTATGTCGTCCAAATTTGAACAAAAAGGTCATAGTGAGGTATGTCATCCAAATTTCGACAAAAGTCATAGTTTAGTATGTCGTCCAAATTTTGACAAAAAGTCATACTTTAGTATGTCGTCCAAATTTTGACAAAAAACTCTTTAGTATGTCGTCCAAAATGTCTTACAAAATGTGACAAAAAAGTCATACTTTAGTATGTCGTCTTAATTTTGACAAAAAACTCTTACTTTAGTATGTCATCCAAATTTTGACAAAAAAAGTCATAGTTTAGTATGTCGTACAAATTTTGACAAAAGTCATAGTTTAGCATGTTGTCCAAAATGTGACAAAAAAGTCATACTTTAGTATGTCGTCCAAATTTTGACGAAAAAGTCATACTTTAGTATGTCGTCCAAATTTTGACAAAAAAGTCATACTTTAGTATGTCGTCCAAATTTGAACAAAAATGTCATAGTGAGGTATGTCATCCAAATTTCGACAAAAGTCATAGTTTAGTATGTCGTCCAAATTTTGACAAAAAACTCATACTTTAGTATGTCGTCCAAATTTTGACAAAAAACTCTTACTTTAGTATGTCGTCCAAAATGTCTTACAAAATGTGACAAAAAAGTCATACTTTAGTATGTCGTCCAAATTTGGACAAAGAAGTCATACTTTAGTATGTCGTCCAAATTTTGACAAAAAAAGTCATACTTTAGTATCTCTTCCAAAATGTCATCCAAAATGTGACAAAAAAGTCATACTTTAGTATGTCGTCCAAATTTTGACAAAAAGTCATACTTTAGTATGTCGTCCAAATTTTGACAAAAAACTCTTACTTTAGTATGTCGTCCAAAATGTCTTACAAAATGTGACAAAAAAGTCATACTTTAGTATGTCGTCTTAATTTTGACAAAAAACTCTTACTTTAGTATGTCGTCCAAATTTTGACAAAAAAAGTCATACTTTAGTATGTCGTCTTAATTTTGACAAAAGTCATAGTTTAGTATGTCGTACAAATTTTGACAAAAGTCAAAGTTTAGCATGTTGTCCAAAATGTGACAAAAAAGTCATACTTTAGTATGTCGTCCAAATTTGGACAAAGAAGTCATACTTTAGTATGTCGTCCAAATTTTGACAAAAAAAGTCATACTTTAGTATCTCTTCCAAAATGTCGTCCAAAATGTGACAAAAAACTCTTACTTTAGTATGTCGTCCAAATTTTGACAAAAAAAGTCATACTTTAGTATGTCGTCCAAATTTTGACAAAGACTCATACTTTAGTAAGTCGTCTTAATTTTGACAAAAAACTCTTACTTTAGTATATCGTTCAAATTTTGACAAAAAAAGTCATACTTTAGTATGTCGTCTTAATTTTGACCAAAAACTCTTACCTTAGTATGTCGTCCAAAATGTGACATAAAAGTCATACTTTAGTATGTTGTCCAAATTTGGACAAAAAAGTCATACTTTAGTGTCATCCAATATGTCGTCCAAAATGTGACAAAAAACTCATACTTTAGTATGTCGTCCAAATTTTGACAAAAAAGTCATACTTTAGTATGTCGTCCAAATTTTTACTAAAAGTCATACTTTAGTATGTCGTCCAAATTTTGACAAAAAAAGTCATACTTTAGTATGTCTTCCAAAATGTTGTCCAAAATGTGACAAAAAAGTCATACTTTAGTATGTCGTCCAAATTTTGACACAAAAGTCAAAGTGTAGTAGGTCATCCAAATTTTGACAAAAGTCATAGTTTAGTATGTCGTACAAATTTTGACAAAAGTCATAGTATAGTATGTCGTCCAAAATGAGTCAAAAAGGTCATAGTATAGTATGTCGTCCAAAATCGGTCAAAAAAGTCATAGTCTAGTATGTCGTCCGAAATGAGCCAAAAAAGTCATAGTATAGTATGTCGTCCAAAATGAGTCAAAAAAGTCATAGTATAGTATGTTGTCCAAAATCGGTCTAAAAAGTCATAGTATAGTATGTTGTCCAAAATAGGGCAAAAAAGTCATAGTATAGTATGTCGTCCAAAATCGGTCGAAAAAGTCATAGTATAGTATGTTGTCCAAAATAGGGCAAAAAAGTCATAGTATAGTATGTTGTCCATAATGTTACAAAAAAGTCGTAGTACAGTATGTCATCCGAAATGAGTCAAAAAAGTCATAGTATAGTATGTCGTCCAAAATGAGACAAAAAAGTCATAGTATAGTATGTCGTCCAAAATGAGACAAAAAAGTCATAGTATAGTATGTCGTCCAAAATGAGTCAAAAAAGTCATAGTATAGTATGTCGTCCAAAATCGGGCAAAAAAGTCATAGTATAGTATGTCGTCCAAAATCGGGCAAAAAAGTCATAGTATAGTATGTCGTCCGAAATGAGTCAAAAAAGTCATAGTAAAGTATGTCGTCCAAAATCACTCAAAAAAGTCATAGTATAGTATGTCGTCCAAAATCGGTCAAAAAAGTCATAGTATAGTATGTCGTCCAAAATGAGACAGAAAAGTCATAGTATAGTATGTCGTCCAAAATGAGTCAATAAAGTCATAGTATAGTATGTCGTCCAAAATTGGTCGAAAAAGTCATAGTATAGTATGTTGTCCAAAATAGGGCAAAAAAGTCATAGTATAGTATGTTGTCCATAATGTTACAAAAAAGTCGTAGTATAGTATGTCATCCGAAATGAGTCAAAAAGTCATAGTATAGTATGTCGTCCAAAATCGATCAAAAAAGTCATAGTATAGTATGTCGTCCGAAATGAGTCAAAAAAGTCATAGTAAAGTATGTCGTCCAAAATCGGGCAAAAAAGTCATAGTATAGTATGTCGTCCAAAATCGGGCAAAAAAGTCATAGTATAGTATGTCGTCCGAAATGAGTCAAAAAAGTCATAGTAAAGTATGTCGTCCAAAATCACTCAAAAAAGTCATAGTATAGTATGTCGTCCAAAATCGGTCAAAAAAGTCATAGTATAGTATGTCGTCCAAAATGAGTCAATAAAGTCATAGTATAGTATGTCGTCCAAAATCGGTCGAAAAAAGTCATAGTATAGTATGTCGTCCAAAATGAGACAAAAAAGTCATAGTATAGTATGTCGTCCAAAATCACTCAAAAAAGTCATAGTATAGTATGTTGTCCAAAATCGGTCAAAAAAGTCATAGTATAGTATGTTGTCCAAAATCGGTCGAAAAAGTCATAGTATAGTATGTTGTCCAAAATGAGACAAAAAAGTCATAGTATAGTATGTCGTCCAAAATGAGTCAAAAATGTCATAGTATAGTATGTCGTCCAAAATGAGACAAAAAAGTCATAGTATAGTATGTCATCCAAAATGAATCAAAAAAGTCATAGTATAGTATGTCGTCCAAAATCGGTCAAAAAAGTCATAGTATAGTATGTCGTCCAAAATGAGACAGAAAAGTCATAGTATAGTATGTCATCCAAAATGAGAAAAAAAAGTCATAGTATAGTATGTCGTCCAAAATGAGTCAATAAAGTCATAGTATAGTATGTCGTCCAAAATGAGACAGAAAAGTCATAGTATAGTATGTTGTCCAAAATCGGTCAAAAAAGTCATAGTATAGCATGTCGTCCAAAATGAGTCAAAAAAGTCATAGTATAGTATGTCGTCCAAAATGAGACAAAAAAGTCATAGTATAGTATGTCGTCCAAAATGAGACAAAAAAGTCATAGTATAGTATGTCGTCCAAAATGAGACAAAAAAGTCATAGTATAGCATGTCGTCCAAAATGAGTCAAAAAAGTCATAGTATAGTATGTCGTCCAAAATGAGACAAAAAAGTCATAGTAAAGTATGTCGTCCAAAATGAGTCAAAAAAGTCATAGTATAGTATGTCGTCCAAAATGAGACAGAAAAGTCATAGTATAGTATGTCGTCCAAAATCGGTCAAAAAAGTCATAGTATAGTATGTCGTCCAAAATGAGACAAAAAAGTCATAGTATAGTATGTCGTCCAAAATGAGTCAATAAAGTCATAGTATAGTATGTCGTCCAAAATCGATCAAAAAAGTCATAGTATAGTATGTCGTCTAAAATCGGTCAATAAAGTCATAGTATAGTATGTCGTCCAAAATCGGTCAAAAAAGTCATAGTATAGTATGTCGTCCAAAATGAGTCAAAAAAGTCATAGTATAGTATGTGGTCCAAAATCGGTCAATAAAGTCATAGTATAGTATGTGGTCCAAAATCGGTCAAAAAAGTCATAGTATAGTATATCGTCCAAAATGAGTCAAAAAAGTCATAGTATAGTATGTCGTCCAAAATCGGTCAATAAAGTCATAGTATAGTATGTGGTCCAAAATCGGTCAAAAAAGTCATAGTATAGTATGTCGTCCAAAATGAGACAAAAAAGTCATAGTATAGTATGTCTTCCAAAATGAGACAATAAAGTCATAGTATAGTATGTCGTCCAAAATGAGTCAAAAAAGTCATAGTATAGTATGTCGTCCAAAATGAGACAATAAAGTCATAGTATAGTATGTCGTCCAAAATCGGTCAAAAAAGTCATAGTATAGTATGTCGTCCAAAATGAGACAAAAAAGTCATAGTATAGTATGTCGTCCAAAATGAGTCAAAAAAGTCATAGTATAGTATGTCGTCCAAAATGAGAAAATAAAGTCATAGTATAGTATGTCGTCCAAAATCGGTCAAAAAAGTCATAGTATAGTATGTCGTCCAAAATGAGACAAAAAAGTCATAGTATAGTATGTCGTCCAAAATGAATCAAAAAAGTCATAGTATAGTATGTCGTCCAAAATCGGTCAAAAAAGTCTTAGTATAGTATGTCGTCCAAAATGAGACAGAAAAGTCATAGTATAGTATGTCATCCAAAATGAGACAAAAAAGTCATAGTATAGTATGTCGTCCAAAATGAGTCAATAAAGTCATAGTATAGTATGTCGTCCAAAATGAGACAGAAAAGTCATAGTATAGTATGTTGTCCAAAATCGGTCAAAAAAGTCATAGTATAGCATGTCGTCCAAAATGAGACAAAAAAGTCATAGTATAGTATGTCGTCCAAAATGAATCAAAAAAGTCATAGTATAGTATGTCGTCCAAAATCGGTCAAAAAAGTCATAGTATAGTATGTCGTCCAAAATGAGACAGAAAAGTCATAGTATAGTATGTCATCCAAAATGAGACAAAAAAGTCATAGTATAGTATGTCGTCCAAAATGAGTCAATAAAGTCATAGTATAGTATGTCGTCCAAAATGAGACAGAAAAGTCATAGTATAGTATGTTGTCCAAAATCGGTCAAAAAAGTCATAGTATAGTATGTCTTCCAAAATCGGTCAAAAAAGTCATAGTATAGTATGTCGTCCAAAATGAGTCAAAAAAGTCATAGTATAGTATGTCGTCCAAAATCGATCAATAAAGTCATAGTATAGTATGTCGTCCAAAATCGGTCAAAAAAGTCAAAGTATAGTATGTCGTCCAAAATGAGTCAAAAAAGTCATAGTATAGTATGTCGTCCAAAATGAGACAAAAAAGTCATAGTATAGTATGTCGTCCAAAATGAGACAAAAAAGTCATAGTATAGTAAGTCGTCCAAAATGAGACAAAAAAGTCATAGTATAGTATGTCGTCCAAAATGAGTCAAAAAAGTCATAGTATAGTATGTCGTCCAAAATGAGACAATAAAGTCATAGTATAGTATGTCGTCCAAAATCGGTCAAAAAGTCATAGTATAGTATGTCGTCCAAAATGAGACAATAAAGTCATAGTATAGTATGTCGTCCAAAATGAGACAGAAAAGTCATAGTATAGTATGTCGTCCAAAATGAGTCAATAAAGTCATAGTATAGTATGTCGTCCAAAATCTGTCAAAAAAGTCATAGTATGGTATGTCGTCCAAAATGAGACAAAAAAGTCATAGTATAGTATGTCGTCCAAAATGAGTCAAAAAAGTCATAGTATAGTATGTCGTCCAAAATGAGACAATAAAGTCATAGTATAGTATGTCGTCCAAAATCGGTCAAAAAAGTCATAGTATAGTATGTCGTCCAAAATGAGACAAAAAAGTCATAGTATAGTATGTCGTCCAAAATGAATCAAAAAAGTCATAGTATAGTATGTCGTCCAAAATCGGTCAAAAAAGTCATAGTATAGTATGTCGTCCAAAATGAGACAGAAAAGTCATAGTATAGTATGTCGTCCAAAATGAGACAAAAAAGTCATAGTATAGTATGTCGTCCAAAATCGGTCAATATAGTCATAGTATAGTATGTCGTCCAAAATGAGACAATATAGTCATAGTATAGTATGTCGTCCAAAATGAGACAATAAATTCATAGTATAGTATGTCGTCCAAAATGAGACAATAAAGTCATAGTATAGTATGTCGTCCAAAATGAGTCAATAAAGTCATAGTATAGTATGTCGTCCAAAATGAGTCAAAAAAGTCATAGTATAGTATGTCGTCCAAAATGAGTCAAAAAAGTCATAGTATAGTATGTCGTCCAAAATGAGACAATAAAGTCATAGTATAGTATGTCGTCCAAAATCGGTCAAAAAAGTCATAGTATAGTATGTCGTCCAAAATGAGACAGAAAAGTCATAGTATAGTATGTCGTCCAAAATGAGTCAATAAAGTCATAGTATAGTATGTCGTCCAAAATCGGTCAAAAAAGTCATAGTATAGTATGTCGTCCAAAATCGGTCAATAAAGTCATAGTATAGTATGTCGTCCAAAATCGGTCAAAAAAGTCATAGTATAGTATGTCGTCCAAAATGAGTCAAAAAAGTCATAGTATAGTATGTCGTCCAAAATCGGTCAATAAAGTCATAGTATAGTATGTCGTCCAAAATCGGTCAAAAAAGTCATAGTATAGTATGTCGTCCAAAATGAGACAGAAAAGTCATAGTATAGTATGTCGTCCAAAATGAGTCAAAAAAGTCATAGTATAGTATGTCGTCCAAAATGAGTCAAAAAAGTCATAGTATAGTATGTCGTCCAAAATGAGTCAAAAAAGTCATAGTATAGTATGTCATCCAAAATGAGACAATAAAGTCATAGTATAGTATGTCGTCCAAAATGAGACAGAAAAGTCATAGTATAGTATGTCGTCCAAAATGAGACAGAAAAGTCATAGTATAGTATGTCGTCCAAAATGAGTCAATAAAGTCATAGTATAGTATGTCGTCCAAAATGAGACAATAAAGTCATAGTAAAGTATGTCGTCCAAAATCGGTCAAAAAAGTCATAGTATAGTATGTCGTCCAAAATCGGTCAATAAAGTCATAGTATAGTATGTCGTCCAAAATCGGTCAAAAAAGTCATAGTATAGTATGTCGTCCAAAATGAGTCAAAAAAGTCATAGTATAGTATGTCGTCCAAAATCGGTCAAAAAAGTCATAGTATAGTATGTCGTCCAAAATGAGTCAAAAAAGTCATAGTATAGTATGTCGTCCAAAATGAGACAAAAAAGTCATAGTATAGTATGTCGTCCAAAATCGGTCAATAAAGTCATAGTATAGTATGTCGTCCAAAATGAGTCAATAAAGTCATAGTATAGTATGTCGTCCAAAATCTGTCAAAAAAGTCATAGTATAGTATGTCGTCTAAAATGAGACAATAAAGTCATAGTATAGTATGTCGTCCAAAATCGGTCAAAAAAGTCATAGTCGTCCAAAATGAGTCCAAAATGAGACAAAAAAGTCATAGTATAGTATGTCGTCCAAAATGAGACAGAAAAGTCATAGTATAGTATGTCGTCCAAAATTGGTCAAAAAAGTCATAGTATAGTATGTCGTCCAAAATGAGACAAAAAAGTCATAATATAGTATGTCGTCCAAAATGAGTCAATAAAGTCATAGTATAGTATGTCGTCCAAAATCGGTCAAAAAAGTCATAGTATAGTATGTCGTCCAAAATCGGTCAATAAAGTCATAGTATAGTATGTCGTCCAAAATCGGTCAAAAAAGTCATAGTATAGTATGTCGTCCAAAATGAGACAGAAAAGTCATAGTATAGTATGTCGTCCAAAATGAGTCAATAAAGTCATAGTATAGTATGTCGTCCAAAATCGGTCGAAAAAGTCATAGTATAGTATGTTGTCCAAAATAGGGCAAAAAAGTCATAGTATAGTATGTTGTCCATAATGTTACAAAAAAGTCGTAGTATAGTATGTCATCCGAAATGAGTCAAAAAAGTCATAGTATAGTATGTCGTCCAAAATCCCTCAAAAAAGTCATAGTATAGTATGTCGTCCAAAATGAGACAAAAAAGTCATAGTATAGTATGTCGTCCAAAATCACTCAAAAAAGTCATAGTATAGTATGTCGTCCAAAATCGGTCAAAAAAGTCATAGTATAGTATGTCGTCCAAAATCACTCAAAAAAGTCATAGTATAGTATGTCGTCCAAAATCGGTCTAAAAAGTCATAGTATAGTATGTTGTCCAAAATAGGGCAAAAAAGTCATAGTATAGTATGTCGTCCAAAATCGGTCGAAAAAGTCATAGTATAGTATGTTGTCCAAAATAGGGCAAAAAAGTCATAGTATAGTATGTTGTCCATAATGTTACAAAAAAGTCGTAGTATAGTATGTCATCCGAAATGAGTCAAAAAGTCATAGTATAGTATGTCGTCCAAAATCGATCAAAAAAGTCATAGTATAGTATGTCGTCCGAAATGAGTCAAAAAAGTCATAGTAAAGTATGTCGTCCAAAATCGGGCAAAAAAGTCATAGTATAGTATGTCGTCCAAAATCGGGCAAAAAAGTCATAGTATAGTATGTCGTCCGAAATGAGTCAAAAAAGTCATAGTAAAGTATGTTGTCCAAAATCACTCAAAAAAGTCATAGTATAGTATGTCGTCCAAAATCGGTCAAAAAAGTCATAGTATAGTATGTCGTCCAAAATGAGTCAATAAAGTCATAGTATAGTATGTCGTCCAAAATCGGTCGAAAAAAGTCATAGTATAGTATGTCGTCCAAAATGAGACAAAAAAGTCATAGTATAGTATGTCGTCCAAAATCACTCAAAAAAGTCATAGTATAGTATGTTGTCCAAAATCGGTCGAAAAAGTCATAGTATAGTATGTTGTCCAAAATCGGTCGAAAAAGTCATAGTATAGTATGTTGTCCAAAATGAGACAAAAAAGTCATAGTATAGTATGTCGTCCAAAATGAGTCAAAAATGTCGTAGTATAGTATGTCGTCCAAAATGAGACAAAAAAGTCATAGTATAGTATGTCATCCAAAATGAATCAAAAAAGTCATAGTATAGTATGTCGTCCAAAATCGGTCAAAAAAGTCATAGTATAGTATGTCGTCCAAAATGAGACAGAAAAGTCATAGTATAGTATGTCATCCAAAATGAGAAAAAAAAGTCATAGTATAGTATGTCGTCCAAAATGAGTCAATAAAGTCATAGTATAGTATGTCGTCCAAAATGAGACAGAAAAGTCATAGTATAGTATGTTGTCCAAAATCGGTCAAAAAAGTCATAGTATAGCATGTCGTCCAAAATGAGTCAAAAAAGTCATAGTATAGTATGTCGTCCAAAATGAGAAAAAAAAGTCATAGTATAGTATGTCGTCCAAAATGAGACAAAAAAGTCATAGTATAGTATGTCGTCCAAAATGAGACAAAAAAGTCATAGTATAGCATGTCGTCCAAAATGAGTCAAAAAAGTCATAGTATAGTATGTCGTCCAAAATGAGACAAAAAAGTCATAGTAAAGTATGTCGTCCAAAATGAGTCAAAAAAGTCATAGTATAGTATGTCGTCCAAAATGAGACAGAAAAGTCATAGTATAGTATGTCGTCCAAAATCGGTCAAAAAAGTCATAGTATAGTATGTCGTCCAAAATGAGACAAAAAAGTCATAGTATAGTATGTCGTCCAAAATCGATCAAAAAAGTCATAGTATAGTATGTCGTCTAAAATCGGTCAATAAAGTCATAGTATAGTATGTCGTCCAAAATCGGTCAAAAAAGTCATAGTATAGTATGTCGTCCAAAATGAGTCAAAAAAGTCATAGTATAGTATGTCGTCCAAAATCGGTCAATAAAGTCATAGTATAGTATGTGGTCCAAAATCGGTCAAAAAAGTCATAGTATAGTATGTCGTCCAAAATGAGTCAAAAAAGTCATAGTATAGTATGTCGTCCAAAATCGGTCAATAAAGTCATAGTATAGTATGTGGTCCAAAATCGGTCAAAAAAGTCATAGTATAGTATGTCGTCCAAAATGAGACAAAAAAGTCATAGTATAGTATGTCGTCCAAAATGAGTCAAAAAAGTCATAGTATAGTATGTCGTCCAAAATGAGACAATAAAGTCATAGTATAGTATGTCGTCCAAAATCGGTCAAAAAAGTCATAGTATAGTATGTCGTCCAAAATGAGACAAAAAAGTCATAGTATAGTATGTCGTCCAAAATGAGTCAAAAAAGTCATAGTATAGTATGTCGTCCAAAATGAGACAATAAAGTCATAGTATAGTATGTCGTCCAAAATCGGTCAAAAAAGTCATAGTATAGTATGTCGTCCAAAATGAGACAAAAAAGTCATAGTATAGTATGTCGTCCAAAATGAATCAAAAAAGTCATAGTATAGTATGTCGTCCAAAATCGGTCAAAAAAGTCATAGTATAGTATGTCGTCCAAAATTAGTCAATAAAGTCATAGTATAGTATGTCGTCCAAAATCGATCAAAAAAGTCATAGTATAGTATGTCGTCTAAAATCGGTCAATAAAGTCATAGTATAGTATGTCGTCCAAAATCGGTCAAAAAAGTCATAGTATAGTATGTCGTCCAAAATGAGTCAAAAAAGTCATAGTATAGTATGTCGTCCAAAATGAGTCAAAAAAGTCATAGTATAGTATGTCGTCCAAAATGAGAAAATAAAGTCATAGTATAGTATGTCGTCCAAAATCGGTCAAAAAAGTCATAGTATAGTATGTCGTCCAAAATGAGACAAAAAAGTCATAGTATAGTATGTCGTCCAAAATGAATCAAAAAAGTCATAGTATAGTATGTCGTCCAAAATCGGTCAAAAAAGTCTTAGTATAGTATGTCGTCCAAAATGAGACAGAAAAGTCATAGTATAGTATGTCATCCAAAATGAGACAAAAAAGTCATAGTATAGTATGTCGTCCAAAATGAGTCAATAAAGTCATAGTATAGTATGTCGTCCAAAATGAGACAGAAAAGTCATAGTATAGTATGTTGTCCAAAATCGGTCAAAAAAGTCATAGTATAGCATGTCGTCCAAAATGAGACAAAAAAGTCATAGTATAGTATGTCGTCCAAAATGAATCAAAAAAGTCATAGTATAGTATGTCGTCCAAAATCGGTCAAAAAAGTCATAGTATAGTATGTCGTCCAAAATGAGACAGAAAAGTCATAGTATAGTATGTCATCCAAAATGAGACAAAAAAGTCATAGTATAGTATGTCGTCCAAAATGAGTCAATAAAGTCATAGTATAGTATGTCGTCCAAAATGAGACAGAAAAGTCATAGTATAGTATGTTGTCCAAAATCGGTCAAAAAAGTCATAGTATAGTATGTCGTCCAAAATCGGTCAAAAAAGTCATAGTATAGTATGTCGTCCAAAATGAGTCAAAAAAGTCATAGTATAGTATGTCGTCCAAAATCGATCAATAAAGTCATAGTATAGTATGTCGTCCAAAATCGGTCAAAAAAGTCAAAGTATAGTATGTCGTCCAAAATGAGTCAAAAAAGTCATAGTATAGTATGTCGTCCAAAATGAGACAAAAAAGTCATAGTATAGTATGTCGTCCAAAATGAGACAAAAAAGTCATAGTATAGTATGTCGTCCAAAATGAGACAAAAAAGTCATAGTATAGTATGTCGTCCAAAATGAGTCAAAAAAGTCATAGTATAGTATGTCGTCCAAAATGAGACAATAAAGTCATAGTATAGTATGTCGTCCAAAATCGGTCAAAAAGTCATAGTATAGTATGTCGTCCAAAATGAGACAATAAAGTCATAGTATAGTATGTCGTCCAAAATGAGACAGAAAAGTCATAGTATAGTATGTCGTCCAAAATGAGTCAATAAAGTCATAGTATAGTATGTCGTCCAAAATCTGTCAAAAAAGTCATAGTATGGTATGTCGTCCAAAATGAGACAAAAAAGTCATAGTATAGTATGTCGTCCAAAATGAGTCAAAAAAGTCATAGTATAGTATGTCTTCCAAAATGAGACAATAAAGTCATAGTATAGTATGTCGTCCAAAATCGGTCAAAAAAGTCATAGTATAGTATGTCGTCCAAAATGAGACAAAAAAGTCATAGTATAGTATGTCGTCCAAAATGAATCAAAAAAGTCATAGTATAGTATGTCGTCCAAAATCGGTCAAAAAAGTCATAGTATAGTATGTCGTCCAAAATGAGACAGAAAAGTCATAGTATAGTATGTCGTCCAAAATGAGACAAAAAAGTCATAGTATAGTATGTCGTCCAAAATCGGTCAATATAGTCATAGTATAGTATGTCGTCCAAAATGAGACAATAAATTCATAGTATAGTATGTCGTCCAAAATGAGACAATAAAGTCATAGTATAGTATGTCGTCCAAAATGAGTCAATAAAGTCATAGTATAGTATGTCGTCCAAAATGAGTCAAAAAAGTCATAGTATAGTATGTCGTCCAAAATGAGTCAAAAAAGTCATAGTATAGTATGTCGTCCAAAATGAGACAATAAAGTCATAGTATAGTATGTCGTCCAAAATCGGTCAAAAAAGTCATAGTATAGTATGTCGTCCAAAATGAGACAGAAAAGTCATAGTATAGTATGTCGTCCAAAATGAGTCAATAAAGTCATAGTATAGTATGTCGTCCAAAATCGGTCAAAAAAGTCATAGTATAGTATGTCGTCCAAAATCGGTCAATAAAGTCATAGTATAGTATGTCGTCCAAAATCGGTCAAAAAAGTCATAGTATAGTATGTCGTCCAAAATGAGTCAAAAAAGTCATAGTATAGTATGTCGTCCAAAATCGGTCAATAAAGTCATAGTATAGTATGTCGTCCAAAATCGGTCAAAAAAGTCATAGTATAGTATGTCGTCCAAAATGAGACAGAAAAGTCATAGTATAGTATGTCGTCCAAAATGAGTCAATAAAGTCATAGTATAGTATGTCGTCCAAAATCGGTCAAAAAAGTCATAGTATAGTATGTCGTCCAAAATCGGTCAATAAAGTCATAGTATAGTATGTCGTCCAAAATCGGTCAAAAAAGTCATAGTATAGTATGTCGTCCAAAATGAGTCAAAAAAGTCATAGTATAGTATGTCGTCCAAAATCGGTCAATAAAGTCATAGTATAGTATGTCGTCCAAAATCGGTCAAAAAAGTCATAGTATAGTATGTCGTCCAAAATGAGACAGAAAAGTCATAGTATAGTATGTCGTCCAAAATGAGTCAATAAAGTCATAGTATAGTATGTCGTCCAAAATCGGTCGAAAAAGTCATAGTATAGTATGTTGTCCAAAATAGGGCAAAAAAGTCATAGTATAGTATGTTGTCCATAATGTTACAAAAAAGTCGTAGTATAGTATGTCATCCGAAATGAGTCAAAAAAGTCATAGTATAGTATGTCGTCCAAAATCCCTCAAAAAAGTCATAGTATAGTATGTCGTCCAAAATGAGACAAAAAAGTCATAGTATAGTATGTCGTCCAAAATCACTCAAAAAAGTCATAGTATAGTATGTCGTCCAAAATCGGTCAAAAAAGTCATAGTATAGTATGTCGTCCAAAATCACTCAAAAAAGTCATAGTATAGTATGTCGTCCAAAATCGGTCTAAAAAGTCATAGTATAGTATGTTGTCCAAAATAGGGCAAAAAAGTCATAGTATAGTATGTCGTCCAAAATCGGTCGAAAAAGTCATAGTATAGTATGTTGTCCAAAATAGGGCAAAAAAGTCATAGTATAGTATGTTGTCCATAATGTTACAAAAAAGTCGTAGTATAGTATGTCATCCGAAATGAGTCAAAAAGTCATAGTATAGTATGTCGTCCAAAATCGATCAAAAAAGTCATAGTATAGTATGTCGTCCGAAATGAGTCAAAAAAGTCATAGTAAAGTATGTCGTCCAAAATCGGGCAAAAAAGTCATAGTATAGTATGTCGTCCAAAATCGGGCAAAAAAGTCATAGTATAGTATGTCGTCCGAAATGAGTCAAAAAAGTCATAGTAAAGTATGTTGTCCAAAATCACTCAAAAAAGTCATAGTATAGTATGTCGTCCAAAATCGGTCAAAAAAGTCATAGTATAGTATGTCGTCCAAAATGAGTCAATAAAGTCATAGTATAGTATGTCGTCCAAAATCGGTCAAAAAAGTCATAGTATAGTATGTCGTCCAAAATCGGTCAATAAAGTCATAGTATAGTATGTCGTCCAAAATCGGTCAAAAAAGTCATAGTATAGTATGTCGTCCAAAATGAGTCAAAAAAGTCATAGTATAGTATGTCGTCCAAAATCGGTCAATAAAGTCATAGTATAGTATGTCGTCCAAAATCGGTCAAAAAAGTCATAGTATAGTATGTCGTCCAAAATGAGACAGAAAAGTCATAGTATAGTATGTCGTCCAAAATGAGTCAAAAAAGTCATAGTATAGTATGTCGTCCAAAATGAGTCAAAAAAGTCATAGTATAGTATGTCGTCCAAAATGAGTCAAAAAAGTCATAGTATAGTATGTCATCCAAAATGAGACAATAAAGTCATAGTATAGTATGTCGTCCAAAATGAGACAGAAAAGTCATAGTATAGTATGTCGTCCAAAATGAGACAGAAAAGTCATAGTATAGTATGTCGTCCAAAATGAGTCAATAAAGTCATAGTATAGTATGTCGTCCAAAATGAGACAATAAAGTCATAGTAAAGTATGTCGTCCAAAATCGGTCAAAAAAGTCATAGTATAGTATGTCGTCCAAAATCGGTCAATAAAGTCATAGTATAGTATGTCGTCCAAAATCGGTCAAAAAAGTCATAGTATAGTATGTCGTCCAAAATGAGTCAAAAAAGTCATAGTATAGTATGTCGTCCAAAATCGGTCAAAAAAGTCATAGTATAGTATGTCGTCCAAAATGAGTCAAAAAAGTCATAGTATAGTATGTCGTCCAAAATGAGACAAAAAAGTCATAGTATAGTATGTCGTCCAAAATCGGTCAATAAAGTCATAGTATAGTATGTCGTCCAAAATGAGTCAATAAAGTCATAGTATAGTATGTCGTCCAAAATCTGTCAAAAAAGTCATAGTATAGTATGTCGTCTAAAATGAGACAATAAAGTCATAGTATAGTATGTCGTCCAAAATCGGTCAAAAAAGTCATAGTCGTCCAAAATGAGTCCAAAATGAGACAAAAAAGTCATAGTATAGTATGTCGTCCAAAATGAGACAGAAAAGTCATAGTATAGTATGTCGTCCAAAATTGGTCAAAAAAGTCATAGTATAGTATGTCGTCCAAAATGAGACAAAAAAGTCATAATATAGTATGTCGTCCAAAATGAGTCAATAAAGTCATAGTATAGTATGTCGTCCAAAATCGGTCAAAAAAGTCATAGTATAGTATGTCGTCCAAAATCGGTCAATAAAGTCATAGTATAGTATGTCGTCCAAAATCGGTCAAAAAAGTCATAGTATAGTATGTCGTCCAAAATGAGTCAAAAAAGTCATAGTATAGTATGTCGTCCAAAATCGGTCAATAAAGTCATAGTATAGTATGTCGTCCAAAATCGGTCAAAAAAGTCATAGTATAGTATGTCGTCCAAAATGAGACAGAAAAGTCATAGTATAGTATGTCGTCCAAAATGAGTCAATAAAGTCATAGTATAGTATGTCGTCCAAAATCGGTCGAAAAAGTCATAGTATAGTATGTTGTCCAAAATAGGGCAAAAAAGTCATAGTATAGTATGTTGTCCATAATGTTACAAAAAAGTCGTAGTATAGTATGTCATCCGAAATGAGTCAAAAAAGTCATAGTATAGTATGTCGTCCAAAATCCCTCAAAAAAGTCATAGTATAGTATGTCGTCCAAAATGAGACAAAAAAGTCATAGTATAGTATGTCGTCCAAAATCACTCAAAAAAGTCATAGTATAGTATGTCGTCCAAAATCGGTCAAAAAAGTCATAGTATAGTATGTCGTCCAAAATCACTCAAAAAAGTCATAGTATAGTATGTCGTCCAAAATCGGTCTAAAAAGTCATAGTATAGTATGTTGTCCAAAATAGGGCAAAAAAGTCATAGTATAGTATGTCGTCCAAAATCGGTCGAAAAAGTCATAGTATAGTATGTTGTCCAAAATAGGGCAAAAAAGTCATAGTATAGTATGTTGTCCATAATGTTACAAAAAAGTCGTAGTATAGTATGTCATCCGAAATGAGTCAAAAAGTCATAGTATAGTATGTCGTCCAAAATCGATCAAAAAAGTCATAGTATAGTATGTCGTCCGAAATGAGTCAAAAAAGTCATAGTAAAGTATGTCGTCCAAAATCGGGCAAAAAAGTCATAGTATAGTATGTCGTCCAAAATCGGGCAAAAAAGTCATAGTATAGTATGTCGTCCGAAATGAGTCAAAAAAGTCATAGTAAAGTATGTTGTCCAAAATCACTCAAAAAAGTCATAGTATAGTATGTCGTCCAAAATCGGTCAAAAAAGTCATAGTATAGTATGTCGTCCAAAATGAGTCAATAAAGTCATAGTATAGTATGTCGTCCAAAATCGGTCGAAAAAAGTCATAGTATAGTATGTCGTCCAAAATGAGACAAAAAAGTCATAGTATAGTATGTCGTCCAAAATCACTCAAAAAAGTCATAGTATAGTATGTTGTCCAAAATCGGTCGAAAAAGTCATAGTATAGTATGTTGTCCAAAATCGGTCGAAAAAGTCATAGTATAGTATGTTGTCCAAAATGAGACAAAAAAGTCATAGTATAGTATGTCGTCCAAAATGAGTCAAAAATGTCGTAGTATAGTATGTCGTCCAAAATGAGACAAAAAAGTCATAGTATAGTATGTCATCCAAAATGAATCAAAAAAGTCATAGTATAGTATGTCGTCCAAAATCGGTCAAAAAAGTCATAGTATAGTATGTCGTCCAAAATGAGACAGAAAAGTCATAGTATAGTATGTCATCCAAAATGAGAAAAAAAAGTCATAGTATAGTATGTCGTCCAAAATGAGTCAATAAAGTCATAGTATAGTATGTCGTCCAAAATGAGACAGAAAAGTCATAGTATAGTATGTTGTCCAAAATCGGTCAAAAAAGTCATAGTATAGCATGTCGTCCAAAATGAGTCAAAAAAGTCATAGTATAGTATGTCGTCCAAAATGAGAAAAAAAAGTCATAGTATAGTATGTCGTCCAAAATGAGACAAAAAAGTCATAGTATAGCATGTCGTCCAAAATGAGTCAAAAAAGTCATAGTATAGTATGTCGTCCAAAATGAGACAAAAAAGTCATAGTAAAGTATGTCGTCCAAAATGAGTCAAAAAAGTCAGAGTATAGTATGTCGTCCAAAATGAGACAGAAAAGTCATAGTATAGTATGTCGTCCAAAATCGGTCAAAAAAGTCATAGTATAGTATGTCGTCCAAAATGAGACAAAAAAGTCATAGTATAGTATGTCGTCCAAAATCGATCAAAAAAGTCATAGTATAGTATGTCGTCTAAAATCGGTCAATAAAGTCATAGTATAGTATGTCGTCCAAAATCGGTCAAAAAAGTCATAGTATAGTATGTCGTCCAAAATGAGTCAAAAAAGTCATAGTATAGTATGTCGTCCAAAATCGGTCAAGAAAGTCATAGTATAGTATGTGGTCCAAAATCGGTCAAAAAAGTCATAGTATAGTATGTCGTCCAAAATGAGTCAAAAAAGTCATAGTATAGTATGTCGTCCAAAATCGGTCAATAAAGTCATAGTATAGTATGTGGTCCAAAATCGGTCAAAAAAGTCATAGTATAGTATGTCGTCCAAAATGAGACAAAAAAGTCATAGTATAGTATGTCGTCCAAAATGAGTCAAAAAAGTCATAGTATAGTATGTCGTCCAAAATGAGACAATAAAGTCATAGTATAGTATGTCGTCCAAAATCGGTCAAAAAAGTCATAGTATAGTATGTCGTCCAAAATGAGACAAAAAAGTCATAGTATAGTATGTCGTCCAAAATGAGTCAAAAAAGTCATAGTATAGTATGTCGTCCAAAATGAGACAATAAAGTCATAGTATAGTATGTCGTCCAAAATCGGTCAAAAAAGTCATAGTATAGTATGTCGTCCAAAATGAGACAAAAAAGTCATAGTATAGTATGTCGTCCAAAATGAATCAAAAAAGTCATAGTATAGTATGTCGTCCAAAATCGGTCAAAAAAGTCATAGTATAGTATGTCGTCCAAAATTAGTCAATAAAGTCATAGTATAGTATGTCGTCCAAAATCGATCAAAAAAGTCATAGTATAGTATGTCGTCTAAAATCGGTCAATAAAGTCATAGTATAGTATGTCGTCCAAAATCGGTCAAAAAAGTCATAGTATAGTATGTCGTCCAAAATGAGTCAAAAAAGTCATAGTATAGTATGTCGTCCAAAATCGGTCAATAAAGTCATAGTATAGTATGTGGTCCAAAATCGGTCAAAAAAGTCATAGTATAGTATGTCGTCCAAAAGGAGTCAAAAAAGTCATAGTATAGTATGTCGTCCAAAATCGGTCAATAAAGTCATAGTATAGTATGTGGTCCAAAATCGGTCAAAAAAGTCATAGTATAGTATGTCGTCCAAAATGAGACAAAAAAGTCATAGTATAGTATGTCGTCCAAAATGAGACAATAAAGTCATAGTATAGTATGTCGTCCAAAATGAGTCAAAAAAGTCATAGTATAGTATGTCGTCCAAAATGAGACAATAAAGTCATAGTATAGTATGTCGTCCAAAATCGGTCAAAAAAGTCATAGTATAGTATGTCGTCCAAAATCGGTCAAAAAAGTCATAGTATAGTATGTCGTCCAAAATGAGACAAAAAAGTCATAGTATAGTATGTCGTCCAAAATCGGTCAAAAAAGTCATAGTATAGTATGTCGTCCAAAATGAGACAATAAAGTCATAGTATAGTATGTCGTCCAAAATGAGTCAAAAAAGTCATAGTATAGTATGTCGTCCAAAATGAGACAATAAAGTCATAGTATAGTATGTCGTCCAAAATCGGTCAAAAAAGTCATAGTATAGTATGTCGTCCAAAATCGGTCAAAAAAGTCATAGTATAGTATGTCGTCCAAAATGAGACAAAAAAGTCATAGTATAGTATGTCGTCCAAAATCGGTCAAAAAAGTCATAGTATAGTATGTCGTCCAAAATGAGTCAAAAAAGTCATAGTATAGTATGTCGTCCAAAATCGATCAATAAAGTCATAGTATAGTATGTCGTCCAAAATCGGTCAAAAAAGTCAAAGTATAGTATGTCGTCCAAAATGAGTCAAAAAAGTCATAGTATAGTATGTCGTCCAAAATGAGACAAAAAAGTCATAGTATAGTATGTCGTCCAAAATGAGACAAAAAAGTCATAGTATAGTATGTCGTCCAAAATGAGACAAAAAAGTCATAGTATAGTATGTCGTCCAAAATGAGTCAAAAAAGTCATAGTATAGTATGTCGTCCAAAATGAGACAGAAAAGTCATAGTATAGTATGTCGTCCAAAATCGGTCAAAAAAGTCATAGTATAGTATGTCGTCCAAAATGAGACAAAAAAGTCATAGTATAGTATGTCGTCCAAAATGAGTCAATAAAGTCATAGTATAGTATGTCGTCCAAAATCGGTCAAAAAAGTCATAGTATAGTATGTCGTCCAAAATCGGTCAATAAAGTCATAGTATGGTATGTCGTCCAAAATCGGTCAAAAAAGTCATAGTATAGTATGTCGTCCAAAATGAGTCAAAAAAGTCATAGTATAGTATGTCGTCCAAAATGAGTCAATAAAGTCATAGTATAGTATGTCGTCCAAAATCGGTCAAAAAGTCATAGTATAGTATGTCGTCCAAAATGAGACAATAAAGTCATAGTATAGTATGTCGTCCAAAATGAGACAGAAAAGTCATAGTATAGTATGTCGTCCAAAATGAGTCAATAAAGTCATAGTATAGTATGTCGTCCAAAATCGGTCAAAAAAGTCATAGTATAGTATGTCGTCCAAAATGAGACAGAAAAGTCATAGTATAGTATGTCGTCCAAAATGAGTCAAAAAAGTCATAGTATAGTATGTCGTCCAAAATGAGTCAAAAAAGTCATAGTATAGTATGTCGTCCAAAATGAGTCAAAAAAGTCATAGTATAGTATGTCATCCAAAATGAGACAATAAAGTCATAGTATAGTATGTCGTCCAAAATGAGACAGAAAAGTCATAGTATAGTATGTCGTCCAAAATGAGACAGAAAAGTCATAGTATAGTATGTCGTCCAAAATGAGTCAATAAAGTCATAGTATAGTATGTCGTCCAAAATGAGACAATAAAGTCATAGTAAAGTATGTCGTCCAAAATCGGTCAAAAAAGTCATAGTATAGTATGTCGTCCAAAATCGGTCAATAAAGTCATAGTATAGTATGTCGTCCAAAATCGGTCAAAAAAGTCATAGTATAGTATGTCGTCCAAAATGAGTCAAAAAAGTCATAGTATAGTATGTCGTCCAAAATCGGTCAAAAAAGTCATAGTATAGTATGTCGTCCAAAATGAGTCAAAAAAGTCATAGTATAGTATGTCGTCCAAAATGAGACAAAAAAGTCATAGTATAGTATGTCGTCCAAAATCGGTCAATAAAGTCATAGTATAGTATGTCGTCCAAAATGAGTCAATAAAGTCATAGTATAGTATGTCGTCCAAAATCTGTCAAAAAAGTCATAGTATAGTATGTCGTCTAAAATGAGACAAAAAAGTCATAGTATAGTATGTCGTCCAAAATGAGTCAAAAAAGTCATAGTATAGTATGTCGTCCAAAATGAGACAATAAAGTCATAGTATAGTATGTCGTCCAAAATCGGTCAAAAAAGTCATAGTCGTCCAAAATGAGTCCAAAATGAGACAAAAAAGTCATAGTATAGTATGTCGTCCAAAATGAGACAGAAAAGTCATAGTATAGTATGTCGTCCAAAATTGGTCAAAAAAGTCATAGTATAGTATGTCGTCCAAAATGAGACAAAAAAGTCATAATATAGTATGTCGTCCAAAATGAGTCAATAAAGTCATAGTATAGTATGTCGTCCAAAATCGGTCAAAAAAGTCATAGTATAGTATGTCGTCCAAAATCGGTCAATAAAGTCATAGTATAGTATGTCGTCCAAAATCGGTCAAAAAAGTCATAGTATAGTATGTCGTCCAAAATCGGTCAATAAAGTCATAGTATAGTATGTCGTCCAAAATCGGTCAAAAAAGTCATAGTATAGTATGTCGTCCAAAATGAGACAGAAAAGTCATAGTATAGTATGTCGTCCAAAATGAGTCAATAAAGTCATAGTATAGTATGTCGTCCAAAATCGGTCGAAAAAGTCATAGTATAGTATGTTGTCCAAAATAGGGCAAAAAAGTCATAGTATAGTATGTTGTCCATAATGTTACAAAAAAGTCGTAGTATAGTATGTCATCCGAAATGAGTCAAAAAAGTCATAGTATAGTATGTCGTCCAAAATCCCTCAAAAAAGTCATAGTATAGTATGTCGTCCAAAATGAGACAAAAAAGTCATAGTATAGTATGTCGTCCAAAATCACTCAAAAAAGTCATAGTATAGTATGTCGTCCAAAATCGGTCAAAAAAGTCATAGTATAGTATGTCGTCCAAAATCACTCAAAAAAGTCATAGTATAGTATGTCGTCCAAAATCGGTCTAAAAAGTCATAGTATAGTATGTTGTCCAAAATCGATCAAAAAAGTCATAGTATAGTATGTCGTCCGAAATGAGTCAAAAAGTCATAGTATAGTATGTCGTCCAAAATCGATCAAAAAAGTCATAGTATAGTATGTCGTCCGAAATGAGTCAAAAAAGTCATAGTAAAGTATGTCGTCCAAAATCGGGCAAAAAAGTCATAGTATAGTATGTCGTCCAAAATCGGGCAAAAAAGTCATAGTATAGTATGTCGTCCGAAATGAGTCAAAAAAGTCATAGTAAAGTATGTCGTCCAAAATCACTCAAAAAAGTCATAGTATAGTATGTCGTCCAAAATCGGTCAAAAAAGTCATAGTATAGTATGTCGTCCAAAATGAGTCAATAAAGTCATAGTATAGTATGTCGTCCAAAATCGGTCGAAAAAAGTCATAGTATAGTATGTCGTCCAAAATCGGTCTAAAAAGTCATAGTATAGTATGTCGTCCAAAATCGGTCGAAAAAGTCATAGTATAGTATGTCGTCCAAAATGAGACAAAAAAGTCATAGTATAGTATGTCGTCCAAAATCGGTCAATATAGTCATAGTATAGTATGTCGTCCAAAATGAGACAATAAATTCATAGTATAGTATGTCGTCCAAAATGAGACAATAAAGTCATAGTATAGTATGTCGTCCAAAATGAGTCAATAAAGTCATAGTATAGTATGTCGTCCAAAATGAGTCAAAAAAGTCATAGTATAGTATGTCGTCCAAAATGAGTCAAAAAAGTCATAGTATAGTATGTCGTCCAAAATCGGTCAAAAAAGTCATAGTATAGTATGTCGTCCAAAATGAGACAGAAAAGTCATAGTATAGTATGTCGTCCAAAATGAGTCAAAAAAGTCATAGTATAGTATGTCGTCCAAAATGAGTCAAAAAAGTCATAGTATAGTATGTCGTCCAAAATGAGACAATAAAGTCATAGTATAGTATGTCGTCCAAAATCGGTCAAAAAAGTCATAGTATAGTATGTCGTCCAAAATGAGACAGAAAAGTCATAGTATAGTATGTCGTCCAAAATGAGTCAATAAAGTCATAGTATAGTATGTCGTCCAAAATCGGTCAAAAAAGTCATAGTATAGTATGTCGTCCAAAATCGGTCAATAAAGTCATAGTATAGTATGTCGTCCAAAATCGGTCAAAAAAGTCATAGTATAGTATGTCGTCCAAAATGAGTCAAAAAAGTCATAGTATAGTTTGTCGTCCAAAATCGGTCAATAAAGTCATAGTATAGTATGTCGTCCAAAATCGGTCAAAAAAGTCATAGTATAGTATGTCGTCCAAAATGAGACAGAAAAGTCATAGTATAGTATGTCGTCCAAAATGAGTCAAAAAAGTCATAGTATAGTATGTCGTCCAAAATGAGTCAAAAAAGTCATAGTATAGTATGTCATCCAAAATGAGACAATAAAGTCATAGTATAGTATGTCGTCCAAAATCGGTCAAAAAAGTCATAGTATAGTATGTCGTCCAAAATGAGACAGAAAAGTCATAGTATAGTATGTCGTCCAAAATGAGTCAATAAAGTCATAGTATAGTATGTCGTCCAAAATCTGTCAAAAAAGTCATAGTATGGTATGTCGTCCAAAATGAGACAAAAAAGTCATAGTATAGTATGTCGTCCAAAATGAGTCAAAAAAGTCATAGTATAGTATGTCGTCCAAAATGAGACAATAAAGTCATAGTATAGTATGTCGTCCAAAATCGGTCAAAAAAGTCATAGTATAGTATGTCGTCCAAAATGAGACAAAAAAGTCATAGTATAGTATGTCGTCCAAAATGAATCAAAAAAGTCATAGTATAGTATGTCGTCCAAAATCGGTCAAAAAAGTCATAGTATAGTATGTCGTCCAAAATCGGTCAATAAAGTCATAGTATAGTATGTCGTCCAAAATCGGTCAAAAAAGTCATAGTATAGTATGTCGTCCAAAATGAGTCAAAAAAGTCATAGTATAGTATGTCGTCCAAAATGAGACAAAAAAGTCATAGTATAGTATGTCGTCCAAAATCGGTCAATATAGTCATAGTATAGTATGTCGTCCAAAATGAGACAATAAATTCATAGTATAGTATGTCGTCCAAATTGAGACAATAAAGTCATAGTATAGTATGTCGTCCAAAATGAGTCAATAAAGTCATAGTATAGTATGTCGTCCAAAATGAGTCAAAAAAGTCATAGTATAGTATGTCGTCCAAAATGAGTCAAAAAAGTCATAGTATAGTATGTCGTCCAAAATCGGTCAAAAAAGTCATAGTATAGTATGTCGTCCAAAATGAGACAGAAAAGTCATAGTATAGTATGTCGTCCAAAATGAGTCAAAAAAGTCATAGTATAGTATGTCGTCCAAAATGAGTCAAAAAAGTCATAGTATAGTATGTCGTCCAAAATGAGACAATAAAGTCATAGTATAGTATGTCGTCCAAAATCGGTCAAAAAAGTCATAGTATAGTATGTCGTCCAAAATGAGACAGAAAAGTCATAGTATAGTATGTCGTCCAAAATGAGTCAATAAAGTCATAGTATAGTATGTCGTCCAAAATCGGTCAAAAAAGTCATAGTATAGTATGTCGTCCAAAATCGGTCAATAAAGTCATAGTATAGTATGTCGTCCAAAATCGGTCAAAAAAGTCATAGTATAGTATGTCGTCCAAAATGAGTCAAAAAAGTCATAGTATAGTTTGTCGTCCAAAATCGGTCAATAAAGTCATAGTATAGTATGTCGTCCAAAATCGGTCAAAAAAGTCATAGTATAGTATGTCGTCCAAAATGAGACAGAAAAGTCATAGTGTAGTATGTCGTCCAAAATGAGTCAAAAAAGTCATAGTATAGTATGTCGTCCAAAATGAGTCAAAAAAGTCATAGTATAGTATGTCATCCAAAATGAGACAATAAAGTCATAGTATAGTATGTCGTCCAAAATCGGTCAAAAAAGTCATAGTATAGTATGTCGTCCAAAATGAGACAGAAAAGTCATAGTATAGTATGTCGTCCAAAATGAGTCAATAAAGTCATAGTATAGTATGTCGTCCAAAATGAGACAATAAAGTCATAGTAAAGTATGTCGTCCAAAATCGGTCAAAAAAGTCATAGTATAGTATGTCGTCCAAAATCGGTCAATAAAGTCATAGTATAGTATGTCGTCCAAAATCGGTCAAAAAAGTCATAGTATAGTATGTCGTCCAAAATCGGTCAATAAAGTCATAGTATAGTATGTCGTCCAAAATCGGTCAAAAAAGTCATAGTATAGTATGTCGTCCAAAATGAGTCAAAAAAGTCATAGTATAGTATGTCGTCCAAAATCGGTCAATAAAGTCATAGTATAGTATGTCGTCCAAAATCGGTCAAAAAAGTCATAGTATAGTATGTCGTCCAAAATGAGACAGAAAAGTCATAGTATAGTATGTCGTCCAAAATGAGTCAATAAAGTCATAGTATAGTATGTCGTCCAAAATCGGTCGAAAAAATCATAGTATAGTATGTTGTCCAAAATAGGGCAAAAAAGTCATAGTATAGTATGTTGTCCATAATGTTACAAAAAAGTCGTAGTATAGTATGTCATCCGAAATGAGTCAAAAAAGTCATAGTATAGTATGTCGTCCAAAATCCCTCAAAAAAGTCATAGTATAGTATGTCGTCCAAAATGAGACAAAAAAGTCATAGTATAGTATGTCGTCCAAAATCACTCAAAAAAGTCATAGTATAGTATGTCGTCCAAAATCGGTCAAAAAAGTCATAGTATAGTATGTCGTCCAAAATCACTCAAAAAAGTCATAGTATAGTATGTCGTCCAAAATCGGTCTAAAAAGTCATGGTATAGTATGTTGTCCAAAATAGGGCAAAAAAGTCATAGTATAGTATGTCGTCCAAAATCGGTCGAAAAAGTCATAGTATAGTATGTTGTCCAAAATAGGGCAAAAAAGTCATAGTATAGTATGTTGTCCATAATGTTACAAAAAAGTCGTAGTATAGTATGTCATCCGAAATGAGTCAAAAAGTCATAGTATAGTATGTCGTCCAAAATCGATCAAAAAAGTCATAGTATAGTATGTCGTCCGAAATGAGTCAAAAAAGTCATAGTAAAGTATGTCGTCCAAAATCGGGCAAAAAAGTCATAGTATAGTATGTCGTCCAAAATCGGGCAAAAAAGTCATAGTATAGTATGTCGTCCGAAATGAGTCAAAAAAGTCATAGTAAAGTATGTCGTCCAAAATCACTCAAAAAAGTCATAGTATAGTATGTCGTCCAAAATCGGTCAAAAAAGTCATAGTATAGTATGTCGTCCAAAATGAGTCAATAAAGTCATAGTATAGTATGTCGTCCAAAATCGGTCGAAAAAAGTCATAGTATAGTATGTCGTCCAAAATGAGACAAAAAAGTCATAGTATAGTCTGTCGTCCAAAATCACTCAAAAAAGTCATAGTATAGTATGTTGTCCAAAATCGGTCGAAAAAGTCATAGTATAGTATGTCGTCCAAAATCACTCAAAAAAGTCATAGTATAGTATGTCATCCAAAATGAGACAAAAAAGTCATAGTATAGTATGTCGTCCAAAATGAATCAAAAAAGTCATAGTATAGTATGTCGTCCAAAATCGGTCAAAAAAGTCATAGTATAGTATGTCGTCCAAAATGAGACAGAAAAGTCATAGTATAGTATGTCATCCAAAATGAGACAAAAAAGTCATAGTATAGTATGTCGTCCAAAATGAGTCAATAAAGTCATAGTATAGTATGTCGTCCAAAATGAGACAAAAAAGTCATAGTATAGTATGTCGTCCAAAATGAGTCAAAAAAGTCATAGTATAGTATGTCGTCCAAAATCGGTCAATAAAGTCATAGTATAGTATGTCGTCCAAAATCGGTCAAAAAAGTCATAGTATAGTATGTCGTCCAAAATGAGTCAAAAAAGTCATAGTATAGTATGTCGTCCAAAATCGGTCAATAAAGTCATAGTACCGATGTCGTCCAAAATGAGACAATAAATTCATAGTATAGTATGTCGTCCAAAATGAGACAATAAAGTCATAGTATAGTATGTCGTCCAAAATGAGACAGAAAAGTCATAGTATAGTATGTCGTCCAAAATGAGTCAAAAAAGTCATAGTATAGTATGTCGTCCAAAATGAGACAATAAAGTCATAGTATAGTATGTCGTCCAAAATCGGTCAAAAAAGTCATAGTATAGTATGTCGTCCAAAATGAGACAGAAAAGTCATAGTATAGTATGTCGTCCAAAATGAGTCAATAAAGTCATAGTATAGTATGTCGTCCAAAATGAGACAATAAAGTCATAGTAAAGTATGTCGTCCAAAATCGGTCAAAAAAGTCATAGTATAGTATGTCGTCCAAAATCGGTCAATAAAGTCATAGTATAGTATGTCGTCCAAAATCGGTCAAAAAAGTCATAGTATAGTATGTCGTCCAAAATGAGTCAAAAAAGTCATAGTATAGTATGTCGTCCAAAATCGGTCAATAAAGTCATAGTATAGTATGTCGTCCAAAATCGGTCAAAAAAGTCATACTTTAGTATGTCGTCCAAAATGAGTCAAAAAAGTCATAGTATAGTATGTCGTCCAAAATCGGTCAATAAAGTCATAGTATAGTATGTCGTCCAAAATCGGTCAAAAAAGTCATAGTATAGTATGTCGTCCAAAATGAGACAAAAAAGTCATAGTATAGTATGTCGTCCAAAATGAGTCAAAAAACTCATAGTATAGTATGTCGTCCAAAATCGGTCAATAAAGTCATAGTATAGTATGTCGTCCAAAATGAGACAATAAAGTCATAGTATAGTATGTCGTCCAAAATCGGTCAAAAAAGTCATAGTATGTCGTCCGAAATTAGTCAAAAAAGTCATCGTATATATAGTATGTCGTCCAAAATCAGTCAAAAAAGTCATAGTATAGTATGTCTTCCAAAATCACTCAAAAAAGTCATAGTATAGTATGTCGTCCAAAATCACTCAAAAAAGTCATAGTATAGTATGTCGTCCAAAATCACTCAAAAAAGTCATAGTATAGTATGTCATCCAAAATGAGTCAAAAAAGTCATAGCGTAGTATGTCGTCCAAAATCACTCAAAAAAGTCATAGTATAGTATGTCATTTGTCATTTTGACAAAAAAGCTGGGAAAGGGAAATAACAAAGAACCGGATGGAATTGGTTTAGCAAAAATGAAATTCTTTTATTAATAAGGAAGGTAAACACAAATCAAACACAATAAACCAAGGGAGGAGTTGGCTAGTCCCAAATAAAAATACAAAAACAAACCAAAACACACAACTGGAAATAGCGCCCCTAAGTCTGATGTAACAAGGACAGTGTTTTCAGCAAGTAAATTAAATACAGGCTCAGGGCCGTCAACGTGGGGCACACACACAAAAACAAAAGGAATAACTCAAAGTCTGGCGCGCAGGCCAAGCCAAAGTGGCTAACAAACATTAACCAGCAATCACGACAGTCAAATCTCAGAGTGAATGCTCAAGGCAGTGACAAAACAGAGAGACAACGGGGACAACTGCTCACATGAAATCACAGTGCCCTCAAGTGACTTTTTGCTGCTAATTTTTATCAGGTGTGACTGTCAACGAGCTGAGGCAGGATTGGGTAGGTGAAGCTGGAGCAGGGTGATCCAATCACAGTGCAGGAGGGCAGGCAGACTGAGGCAGGCAGATGAACTGGTTGAGGAAGACTAGGCAGGAACCAGAGGCACCAATCAGGAGCAAGGGCTGGCACACGTCTTCTACATACTTAAAACATGATGACAGACACTTGGGGCAGGGCATAACAGCCAAGGCCTGTGACAAGTATGTCATCCAAATTTTGACAAAAAAGTCATACTTTAGTATGTCGTCCATATATTGATAAAAAAACTCATCATGTAGAATGCTTCCAAATTTTGACAAAAATCTTAGTTTAGTATGTCGTCCAAATTTTGATAAAAAAAACTCATAATGTAGTATGTTGTCCAAATTTTGACAAAAATCTTAGTTTAGTATGTCGTCCAAATTTTGACAAAAAAGTCATACTTTAGTATGACGTCCACATTTTGACAAAAAAGTCATACTTTAGTATGTCGTCCACATTTTGACAAAAAGGTCATAGTTTAGTATGTCATCCGAAAATATGACAAAAAAGTCATACTTAAGTATGTCCAAATTTTGACTAAAGTCATAGTTTAGTACATCATCCAAATTTTGACTGTTACACATCATATAGGCTGACAGAGCCTTGTTGCGTGAATGGGGGAACGTCTGCCATCTCTGATTGCCTTATTTACTTGCATTCCTGAACAGAAAGATTGAAGATTTCTAAAAACCAAGTGTTAGTGACAATGGGACGAATACAAAGAACGCGGAAATTTCCATTTAAAGTGACTTAATTTTTTTTATTATTTCAGTCAGGCTAAATTGGCTTGGATACCAAATGAATGTAAAAAATAAAAACAGTACAACAAAGTACATCATTTTACAAATACTCATAATGGAGGTCTGACATATCAGAATAATCAAATGAATCCAAACATGTCACAGTCATAACAAAAATAGAAAAAGTCAATACAGTACATAAAATGCATCAGGAGCTATATACTTGAAGTGTTGCTATACGATATATAGACTTTACAAAACTGTACTAGAAAATACTCCCAATACCAATGGATTATCAGGTAATATAAAATGTAAAAAAAAAAATACAAATATGACAAAAAACATTTGTGACGCGCGTGTGTGAGCGTGCACTCGTACAGATGCAGTCTGCATGCAAGTCTACCTCAGTGTGACCGATGATACAAACAGCTACAGTTGATGTGATGTGGCCGTGACGTTACTGCCTAACCGTTTATAAAAAAAACTACCACAATAACAATCTTTGAGAAATTCCCGTTACCATGTTTGTATTCTTGACTAAAATAGGATTTCTCCGACGACAATATTATCCGATTCTGTTGTGTTAAGGTCCAGTGTGTAACATTTAGGAAGGTGTATTGGCAGAAATTGAATAAACCAGGTTTGTCATAGAACAAACCTTTTTATATAAACTAGCAGAAATTGAATAAACCAGGTTTGTCATAGAACAAACCTTTTTATATAAACTATAAGTGATGGCCTTTCATGTCTCTACAGCATCATCAATGGAGGAAAAAAGTGGTATGTTTTGCGTTTTACTCAGCAAAAGAACATTCTTTCTGGTATGTGAAGGCCCCCGTAGTTCCCTGGACACACTTGGGAAAGAGGTTTGTCTCATCATTATGATATTTTTCCATTATATAGTACTGCTTGCCTCGCCTCTACATGGTTTGGTTGGTTTTCCATTACTATAGTACCATGAAACTGCTGTGACTTTGTTTTATAAGCGATTAGTTGAGTACTTCCTCCATGACCGGAGCACAGACTGTCTGACACACTCACCAACCTGAAATACAGTGGCAGGGTGCGCAATCACAGGCTTTCAGCAGTGCTGTCGCTAAATACACCAGACTCCTCTGTTAAACGATGAGATGTTAGCATTTCCGTGCTAAATGTTGGCGATTAACACACGTTTTCAGGATTGTTAAGTCTGATCTACAGGTCGGCATTGTTCAGCTCGATTCTCACGTCAGACATCTTGCTCATGACGTCACGCACCGTATCGGCTCGCTAATGGAAAAGCAAAATAACCGCGCCGCATCATGCCGAGGCGAGTCGAGTCGCACGAGTGGAAACCCGCCATTAGACATCTCTAATTCTTACACAGTGGACCTTTAAATAAAGACAGTTTGAAGCAACGCCTGATGGAGGATTAAAAATGACATGAACGTGTCAATCCCATGTGCCCCGACCTACAGTTCATGCTCAGCTGTATAATGTTTTGGTGAAAACTACCTGATATATCAAGTGACAAAACCTGTGGTAATAACTGTATAGTAATAACATGAGCCAGGATTTTGTGCTAACAGCCTAAGAAGTGAAAGGATGAATTCTTTCTGCTGCCATTTTAATTAGAACTAGAAGGTTTTAGTGATTGTAAGCTCTGTGTGTTTATTGATGATGATGATGATGATGATGATGAACCTTGGTACTGACTGGCTTCACTCAGGGAAAACCTCTCAAAGACAATCAGTACCTCAAGTCCATGAGAACAAGAACAATAATAATAACAATGATATAATAATAGTAGTAATTATATTCTTTGACAATACACGTTGTGAAGTTTTCTTTTTTCTCCCACATTCAGGGAGTAAAAATAGATCATTTGGCAGAAGAAAAAAAAATTGTGTCACCTTGACAGTACACACTGCGTCATGAAGGAGATAATTAGCGTGTGATGCTAATCTGTTTGCTCCTCGGAGTTCCCATGGAGACAGCAGTTTCTATGGTTACTTCATGCTCTCTGTATCCTCTGTGTATGTGTGTGTGTGTGTGTGTGTGTGCACACTGTGTTGTACTAGTCTGATATGTACATATGTGTTTTGAGGGCTAGCTGCAGGGACTTTGTAGGCAGAGTGGTAAGTGACGTTTGATCCCCATCTTGTCTGATCTGAGGTCTGTTTTGGTTTCTGAGGCCCCTCCCCCCTCTGAACGCTGTAGATATGAAGGCTTCTGAAACTGATCTGTAATCTGACTGTCAGCTGCATCTGGACAGAGAGCGCCGACATCCCAACTGAGACGAGGTCTGACGTCTTCTACTGGGGGTGGGTCCCCACTTGCTGATGTGACATCACTCGGGGGTGGAGCTCTGGTTCTGCTGGTATATGGAAGCTTTGTCCTTCAGCAGAGCCAGACACAGGTGGCAGCTCCAGCTCCCTGTAAAAACACACAAAGAAGAGTGAGGGCGGAATGTGGAAGTGGAGGAAAATACATCAAGTGTCGCAGTGATTCATTTCAGAGGAACATGAGCAGGTTTTTGTCTGTAAAACATCACAGCAAACTGTTAACTCCTATTTAGGAAGAATAACTAAATAGCTTTAAAATTTGGAAACAGTTTAATGGTTTATGCAATTGAGAGATGCATATACTGAGTGAAACTCAGTGAAAATATCTGACCATTTGGACTTGGGAGTATTTTTAAGCGAAATACTCAACCTTCTCAAATTGTAGCTCTACAGTGAAGAGCTACAGTAAAGTGTTTATTTGTTTGTTCGACTACCACCACTACTACCAAACTAACTTTTTACTAACTAATAAAGATTATTGTGGCGATGTATGAACCCGATAACTAGTTCACGTTTATATAGCATAGTATGGTTTTCTTTCACTACTGTATAACAGACATCTTTGACATGTATTAATTTCCTCCCGTGGTTGTTGTTGGGACAATTACCAGCATCTGAATGATGCATTTAAAGGTTACTTTGTCCTGTGTAGATTCCGATGAGCTCTCCAAACACACGAGTGGAGAATAAAGGCTCAGATCGGACCTAAGGGGAGTTTTGCGATGATGAAAGTGACCTTCATGGCAAAGGCTTTATGAGCAGCACAAAGAAACACAGAACAGGATAAAAACATTGTGAGCTTACCCTCAGGGGGTTCAGTCATGGGTGGGGTTAAACAGTACATATGGTAGCCCCTGTCACAGTCATCACAGAACAGCAGCTGGTCCTAAGAAAACAAGAGATCACAAATTTAATGTCAGCTTTTGTCTGAAAGCACCTCAAGCTGTTTTTAGAAGTTTTTACAACAGTGTGGATAAAGTGGTAGACAATGAATAGATAAATGGATGGATTTTTCTTGTGTTTTCGTAAAATATGTATTGTACGGGGGGCTCGGTAGAGAAATAGGCGAAAAAGAGATCAGGGTTGCAAAGTTCCGCTTTAATCATATTTGTAAAATATCTAGAAAAAAAAACAGTGAAGTCAAATTCAGTGAAGTTTTTAAACACTGAGGATATGTTCGTTAGGATTATTGTTAAAGGGCTCACGTCGTTCTCTGAGGTGCCACAGACGTTGCAGCATTTGCACTCAATGCACTGCCAGCGATAGGTCTTCACCGCCGCCATCATCACAGGTGTGAACTGCAGACATGTTGGGTGGCCTGTAAGAAGGAGAGGGAAGGTGATAAACATCAGGCACATCTACAAATAGGCACAGATAATCAAGTGAAGCGAAGTGTGAGCACTGCATTAAAAAGTGTGCATCTGCTCTAGGTTTGAGGAATTCTATAATCCAAAAGCCAACTTTCTCCAGGTGGCTGCAATGTCTTGCAAAAACAGTTCTCGTTTGTCATCTTTATTTGTAATAGTAAATAGTTATTTGTAATAGTAGAAGTATGTACAATGAGCAGTCAAACATGGTTATGTCAAAACAGAACAAACAACCTCCTCCCTGCCTCTAAACAGTTCTGTCTCTTGTTTGGAATGGTAAACATTGAGCGTGAGTCTTAGAAAACAGTCAATTTAGTAGTGGTAGCAGATGTGACGAGGTCATACCTGAGCGTCCACAGTCTGAGCATGACACCAGCCCCTCTGATTGGCCAGTCTTCTGGTTTAAGGTGGAATCTCCCAGACAGAAGTCACAGTAATCGTTGGGTAGTGCCAGCCCATTGGGACCCTTCTTAGTAGCTGAGTGGGGGAAAAAAATTTTAGTGCACACAAGGACTATAACACAAAACCATTTTGAACAATGTCCATCCCATCTTCTTTTACATAAAGCTGGAAAGTTACTACCTATCGTAATAGAGTTTATATATATGTTTGTTTATGCAAACACCACCCACTAACCCAGCAACTGGCTGATGATGCAATAAATCATGACCCAAACTAATAAATGACAAGTCACATTTTGAAGGTTGAATGTGTTTGCTAACACGGTGTCGCATGCACAAAAGAAAACAAACTGCGAGTTGATGGATATGTTCAGGGGGGAAAAAAGAGAATATGCAGAAAAAATAAAAAAATCCCAGAATCCCAACAATGCAGTGAAGAATATGGAGTGTAATGCCCAATTTGGGATACAAAAACAGTATGAAAATCAAAAAATGAAAAGAGTGAGAGGAGAAAAAAACAAGAATGAGAGAGAGACTTCTTTTGCACAAACACACACATGCTACACAGCATGCAATCAAACCTCCCTCCTCTCTTTCTTTCTCTCTGTCTCTCTCTCTCAGCACTAGAGAGGGACTCACTCTTCTGTTCCTCAGGCTGGCGAGGAGTGGGTGGTGCCTCGATCTCCTCGTGGTCCTCGCCCTCCTCCTCCGCCAGGTGAGAGTGCGTATAGTGGTAGCTCAGGCCAGGACGGTTCTTGTAGCGCTTTCCACAGACTGACACACAAACACGGTCATACAAAAGTGTTACGTGATGGCGGCTAATTTTAAATACTGTCCAAAAAAGGCCCACGGTGGAACCACAAAACGCATCATCTCAAAATCACCTTTTTGTTATTTTTCCAAAACTAATTTTCACACATATTTCAAACTCAAAGCTGAGGTGAGCATTGAGCTAAGGCCGGCAGCAAGTTACTGAGCACACACAAAGCGACATCTCAACAAAAAACAAAAACACAAAATGCAAATTTGGCAACTTTTCCAATTTCTCTGTTGTCTAACATTAGAATACGTCTTTAAGGCCACACCATGCATGGCAGAAGGCAAAAGCCTTTCGAGGCGATATGCATGACACAGGCTTAAAAAAAAGGAAGCTCCTACTCACTGTCACAGGCATAAGGTTTGTCCCTCTCCTCCAGCGCTGCGGCTGCAGCCTCCGTTTTCTTTTTGCCGTTCTTGTCACTGCGACCCTACAGAACACATTTAACAGTTGGAACAGACATTACTGAACAAATGTTAAGTTAATTGATGAATAAAACATCAGTAAGGGCTCTTCGTAATATTATAGAGCAGAAGGTGATGCCATTAAATGTCTTTAAAAACTAAAGTTACAGATTATCATGCAAAATCAAACAACAACTGACTCATCATCAAAACCTGAGACCATTAACTGTTGACATTTTCCTGTAAAAACAATAAATGGTGGAATAAAAAAGATGCTGAACTGTTAGCTGTGAGTAATCAAATGAGAAATTAGGGAAAAGGCACATACCTTGGACTTGCTCTTGCCCCGTCTCTTGGGAGTCTCATCCTCAAAGTCTTCATCGTCCAAATCATCCAAGTAGTCATCATGATCCAGGACTCGCTACAAAAAGCAGTTATTTTGAAAAGAAAAATCTTGAACCTAATCTGGATGTTGAAAGCCAACAAACTTACAACCACCTAAACCCATTCATATGCAATGTGCTTCAGTGTGGTATAAATACAACCTCAAATATGTTTAATTAAAACTCAGCCAGCTTTGAGGTCTGACCTTGCGGATGCGCCCAGATGATGTGTGAGTGGCGGCGGACGTAGCAGGAGGCTCCACAGCGGCTGTGTCATCCTCTGGGCCGCGGTTGTCTGCTATGCCACTCCTCCTGTCGAGAGGCTCCCCTTTCAGCAAGGCCTCCAGACTGCTGCCATCAACAGGCCCAATTGCATCACGCTTCAGACCAATATCCAAATCTGCTGCAAACACCAAAAAAAGTCATGCATGCAAAGACATCACAGGACAAACAAAAACAATTTAAATAAACCGATAATTAGGGTTGGGTATCATTTGGGTTTTTTTCCCATAACAGTGCTAAATGAATACTTTTAAAACAGTGCCTGTACCAGCAGTACACAACAAATGTTTCACCTTCAATTAAGTTTTATTTATTTATTTCTTTGAAAAACTTTTTTTGTCAGCTATGCACGAGCACACAAACTGGTGGCGTTACACCAGCATGGGAGCAAATGCCGTTTCATCAGAACAAATACCTGTTTTGATAGGTGGGAAAGCCAAACGAGGGTCCTCAGGGGGATGAGAACGCCGTTTCTTCCTCCAGCGGCGGGCTGGGTAGGTGTAGAGCTGCCCTGGAGCTACACCTATTGTGAAGTGCAACATCACAAACAGAAAAAAACAACAACATATGAAGAAATTAGGGCCTTGCAAAATCAAAAATAACAACTTGCCAATGCGTGCATGCATCAAATTAGTTGTTACTGGATAATTTGGCAACAAATGCTGTTATGGTAGTCTTAAAAACAAACTTTATGTAAGACGCAGTATAAAATAAAGGCAGTGGGTGGCGGTAGAGGTCAACTTACATTAAGCCAAACATGTACCCTTGCTGTTAAAAGGTTAATAAAGCAGCTTCAGTAGTATGGTTATCATTAAAAATAACTGTACATCACAATATGTATTGTACTGCGGCCTCTGCATTTTAATAATATACTGTATCTTATAGTGGGGTTGTAGAAAATACTAAGTCCTAGCAAAAAACATTTAGCAAAATGATCAAAGTATATCATACATGATAAAGTGTAAAATTGTATTCACTTGCTAGTCTGGACTGATTATATACCTGCACTCCGGTGCCTCTTCTCCATCCAGATGTAACAGTTGGACTGAGCTACACCAGTCTGAGAGTCCAGGAAAGGCATGAGGATGCTGCGCTCAGCACAGAGACGAGCGTTGTAACTATGACACTGCTCCATGGCATCTCTGTAATACTGCTCTCCCAGTCTGAAAGGTGGAACACTAACAGGTCAGCTAACACTGACCTTCATAAACATGTCAAATGTAACAGTTTGAAAGTACTTTTAGAACAGTTGTAGTATTCCACTCTATTGTAACACTTAAAATTATACTAAAGCTACAGATAACTATTGGTTTATGTTTGCCATTTGACTAGATCAATGTTCAGGCTGGTTAATATTTATGCATGGAAGGATTATAACAAGAGGAAAACAGGAGTGGCTGGTGTTATGTGCCTTCTGGTTTCCACAGGTTACCTTGCAGGTGCACGCTTCCTGTTCACATCCAGGCGTGTCCTTTTCAATTTGCATCTCATATTTGCCTCAGCCACTTACGCAAAACAAATGAAAAAATTCCACAGAGTCACAAGCGTGGATCTACTTAGATATTTAGAGATATTTAATCTATGAAGTACCCCAAGTGCTCCTGTGTCAAAGTTAAACAACACCCTTTAATTATGTTTTTTTTTAACTTCAAAGTCAACAAAGACGGAACAAACAAACACGCTTTAAACATACAGTTTGCAAATTTGACGCAAGGCTTTCATAGTCTTATGTGCACAGTGCATAACATTATATATAAAGATAAATCCTAGTGTATAATACACTCACTTATTTATGTACACTTGTTCAACTGCTTGTTAAAGACAAGTAGACATAGTCAAGGCGAGCTACTGAAGTTCAAACTGAACATCAGAGTGGTGATTTAAGTGACTTTGAAAGTGGCAGAAACTGCTGACGGCGTGAGGCAGTTCTCTATGCAAAAACGGTTTGTTGATTCCAGAGGTTGAAAATAATAACTTCAACTTCTACCACTAATTACAGGGCATGCAAAGAGAAAGACCACCTCATCGTCATCTTAGTTGATATTTAGATTTCTTTGCAGAGCACACTGTGTTACCGTGTGCATTAAACGTGTTTAATAATGAGTGACTTGGATGATCTTGAATTACAACGGTAGGCGATAAGGCGGCCTTCCTCACAAAATACATGACATAATATTGTCTTCACTCTCGCGGCAGGTTGTCTCATCAGAAAACTGCTCACACGCTGATCAGTCACTTCATTTAATATCAGGACGCTCACATGGATGAGTACAGACGGGAGGGACGTGGTCGGAACAAAAGGTTGATTGTTAGCGAGCATTTCGTCACAACAAAGCACCCGCCAAGCTCAATGTGTGTGTGTGTGTGGGGGGGGGGAGGAAATTAACTGTCTCCTTCATCTGACCAGCAACAGATAGAACATACTGTACGTATGAGCCACTTAAAAACACGGCCGAGAATCTAATTAGTGATGGACAGCAGATAAAACACAGCTCCACAATGAGTTCGCTTCATTAACATTGTCCCGCAGCTAACAGGCTAACCCTAGCTCGGTGGACAACGTTATTCTCTTGGGACAGTTATTATATTCCCGGTTAAGGACACGACGTTTACTGTCTTCAACATTACGCAATACCACAACGACAAATCGAGTGCAACTGCGCCTCTGATAGTTTGGTCGTTTTACTCTTGGAATAAATGTAGGTAAACTTACACTTTCACAACACTGTCGACGGCCGCCGCCATGATTGCTGATTGCGGTTGTGTGGAACGCCACAGCGCATGCGCGAAAACGTCACTGGCCGTTACTGCCCCGAGCGGTGACAATATAAAATGCAGTTACTGCATAGATTTTCTTTTTTTTCTTTTGTGGAAGCCCGTTTCCGCCACATACTAAAAAAAAAGCAGGTCATACTTTTGAGATACTATTTCATAATAATGAGATACTATGTCGTAAAAAAAAATAGATAGTCATAATTATGAGATACTAACTCAATAATGATGTACTATCTCTAAATACCTGATAATTATGAGACGCTAAGTCATCATTTCAAAATAGAATTGCATTATTATGACGTTGTTTGGAATATTTAAATCTGACTGCTCTGGCTGATGAAACCATTCAAACTCTCTTTCCACTCCACATACCTTATAGGTGTGCTAAAAACAGTAGGAATATAAACACAGGACTTATCAGAAAATATTAACAAGTGGTTTGGTAAAGATTAGAGTAACAGACAGTAGAGGGCAGCATCACGCCGTTGTTGCGTCAAGCTTGCAAAACCCGAAGAAGAAGATAGTAGGTAGCACATCAACAACAGCAGAATGGTTGTTTAACAGAGGAAAGTAAAGAACAGCTCCTGTTTGATGATCTTCCGTGGCACCTTTTTAAGGTAATACTTCATAGCTCACATTTTCATGTACCAAACTAACCGTTTAAATGTGAAGTAAGTGAACTGGACGTCGTTCGTGTGAGTGAGCAGGTGACACAGCTCGGTTAGCTGTAGCTACAAACGAAACTTTACACAGAAGATAATAACAGCAACGTTGCGGTTATGTCACTAGAATTCTGTCTTCTTCTTTGTTTCAAACTGATTAAGCCAACAATTTGTGCTGCATTGTACTGTTTGTGTTTTGAAGAGTAAAGTGAGTGTGACCTAAAATGTGATGCATCCATTTTTGTCTATCAATCCTATTGACTCCATTTTAATGAGCGCACAGATTTGTCACAGAGATTACAGCTTCTTAGATGTGGACATTTTTCTGCTTTCTTCGCTTTATTAAAGTGAACCGAATCTTTTCTTTTGTGAGCAAAATATATTATGATAACATTTTGAGGTCAAGGAGACATTGACTGGTATCTTCCACCATTTTATGGAAAAAAGCTTTGGTTTTAGCCCTGAATACCAGCACAAAATGCTAGGCAAGTGCAGCATGAAATGCTTAAGAGCTTCTTCTTCTTCTATGGCAGACTGTACACCAAGATGTGCAATGATGCCCTCCACAGTCCAAAGATGGAAGAAGAGTTTGAAGTTCTTTATCAAAGTTCTCATCCTTCTTTATCACAGTCCAGTGCTCCAAAGTAAGTGGAGGTCAGTCTAAAAACATGCAGAATGGACACTCTAAATCAGGGGTCACCAACCTTTTTGAGACCAAGAGCTACCTGAAGGGTAGAGAATAATATGGAGGGCTACCATATTAACATTTTATGCAATTTACCATTTAAATTATGAATATTATGCATTTAATTGCATACACATTAAATCCAGTGCTTACTCCTAATGATTATCACAGTTTTTATAAACAATATCAGGACATTTTACTGAAGTGAAATGAGCCCACGGGCACCTCGCTGGCTGCTCGCGGGCTACCAAGTGCCCGTGGGTGACCACTGCTCTAAATTGACAGTAGGTATGTGACATAGTCGTTAGTCTCTATTGACCCTGCGATGGACTTTCAACCTGTCCAGTGTGTACCCCCCCTCAGCTGTGATTGGTGCCAGCCTGCATGTATGCCAGAAAATGAATGTATGTAGAGGAGGCTCTTGAATGGCCTCCGAGCACATTGATTCACACTTGGTTTCTCATTTTACCAGCTAATGATCTCCACTGCAGAAATGAACGCTGTAGCTGGGGAGGAGAGTTCAGATGCGCCAGTGGCTTTAGCAGCAGGAGGGGAACCACCTGGCATCTTGATGCACCGACAGACATCAAATCCAGTTTGGCCTTTGTTGGAGGAAGCTGTCAAAATGAAAATGGAAGGAAACGCTTTCTATAGGGAGAAGAACATTCGCTCAGCCATCGGCCGATATCACCGCGCTCTCCTGATCCTCCGAGGCCTCGACTCTGAAGTAATGACGTCATTGAAACAGTTTGGAAACGGGATGCCTGCTCTCACAGCAGAACAGGAGGCTTCACTGAGGAGCACACAAGTGGACTGTTACAACAACTTAGCTGGTAGATAAAACAACACTACTTGTAATGCTGAAAGATCACTAATATATCAAACAGGTTTTAAACACTATGTGACATAAACCTTGCATATTCTTTTGTAAAGTATTAAAGAAGTAGCTCCTGAAAAACTGAAATAGTTTCCTATCACTAGTATTGCATGCAGTACTTGGCACCACTCCTACCAACAAATCTCTCTCCACTTTTCTGTCTCTCAGCATTTTTCTGATTGCTTTAAAATATAAAAATGGCAGCCAAGTGCAATATTTCTATTTCAATATATTTACCTGTATGTACATATCTATCTCTTCCAGCCTGTCTGTTGCAGAAAGAGAGTGTTAACTATGCACGTGTGCAGGAGTACAGCTTGCGGGTGCTGCATTTGCGACCAGGCAATGTCAAAGCACTGTACAGGGCAGGAGTCGCCTGTTTGGAGATGGGAGATGCACAGGCCGCCAAACAGTACCTTGCCCAGGCTTGCAAAGCGCAACCGAATGGTGAGAGAAGAGCCAGCAGGGCAGGGCTGACAATATGCTCTTTGTGTTCGCAGAATGCATTCACCCACTTTTATGCATCACTTTCACTTTTAGTAAGTTCACAGACCAATACACTGTATGTGCACTACTCTATTTTCCACTTAGAGAAAAATAGATGTGAGATGTGCAAGCAAAAAGGTGAAAAGGTTCCAGTGTAGTAGACGATGTTGAGTTCAAACAAGCCAATTTAGAAGGATATTACATTACATTACATTACATTGATATGACATACATTGACATTGGATATGACTCAAATTTGTCCTTATTCTCTTTTGCTTACATTTGTTCAATTAACAGGAGTATGAGGTATTTTCCATACCCAAGGATTCAGAGAGTATAATGTATATGTACCTATTTAGCCATTCTACTAATTTATTGCAGTAAGTTCTGATTTTCTTTCACTGATATTTGGCTCTGTCACCTACATATCTGAAAAATGCCTTTCCACACTTTCTGACAGATGCTAATGTAAGGAAGCACCTGCAAAGGGCCGAGGAGAAACTGCAGAGGGAGATCCAAAAAGAGAAGGCCTTGTATCGGGGAATGTTTTCCTCCAGAGAACAGGTTAACCAAACCAATGGAGATTAGCCTGCCGGCTCACTGCACCAAACTGAAGCCTCAGCCCGAGAAAGACTGCTTTCAACTGAGTCAACCGAGCAATCACATACATTCAACACGTCATGAATGTTACGGCGTCTCCTATGCATTTATGAGCTGAACTTGGCAGCATATGGTTTGCATGTTATAAAGGATACTGCAACAGTCAGAGGGGAGGTAAAGATGTTGCTGCTGAAAATAGAGACAGTACAGATCTTAGTTTCCTAGCAACGTGGACACAGGACTCGCACACTACTCCGACTCCTGATAATGCTTCTGTGATTGCAGTTGTCTGTGGTGTGAGTATTGATTTCCTGAATTTTCAAGTAAAATATTTTTTTATAAATCATTTCCAAGTGGTGTTGGTGTCTTTTTCAACAAACATACAGCATATGGTAATGTAGGTAGATGTCAGCTTTTAGTTTTCTTTTATTATTCTTCAGCCATGAGGAAGCCACTTTTTGTTTCCAATAACTCATGAGTATTTTTAGTCATTCAATATTTATTTGAAAATCCTGAGCACAAAAACCAGGTAAAGAGTATTTGCTTGGTTTCAGTCTTTGTTTGACCAATGTTTGATTGTACTTCGGAGGCAATGTTGCCCATTAACAGAGAGGAATATTACATTCTCACAATAGCTAGAAACATTGAACAAGTCACAGAGCAGCATGCAGAAGAGGGTGTACACGTATAAATTCAAACTCATGGTTACAGGGAGATTTAACCATTATACAATGAAGCTGCCAATATTCAATTTGACTTGGGTTTTTTTTTCCGTTTTTTTTAAATGGGCTACTTTTAAGATTGAAGAATCCCAGAATATTGTTGAAATATAAATCCAGCATATGCATGATGACAAATTGAACTGTAACCTACATAAACAAATCACCTCTATTATATATATTTTTTTATCACTGGCATTTCTTTGTGGGCCATGCTACATCCCACAGTTTCTTGTACATTTTACAATGATGCATTGTCAAGGAAGACTTTAGAAGAGTACACACTTTACACTCTTATTATGACACAGATCTTTTTAAGTGGCTAATTAAAAAGGGTTTGTCTTTTCTCAATTTATAAAGATCTTACTGGAATTGATGTGAACAAATAATAATATTAGTAGGCTTTGCAGACGTCACTGCCTGAGATGAAGTTTCATGATAGTGGTTAATAAAAACTAATGGCATATATTTTATAACTAGTATTTCAGAAGTAGTAAATCTGTGTAATCAAATACAAATCTTTGATATTTCAAAATTAAAGTGATGGCACTTCCTATTACATGGAGTGTAATAACAGCCATCACTGGTAGTTCGAGCAGAACACATGGAAGAATCTACTGTAATAATTATTCATTGTACAAATGTCACTTCTTCGATGGCTTCCGTTTGAGACTCAGTGACCTCATTGAGCCAAACACTCTCCTCCCCAAGTCCTTTAGTGATCGAGACCGCTGGAGCGGCATCCGTGAAGGAGGGGATGGAGAAAAGGAAGGGGAGGAGAGAGGGGAAAGTGAGTGGCAGCTGCCTTCAAGGCTCTGAGAGCGAGAAAGGTTAAAGAGGCTTGCGGTGGATGACAGACGTTTATCGTCCTCCCTTGCTGTAAGTAGTCTGACCCCTTCATCCTTGTTGATGCCCAAGCTCCCCTGTCCTACGTCAAATGAGGAGACCCAATGTGACCGCTTTGCATGCTCCTCGCTGTGGTTACGAGGCACCAGCAAACCTTGGGACTCACTTCTGAATAAAGCCCTTCTGGAAAGCCTGAGGCTGGAGCTATGTCTCTCCCCATCTTCTTTCCCTCTCCTCTTTGAGAAGAGTGGCGAGCTATCTACTTTTGGCCTCTTGTCATTACTGCTGGATGAAGCCTTTACCCTGGGTTTCTCCCTTCTCCAGCTCCCAACACTGTTCCTCCTCCACCCGTAGCCATACTCAGCTCTGTCTATGTCTTCCCTGTCTTTTTCTGACTCTTTGGCCCAGCGCCGTCCCTCAAAGCCCCTCCACAGTTTGTTGGAGGTCTTTTTTGATGTCAGAGCTGCTGCCTTTTCCTCCTCCTCACACCAAGCAGCACTGAAGTTCTCTCTCTTAGCATAGCTGCTTACTGTGGCTGCCCTGATCAACTTATGGGACGCATGCTTTCCTCTGTATAGCCCTTCTCCCTCTGCCTTCTTCCATGCACCACTCTGCCGAAGTGATCCTCCTCTTGGTTGGATGCCACCATGCTCCAAAGGAGAGGTCCTTGTGTTGGTGTGGGGAAGGGAGCACTGGAAGGGTGCATCCCGACGGAAAACGGAGAGAGGGGTGGGACCCATGGGGGACGGCTGGAGAGGCCGTGGGGGGGAGCGACCTCTGGCAGTGGGGCGGGAGGCCGGGGAGGAGGCTGTGGAAGAGGGAAGATCAGATGGGGAAGGGATCTGCTGGTATTGGCAGTGAGAGGAGTAATGGGGAGAGGGAATATGCATAGGCTGGTAAGGGTGAATGGGGCTGCTGGAGTGTGAGAGAGGAGGGGTGAGACTGGACTGAGATTGAGGAGAATGAGTGACACTGAGGGACAGCTGTATTGGTCTCTGGGCATTCAGATTGGTCAATCTAGTGTAATGATGTGATTGATCTGTCTGGGCTGTCAGGTGAGATTTACTGTGACCCCTCACTTCACCTGCACTTTCTGTTTGGAAACAGTCAATATCAAGCTCCACACCTTGTTCCATCAGTCCAACCACAACAGCCCTGGACAGCCCAGAAAGGCGGGAGATTTCTCCCACCATAGGAGAGTCTTCACTTAAGTTGGTACTGGCGCTGGACTCTTGAATCAAGCTGCTACGCTGAGACCCAGGAGCTGATCCACCATTTGTACCAAAAACTGATGGTCCAGCGTCTGGTGGCGCGCCACTGCTCCAGTCTAATGAGCGACAGAATGATGATGATGATGATGTTGATGACCCATATCCAGTATTTGGTACGGACCCTGAAATGACCTCCAGAGAGCTGCGGTGGCTCAGGCTGCTTGGACAAGTTGAAATGCGAGGGCGAACTCGAACTGCTGGGGTGGGTGTAGCAGAGGAGAGAGATGTGGCAGCAGGAGCTGCAGTAAAGTCACTCCTGAAAGCTCCACAACTGCCACCTTTGGAATTGTCCACGGTTCCCCTGCTACGATTTAAACCAGAAGCCAGGTTCAAGTTAAGGTTAAGATGCAGATTTATATTCACGTCCTCTCCAGTTGCTGAAGGAAGGTTTCCCAGGTTGATTGAGTTCCTTGTGGCCTTTTTCGCACTAGTGCTGAGGCCGACTCTGGCTGAATTTCCCAGCAGTGACCTACAAGGAGTGATGCTGCCCCCTGCCATTATTGAGGTTGTGCTGCGACTTTCAAAAGCAGAGAGAGACTGGGTTGAACCATGACTTTTGCCAGGGGTGCAAAGGCCTCTGTGCATGACTGGAACTGGGGTGGTAGCTAAGAGAAGATCAGAGGTGGAGGAGGTTACCCGACTGTGGTACTGATGAGCCAGACGAGAGATGTAGTGCTCCAGCTGCGTGACAGAAGCCAGCGTAGCAGACTGCGGAGGCTGGAGAGGCAGAGCTGGGCTTTCGTTTGAATCCAATGGATCATCATTTTGAAGCCCCTCTGGACTCATGGACACTGATTGCTCTTGGTTTTGGGAGGTGAAGAGGGGACTCTGAAGGGCAACGGCATGCAAAGGACTTGGGTAGGGGTAAACCTCTTTGGTCCGACGGGATACCAGGTCAGTACAGAAGCGAGAGTCCAGCTGGGGCTTTGAATGGAGGGCAGAGTTTGAGCGAGAGGAAATGAGGTCAAGAAGGGGGAGAAGTGAAGCAATCAGGGAATCTCCAAGTCCTGAGTAGAGGTCCAACAAAAAGCTCAGACCAGTTTCTTCAAGGTCACTTGTTCCTGTGTGACACATGATGAGATTTTAGATAACTTTATATAATTATTATTCCCTGCATAATTAAACAATAATCAAACACCACTGCTAAGTACTGTACTCATTGTTTAAACTACACTAAGCTGTCTACTGAAAAGTCATATTTACTTAAAAGAATCCAGAAAACACGGCTCCATTATCTGCACCAGCTCACCTGAAACTGGAATGCCTTCTGTGTGTTCAGCATCCTCCAGGCTGTTCTGCATTACAGGCTGCTCTTGCTGGTGCTTTTGCACTGCACCTTCTGACCACAGGATGTCTGTGTTGTCTGTAGAAAGAGCAGTCTGCTCCCACGGCTTCACAGGTTTGGCCGGCGGCACTGGTCCTCCCTGAGCGGCATCACTGGACACAGAGTAGCAAGAGTCTGACAGAGAGCTTCCGCTGACTGAATAGAAACCTTAATAAGAGAGAGGGAAGAATATTTAGTACTATGTAACATCAGCATATTTTCTCAAATGGTTGATGTTTTCAGTATCCTGACCTTTCTGATTTTTATGTAACATGCTTATATTTTACATTAATTCTCTATTGGGTGCTATATTTACAGTATTTCTTGGCTAATTTTAGTTGTGGATTGTCTTGGTCGTCAAGGTGACTCCATGGGCTTCACCTTATCTGTCCAACTGCCAAGTGGAGATGTGTCAAACTCAAGGCCTGTGGGCCACATCCGGCCACAATGCAATTGTATTCGGCCAGCGATATAATAGGCAGATTAGGGCAATGTCCTTCTCTAATTTCGCCACTGTAAATACACGCGTTATCTCGGTGAGATGCAAGGCACAAAGTAGGTGTGTCCGAGGCAGAACGTCAATTAAACCAATCAGAGTTTCACTTGTCCTTCCATTTAAAAGCCAGGTGTGCCTATGTCCGGCATGCTTGTCTGTGAGGTGAAGGTGTGTGAGCAGAATAAATGCAAAATAAAAAAATCATAGATGAAAATCAGTGTTTACAAAGAAAGGTTTTTGAAACTATAAGGGAACTTTTTAAATTTTAAATATTTAGCCACGGGTAAATCAATTCATTTTATTTTATGAAAAAAGTATCACTAATATATCTTTATATAACACATCCTTAATCTAATGTTTCTTTAATCTTCTATAAGCCTGGTTATAGAAGTAATTGAGTTTGACACACCCCTGGCCTAGTGGAACCTTTCTGAGGAATGTTTTTGTACCCACAGTGTTTAGTTTGGGCGTAGAAAAAGAGAAGCAACATCAGTTAAAACTCGCCAAACAAAGACATCACCAACAGAAACTAAGATAAATTCCAGGAGAAAGACGTCACGGTGCTGGATCCACTGTTTGACTAACAATAACATGCGGTTAGCTTCATAAATGTATCACAGAAATCTGAAGTAATATTGAATTTGTCCGACTTATGTTATATGTAATATAATAAAAAGAGTTGGGTGTAAATGTAGAGACACAGGGACCAGAGTTACAATGAGACAGAAACTGAATGAGGCAGTGTCAAGTCACAAAGAGTGTAAGTAAATAGTGTAGTTAATGTTTAAATGGAATTCTCTGACACAACGTGAGCTGTAGTTGTAACAGAAGGTGAAAAACTCTGTTGATCATCGTACAAGTCAGTGCCGTTATCGCTCGCTGTCAACTATTTTGACCCTGGAACAAACATTTCTACCTGAACTAGGTCTGGAGTCACTGTCCAGGTGGATCCCACCACTGGGGTCTGGTGTTGGGGGAGAGAGCAGGTCAGAGGGGGCGTCCCACGACAGGGTGGACCAGCGTGAATTACTTCTCCTTGCAGATGAGGAGTAGACCGTTCCATCTCCTGAATGACTGCCACAGTCGTCTGCGCTGCTCTGACAGGGCAATACTATTATATCTGAAGAAGAGGCGGTCTGGAAAAAAGCAACAGTGGCACAAATCAAATATCACAGTATGTTTCTATGACAACATACAAACAGCACATTCGTAAGAATCAAACACGTTTTTCTGTCTATGAGCGTGGAGCGTTCACAACCGTTAAAAAGACGATGTTTACGCTGTTACAAAATAACCCAAATAATATCAAGTCAAATTAAATATGGACTATTATACCACCAAGCGGGTGTAATTGCACATAAGTGTTCACCACTGTGAAAAAAGGTTGGTTCATTTTAGTGGATATTTCTGTATAAATATATATAGTAGTGAGGGAGCACTGAAATGTAATTAAGTAGAATCAGAATGTAGCATTAAGTGGAAATACTTGCAAAAATATCTTTGAACAGTGTAGTGTTCGCAGTTACTTTTCACCAATGACTCCTTTGCACTGCATAAACAGAATTTAACAAATGATGTATATGCAATAAGCTCTGTGTGCCCATTATATCAATAATGAGACATCACATCACACTGTGCTTCCTGGAACAGGTCCCAAACACACCAACAATTGTCCTATCAGGTTAGCAAAAGTGTGCCTCAATTTCCCAGATTAGCAGAGGCTTGTTAGAGTAAAGCCCCCTCCCCCCTCTCCTCCAGTTATCCTTTAAAATCCCCCAACCCAGCCCTCCTGGACAGGAGCCAAGAGCCCCCTGCATTAGACTGATGGAGTCCAGACAACAGAGACACTGAGTGGCACTGATCAATCCTCTTGTTGCTGCGGAAACAAAACAGGTAGTGACTCACTGTTGGGGGAGAGAAGGGGGATTCAGAGGATAATGGAAGGAAGACAGATGACGTAACAAAGAGCAGCCAGGGTGACAGAAGGGAAGGGGGGATGGACTGGGGAAGTAAAAATAAGTGGAAGAAAGAGTTTCAGACTTTGACTTGCCCTCGGCTTATCTCAACTCTGAAGGATTAGGGAGCTTCGACTCACTCCTGAACCCTATCTACTTTTTTTTTTTTTACCTCTCCCTTTTCCTTTTATTCACGACAAATGTGCAGTGAGGAGCAGCTGAGTGGGTGACTGAAATGAGCAAGAGGGACAAAAAGAGAGACCGAGAAATAAGAGTGAGTCACTGATAGAGTGAAGGTGGGGAGAGAGTGGTGAGCGGTTGCTGGGTGAGAGAGAAGGGCATCTTGAAGGACCCCCACCTCCCCCGCACTCCCCCTTGACAAATACCCCCTTACTTGGGTAATATCCTTGGAGCCAGCCGCCCCCTACTCACCATAGCTACAGCTGCTCGCTCTCCAACTCCTGCTCACTTTTCCTCCCACACAGAACCACAAAACAGCACAAACAGACGAGGCGAAATATTTAACTTAGCCTCAGCATGAACTCGCACTAATCCTGTCTCGCTGTGATTTTCACTCGCTTTTATATTGTGTTGTACGTTCTGCTGCCAAATCCCACTTTTGCACTCTCCTCTTGCTGCCGTAAAATGTGTCCATTTTGTCATTCCACACTTGTATGTAAGATGCGGGTTAAACCTTTAGAAAGTCCTTTGAAGGTGTAAATATCTGCAGAAACAAGCGTCTACTTCTCTATATAACAATAATAATAATAATCTGTCAGCAGCCTAATGCACTGCACATTACAGGATATGATGTTACACAGACACCAGTGATGATCAAATCATAGGCGAGTGACACACAAGTGGGTGAGGGTCTGTAATGTGACACCCCAGCAGCACAGACCCTCCTTAACAATACACAGAAAATGTATCAGGTGTGTATCATCCACACACACAACACTACTGAGGGCATTATTTCATCACGGCAAGACCAACTGCAGCGGTTTTTACGATGTTGAGGCCGAATAATTTAGTCAAACGTTGCCTGGGTGGAAGGAGCGCATGGTGTGAGAAGTACAAGCTCGTTCCACGTTGCACTTATTGTTTCATGCATTATTAATGTGCTGTTGAAATGTGACGACAGCCCACACTGAGTATCTTCAGCTTCTCGGTGAAGTTGAGCGATGCACTCCTCGAGCTTCACTGCAACTGAAACATTCAGGTGGATTTTTGCAGACTTCCCGAGGCCAAAAACCCCACAGACAAAAGCTTTGTCACTCCACAAGTCAGGATAATGGCTCTCGGTGTAAGACGATGCTTCCCTATATTAAACTGAATGTCGAAGGCAGGGCTGCCTTCAGTAAGATGAAACAGACACACATTTTAAGGACCTTCACTTTAGTGTCGAGAATCACAATCTTTTAAAGAATACTTCACCGATTTGCATTTAGCTTTGTATTACTAGAATAGGGATAGTATTTTTTAAAAATTGTGCTTCCCAACCTCAGTTTCCCTTGAGTCGAGAACTATATTCATTCTTTTTTTTGTTATGTGCCCACCAGTGACACTTGGTCCGAGCCTTGAACGCTGCAACGCTGATTCGCACTTTTTAAAATGACCTCTGCAGTTTGGCGCAGGGGGAATATATATATAATATAATATAATATAATATAATAAATATATATATATACACACACATATATATACATACATATACATACATACTTATTGCCAATAATCGATTAATCAAGTAATCGTTTGGTCCATAAAATGTTGATCAGTGTTTCCTCAAACCAAGAAAGGATGATGTTCTCAAATGTCTCGTTTTGTCCAAAAACCAAAAACTATTCTGTTTTAATGATTTCTTTGTTATATGGAGCAAAGAAACCAGAAAATATTCACATTTAAAAAGCTGGAAAATCAGAAATCAGCATTTTTTTATTTATTTTTTTCCTTTTTAAATAAACCTGCATGCTGCTTAAATACTGGACCTCATCACATGCTTAAAAAGACGACACCACACAAACATAATCCCAACCTGATTAATATGGATTTGCTCTCTCTCTCTCTCTCTCTCCCTCTCTCTCCACTACAGAGAAAAAGATGAATCACATTTCAAGAGGTTGATTCAAAAATAAGTCGAGAGCGTTATGTTATGTGTCAACTAATCCTCGGCTTACAAAATAGTTATTTTTATGAAAGCAGAACAACCGGTGTTTAAAAAAAATGATGTTACATAAAGTGATGGATTTTGGAATGGCGAATAAAATACATGAAATGGAAACTCACTATGAGAATTAGAAACCAAATAGAAATATTAGAATAATTGATGAAGCACGGTCCCTTTCTCCTTTCTATTAATATTGCAAAAAAGAACTTTGAGTGATTTATAGATTGTGATGTACCAACAGGTTTACTTAAGTATGTATGCGTGTGTGCGTGAATGCACCTGTGAATATGTGCATATTTATGTGTGTGTGTAGGTGTATACATCTTTTTTTAGCATGTTATAGATGAGGGCTGCACAGTTATTCAAGCAAATGTGGTCAACAGTGCAACATGAGCAAGTGCAATATCCAAATAATGTGTTTTTGGTCAAAACAGCAGTGTTGCAGAAAAATCTTGCTCTGTGCGTGTCTTCGGATTTTCTTTTCGTGGAAAATTACATCATATATGAATCATAAATCAAAGCATAGCAAAAGCAATATCCGTCTAAATAATCACAATATGATAAACATTTAACATGCTACTTAGAAAAAATGTAACAAAAAAATTCAATAAAATAAAAAAGGATATAATGTGTCTGTGGATTAAACCTGTACATTTCCACCTTTATGGCAATAAGTAAAAAAGCAGCCATCTTTGGTTTCTCTGCTGCTGCATATTTTAAACTAGTTGTGGTTGATTGCTTTTGCACAGTTTGTTTGTTTGTCTGTGTGTGTGTGTGTCTGTGTGCGTGTGCATGTGTTGGTGGAGGTCAGAGGGCAGACTGCCAGCCTGCTCTGCCACCCTGGCAGCTCCCTTCAGAGGTGAGAATGAGCAGTGCTGCTCGCTCGGCCTCGCCACAGGGGAAGCACACAGGAGATGTTGGTGGGTGGCTGCTGGTGAGAAAGGCAGCACGTTATCAGACACATATCCCTGCAGACGCCCTCACTCAGATGGGACTGTAATTCTGCTCCTTGCACTGGTGAAGATACGTTTTATTATTTTAAGCTGTTTTCATATAATAAAGATAAAATAATAATTCTTTTAGCACGTTCTTGTCAGGCTGGGCAATCGTTTGGTCAGTCTTGTTTTGTCCACAAACAAAAATTAGAGAAGTTAAAATGATAAATCCATTATCAAAATAGTTGCCAATTCATCGTCGTCCTTCCTCGTGCAATACGATAATCGATACAACAGGGCAAATATCAGTATTTTAATTAATAAATTAAGACGCTAAGTATCACTGGGCATCACTACTTGAAGTCTCCTCGTGGTGGCGCTGTTAAAATGAATGAGGGGAAACGAGTGGAAGTTACCTGGCCAAAGAAGAGGGAGTTTAAAGCGGGATAATGTCGGAGAAAGCTACGTTTAGAGATGCTCCATCCACATTCAATATGTATGCACTTTCAACTTTTCACGTCAACGTTTTGTTGTTTTCTTCAGTTCGACAGATATCGTGATGCATCACCAGGAGCAAAACTTCTGGTACTCTTTAATATTCCTACGGCTGGTAATTCTATTACTATTTTGTATTTATATTTTCATACCGTATTTGTTTACATTTATTCATGTGGTCACTTGTCTATGCATGATCGTATTGCTGCTGGGACAAGTTAATTTCCTGAATTCCGCCAGTCAAATCTAATCTTATCCTTTTCATACTATTTTGTGAAATAAAAAAGCTGTGCCCGGGCTTCAACAGCAGAACATGTACTAATGTGCTGCAGGCTGCTGCTGCTGCTGACTCATACCACTTATTGGTATTGAACACACATATTCACAGTGGAATAACACTCTGGGGCAAAGTGAGCGTGGTAAAGTGTTTTTTAGTGAATGTGGATGACGGTCAAATAATATTAATGTTGCCAACAATTACCCATGTGTGGTTAATATATTTTAATAAATACATAAAAAAACACAACCTATCACTGGTTTGTCAAATCTGGAAATGATCCCAATACTAGAAAGACTGAATTTTTTGGGGGGGGGGGAAACCCACACACGTAACATCACACAGCTCTGACATCACTGCTGTATCTTACATTGTTATGGTTTCACTGCTGGAAGGAGGATCATTTCACACAAGGCGCTGCCTCCACACATGTGCCTTGTCCAAACAGTAGTAGTATAAAAAAAAACAATAGATTCAGTTCAAAAGCTTCAAAAGCAGTGAATACTCACACTTTGAAAAGTTTCTTTACATTTCTAAATCGGTTGTCAACACAGTTAGTGGAAAAAGTCACTCATCACAGCATGAACATGTTATGTGTCTGGTTTGTCACACCCAGGAATGATTCAGAGATCATCTGTGACGCTTCTCTGTACAGCCATGCATATCCATCATGGAGTTTCAGCCCACAGATCTGCACACACAGGATTTGACGTTACGAAGGGAGATTACTCTGGGTGAGGTTTTAGTCTTGCGGAAGAATTTCAGCGAGTAGGAAATGTTTATTTCTATGTAGTGCTGAAAGTGTCTCTTTTTTTTTTTATAAATCAGTGCCCTTGGAGGCAGAGAAGCCTCCCCAATGTTGTTAATAAAGGCTATTCTATTCTATATTCTATTTAAATACATTGATTAATCAACAAATACTGTAAAACCTAATGATTTTTAGTTTGCAATAGGGATGAACGATTTTGAATAAATATCTTATTGAGATTATTTTGACATCATTATTCTCATTTTCATTCAGAACACATGTTTAAAAAATGATCTGTGAGAAACAACACACATTTTGTCTTTAACAAATAATGTGCCTTTACAGCCACACTAAACACTATATCGGACCTTTTTGAAACTCTGGTATTACTTAATATCAGTATTTTCTTGCCCATTTTTTTGTCTCCATTTTGTCCTCAATATAGATTCTGCTGTGCCAAAAATTTACATCTTGCTGACTTCACAGGTTGTTTTAGTTCATGTTCAGGAATAACGGATGAGACCAAACTGCGGCCTGTGTATCCACAGTCCTGTTCACATCCTGTCCTACTGTATTACATGTCAACCCACATTCCCCACATTCTCACCACAAAAAGACCCGGGTATCCATTTCAGGACAAAGGTTGGGAAATAGGTTTCTTTCTTTTTCCCATGAGACTCGAGATCACCCGTCTTCGCCCTCCTCAGTGGAGGTCACACTCTCTCTCCACGGGAGGATTTTCAGGTGACAGTCAGTGATGGAATGTATACCTTCACGGTCAGAGTGATGTGAATGTTAAAGTGGTTTCCAAGTGACCTTTACAGCTGATGAGCTGACACAGACAGACAAACAATGCAACAGTGTCTGGTTGCTGGTTTGTGTATTAATATCTCGACTGAACTAGACTTGGTTTTAGCACCTGTGTGTGTGTGTGTGCACACGCGCTTTTGTTACCTCTTTTCTGGCATAAATACTGACCTTGTCAGGACCAGCAGTCCTTTATGGAGACCAAAACCTGGACCTAATTTCTGAGAGACTGGTGAAGTTTATGGCTACAGTTTGAATTGTTTGTAGGTTTAGGATAGAGTTAGGCATTAACTGGTTATGGTTTGGATTAAGACTTTAGTCAATGCAAGCTCTTAAAAGGATAGCTGCGCAAACCTGTGTGTGTGTGTGTGTGTGTACATGTACATGTCTGATGTTCTGACTCAAACCGATTGTTGTGGGCTGTAAAGGGCTTTTTGAGGGTTAGGAATAGAAGGTTAAGAATAGGTTAAGTGGCACCCAGTTAATCTGTACTCCTGTTTTGAAACTTCCAGAATCCTAATTTGGTTGGTGCCATGTAAATGGTAAATGTTTGTTTTTATATAGCACTTTTCTAGTCTTGACCACTCAAAGCTGCTTTACACTACAGATTTGCCATTCACCCATTCACCCATGTTTTCATACAGCACGTTTTTTTTTCACACCCATTCACGCTGCCAACACAGCCAACGTGGGTTTAAGTGTCTTGCCCAAGGAAACATCGGCATGTAGACTAGTGGAGCCGGGAATCGAACCCACAACCTCCCACTGAGCTACCATCACACATGTTGATGTTGTGCAAATTAAAGTTCACAATTTGTGCTCTGATTGTAGCTGTCAATTACACTAACGTCAACTCTCCTTCCTCGTCTATTTTCCTCTAAACAGGGACATCATTTACAATATTAACATCATGTGCTTTTGTACCAGGCACGAAACTAACTAACCCCCAAGAAAAATGTTGACAGATGATGCAAATCAAGTGAAAAGTAGGTGCATTTTTTTGTGTTCTTTTTTGCAACCGCCCCCTAGTGGCTATTCAGTATAGATGTACTTCCACATTGGCATCCTCAGGAGAACCAGAACACTTTTTATATGGTCTACAATTAAGGTTAGGTTTAGGATTAGGCATTTAGCTGTGATTATTCGTGTTAGGGTGAGGGGCTAGGGAATGTGCTTGGTCTATGCATGTCCTCACCAAGGAAACCGTACAAGAATGTGTGTGTGTGCGTATCGGTCTACCACAGCTTTCCTATAACCTTGAGGCAGCAGGGCACAGAGCCAGCACCCTGACCCTCACTGACATGTGTTTAATGATCGAGTTTGCATGCCTGGAAGCTCCCCGGCACCATCTTAATCAATTGGTTATTCAGCTGTGGGCGCAGCCATGCGCCGCCAAATGTGCCTGTGAGCCGCAGGGAAACTGCCTCGTTGGCAGCGCACCATCATCCCCGCATCCATATCTAATAATGTCTTCATGTAGCCTGGAGATCCGGGGTATGAGCTGACAGACGCATGGACTGACCTGTTGCCGGCGGGTTGTCGCAGCTCCATGCTCGACGCTCTCCTCCTCCTCCGCTCGTGGCTCCTCCAGAGCGGCGTCCACCATCTCCAGGTGTTTGCACCTGAGCAGCTCCAGCTCCAGCACCCCGGCCAGCGTCGCTTTGAGGCGTTCGCCGATGCGGACGCGCTCGGTGCCAGACCAGAGCGAGTTCACGCAGCTTCGGCGGGCGGCCATCCTCTGTCGAAATGCCGGGAAGACGGAACGTGGGTGCACCGCTGACCACCACTCAGTTTACCGCGCTGTGGGTGAAAGGGATCTATGGTCCAGCTGGTTCAGGTAGAGCGGCACAGGTGCGCATGAGCGACAGCAACATAGTGACCACTTGAACTACCGCAACATGACAGTAAATACAGTCCACACCATCCGTAAAAACGCGCCACGCAGCCAGGTTCAGACTGCGCCAGCACCAGGAGAAATGACCCCAGCGTTTGTAACGTGAGGGGACATTAACTGCCCATGTGTCACATCAGCGCAGGCTCCATTTCCTGTTGACATTGTCTCTGCTATTAATGCCACTTTAAATGTAACCCGGTGCGCCGGAGTCGCCTCGATGCCGCTGCTGCGTCTGTTGCTCCGTGCGCAGCGTCTGCCTCCAGTGACTGAGACAATGCAACAGACAGAGCAGCAGAAGGAGGAGGGCGACACCGTTACATGTGGGAGCGCACACAGTCAGCGGGGAGGAGGAGCCACTGCACCAGGCCTGCACGCTGATTGGTGGGGGAAGTTTTTCGAACGGACTCACGACGGAAAAATCTCCCCATATCCAAGTTGACTGAACACGCACGGTGCCAGAGGACAAACAGTCCCAGTGTGGAGGAATGTGAGCAAGTGCAACTGTGAATCAAGTAGACAGTTACTTTCCCATTCCACAATACTTTAAATATACAGGATATGTTGAATTATAAAAGTACATCTACTGCCATTAATTGGATTTCTGAGATAATAACTGTATTTCACCTTTTTTATGGGCCATTTGCACAGGGGGGTCTAGTTTGGTCAGTAGGGGCCAGTTCGGGAGAAAAAGACATCGATATAATAATATTTATGATGATATTTAACATGATTTCAAAAGAAAAGTGTTTGAATATGGAAGATAAATAGTCCACAATATAAACGTATTTTAATGATGCAAAATGAATCAATACATTTTTTTTTTTTAAAATACACAAATAACTAAATACAACTTGATTAAGTGGCCGGCCACATGTGGCCTGCGGGCCACGAGTTTGAGACCTCTGCTCTATGTGCTCAGTAACACCTGTGTTTTTTTCTACTGAAAGGTCAAAATGGCTGCTGTGCAAAGAGACAATTTTACCGTTCACAAAAGGAAAAAAGCACAGGAGTAATATCAAACTAATGATGGCTGAGTTCCATTAAGCTGCCTCAGTGTATGTCAGGGTGCATGCTGGCTTATTACGACAGGACAGAGCCAGTTTTAAAGGGGTCGTTCAGCTATTTTCAAGTGTGATCTATGTAAGTATTTACACAGAGTAAGCACTGACTTTGCTGAGCACGCCGCCATCTCTGAGAACTGCAGCTTAGGACGCACTCTGGCCGAAAACATAGCTGCCGCGAGGGACACAAGGAAAAACATAATTTAACCACTTAACAAAAGGAAAGGCTCACCTAATTATATCTGCACCAGCTCAAGCTAATGAGATCTTAATATATTCACATTTTCTGCCCATTAGAAAACCTTTCCCAGCTGTATTTAACTCAAGTGGTGGCTCTGAAAGCTTGTGACTGAGCCGCTGTGTTGCTATGTGTGACTTTAATAAGTCCAGGCAAATTAAAGTAGCCACCAAACACCGTGACGTCAAATCAGCAGCACCTCACGTATTGTCAGTCAGTCAGTCATCATCTACCGCTTTATCCTCTGCCAGAGGGTCGCGGGGGGTGCTGTGCCAATCTCAGCTACATCGGGCGATAGGCGGGGTACACCCTGGACAGTTCGCCAGTCCATCGCAGGGCCACACACAACTAGAGACAAACAACCATTCACTCTCACACTCACTCCTATGGTCAATTTGGAGTGTCCAATTTACCTATCCCCACATTGCATGTTTTTGGACTGTGGGAGGAAGCCGGAGAACCCGGAGAGTACCCACGCACACACGGGGAGAACATGCAAACTCCATGCAGAAAGGCCCTTGTTCCAACCGGGGCTCGAACCCGGGTCTTCTCGCTGCAAGGCGAGAGTGCTAACCACTACACCACCGTGTGGCCCCCCTCACGTATTGTGTTCTTATGAAATTCTATTGTATACTAGTATTTCACAGTATTTTAAAAAAATATACGTAAATAAACGTATCAGAAATACTACCCATCCCTGTATAAGTGACAGGTTGGGATGACAGGTGCATCATATGTTGGTGTAACTTTTAACTTTCAACCAGCAGAGGGAGATCTTCACCTACAGAACAGCTATAGTCTCCCTCCTATGCCTGACCAGGGTGTGTAAGTGATAACTGAGTCCATCCTATATTCTCTGGAATGATCTTCAATTTAAATATGTTAAACTCCTAACTGAAACAGCAACATTAAAGTCTGGCTTTATTATATGTACCTAATAAAGTGGCAGCCTATATATAGAGCCTATATAGAATAAAAGAGACTCTGGAATTTCTATATTATTTCACTGGACACGGAGGAAACAGTGATAGAAACACTGGTATCTGCCTTTAAACAACGATAATGTTGGAACTCTAACCTTTCAACCCTCTGTTTTCCAGCTGACTAAACAGCTTCCCCTCACGGTCTCAGAGGAATTACATGTTCTTCTCCACCAGATGGAGTTTGCACTGTTCTTATCTGGTGCCAAGTATGAAAAGTGACCATGGGAAAAGCACACTCGAACACATGCTATCCAGCGACAGCTGACCATAGATGAAGATGCTGGTTTGACTTGCAAAACACTTTCATAGGCAACAGTTTGAACAATCAAGTAGAAGGAGCACACACTGTACTGTTTAAAAAAAATAAATAAATAAGTCCTTTATCAGTCCCAAAGGGGAAATTCCTTCTCTGCATTTAACCCGTCCTCTACTAGAAACCTTCCTAGAAGTAGGAGCAGCAGGGAGCCGCTGAGCAGCTCACAGGGATCAATGGGGGTTGGCTCAGGGGTACAGAAGCCCTTTTTTGACCTGGTGGGGACTCAACCCTCCGGTTACAAGCCAAGTTCCTTTTCCACATGGCCATGGGCTGCCCTGTGTTGTTTACTGCCACAAACAACCCAGAGACCCTATAGGTCTTCAGTAGGTAAATGAAACCAATCTGTCCCCTTTAGTTATAATCACCAGAAAGTTGTGTAAAAACAAACCAGCTTATTAATGCAAATGTAATCAGCCAATCATACGAAAGCACATACATGCATTTAGGCATGAAGGCATGACGTCATGAATGTCAGGACGACCCAAGCGTCATAACAAAGAAGAACAGGGATTTAAGGGACTTTCAATGTGGCTGGGTTGTCGTCAAGTGTTTCGCTGACTTATAACAGGATTTTCTCTCTGGTTTACGGAGAGTAGTCTCAAAAGGAAAATGAAACTATCCAGCTCTCTGGACAAAAATGTCTTGTTGGTGCCAGAGGTCACGGGAGAAAGACGACAGTAACTCATGACTAGTGAAGAAAGAAACTCTCTCTTTCCAACCACAAGCAACTCACACAAAAAAACTATTGCAGAATAGCTGTAAGTGATCTTGAACACCCGGGAAGAGTAGTTACTGTTATACATTACAGTGGGAGTAGCAGCTCTAGCAGAAGGCCCCAGACTTCCCTTTCCCTGGTCACATCGTCCATCTCTGACCAGCCCAACCCAGACCAGCGAAGAGATATAATCTCTCCACCTAGTTGGCTGCCTTACCAGGTGCCTGAACCATTTTTTACAGCTCTAATCCGAGTCCCTTCCAGATGACTGAGCTTCTCACCTGATCTCTAAGGGAGCAACCGAACACACACACACACACACATTTATAGAGACAGGCTCAAGAAAAAGGGAAAGCAAAGCGTTGGGGGTGTTACACCTCCCACTGAAAAATGTTCACTACATTAAGGCATACATTTTTTCATGTTCCACAACTGAGTAATAAGTAAAAAAAAAAAAAAAGAATATTGGCCTCTTATACTGAATCTTCCTGTGCAGGAAATTGCAGTGTGCAGTTTGGGGTTGTAGGCTAACACCAGGGTCTGCAGACGAGCGTCTCTGAATGCACAACACAAGTAAATGTGCTACAGCAGCAGAAGACCTGTGCAGGAAGTTTGTGGTACCTTCCTCTAGAGGAAATCAGAAATACTGTTCTAATAATAATAGAATAATTAGAGTCACCTTATCTCACTTATTTCACTATACCAGTGTCTGAAGTATGTGTGAAGAAGTCAAAGATGATGAGAGAACAAATTATCTTATTGGGAATAAATCTGCCTCCTGTGAAAAGCTGACTTTGCTCTGCCTACTTACACCACTATATTTTAACGTTGGTGATATTGGTGTTACTCCGAGAGCTCAATGTCTTCTGAGGTGGTGCTTGGTATAAAAAAAAGTTTGAGAACCCTAGGCACTCTAGGCCTTGGTGCATGGGATTAAAATACAGTGAATGAGTGAAGATGGGAGTCAGCAAATTTAAGTGCCACTGACCTAGTGTAGTACAGTGTGGAGATACAAATACAGCTGACGTGATGACAACATAAGGTAGTAGCAGTGGGATTAAAGGCTGAGATTTATCAAAAAACAGCACCAGCTGTGTTTTGGAGTCCTGTCATGTGCTGTTTATGCTCTTAATGGCTCACTGCCCTCATTACACTTGTGTCTTCTTGTTCGTTCTGCTGTGTGTGAATGTGAATGTGTATGTGTATGTGACAGCGGCACTGATGTCTCAAGTAGACGAGAGAATGCTCTGTGAAATAACCAGTACGTGTGAGTCTGAAGCAGTCAGGAGGGAGAGCACGCACGCACGCACGCACACACGCGCATGCATACACACAAATACACATACACACACAGCTGCATCCCTGCATCCACATGCTACTCACCAGCATGAGGAGTGTGTTGTTGTTGTTTGCTTGTGTCACATTTCGACTCCTCCCTGCGCTGCCTCCTATAAAACACCGTCGGTCACAGCCTTTCGTTGGGGTTTGCCGACTTCCAGCCTGAGGGGACTTCACTGTCAGCCCAGCCACCAGCTTCACAAGCCTCCATTACCATTCGATCTCTACAAACCACACAAACCAAAGAACAACAAACATGGCACCTTTTGAGAAATCCATGGAGATGATGCCCTTCAAGCAGAGGAGATGCCTCGGTGAGTCACAGCATCACTAGATTCTTTGGTTACTGTTAAACATTTGGCTTCACATTAATCAGGACGCAGCCTTTATTCATGTCAAATATGCACAACTATTTCTCCTTAGCGACAAGAAGAGATGAAGTATGCAGCATTCGGTCTAAATTCCCCAACAAGTTACCTGTGAGTGTCTTTAAATTATGTTATTTTACAGATGCATTGAATGTGAGGTATTATTTATTCTTTTTTTGTGGTGTGTGTGTGTGATAATTGCACCGTCAGCTGATCCCTGGTGTGTTTTGGTCTACAGGTGATTGTTGAACGTTTCATCCAGGAAAAGACTCTCCCTTTGTTGGACAAAACAAAGTTCCTGGTTCCCTTTGAGCTGACCTTGGGTCAGTTCCTCTGCCTGCTCAGGTAAATCACTCAGTGATTCTGTCAGTTTCTCTATCAGCTTTTTTCTGACTTATTCCTCCTGTGCATTTTCAACCCGTTCTTTTTCATCTCGCAGCTTCTCTACGCTCCCTCTTTGTCCATAAACAAGTTGTGTCTTTCATTAACTACCGTCTCCTTTGTCTTGTCAGGAGTAAAATCAGCTTGGAATCCACCGAGGCTCTGTTCCTCCTGGTGGCAGAGAAGAGCATGTCCTGCATGTCCTCCAGCATGGGAGAGGTGTATTCCCTCTACAGAGACACAGACGGTTTCCTCTACATCACCTATGCTTCACAGGAGATGTTTGGAGCGCCAGTTTGCCCTGCTGAACCTGAAACACATATAACAAACTGAACCCAGACCTAACCGAGCCAAGCCAAGCCAAGACCGTTTTGTCCAGCTAACTGCATCTCTGACTACCTCTTGAACCTTGATGGTGTTTTGAGCGCAATGCAAATTTACAACAGTCCCATCACAACAAACCAAAAATACACTTATGTGGATTAAAAATAATCCTGACTAAGTTAAATTATCTCTGAACATTTTACTGTTGCTTGAGCTTTGGTGCAAACATACCAATTTGGACATAATTGCACTGCCACGTCAGGTTAAAAACCAATCACCACCTTCTCCACTCTACAAAAACAGAGTCAGTGACTCCTTTTTAGCACTTATCTCTCCCCTCATCCCCCCGTATCTCTGATCGCCTCGTCATCATCCTCGCCCTCTCTTAAAAATGTGAATTTGAGCTCTGGATGCTCACAGATGATCACGGGGACTTTTGAGGCTGTCGTTGCTGCTGTGATGTGTTCCATCCCCAGGTTTTCCAAGAAAATGAATAAATGACTTCTTGTCCTTTTAATTAATCGACTCTATGTGGTGTTTTCTTATTTTGGGAGTATCTGCTAAAACGTTAAGTTACGTTATATGGGTGCTGTTCATGATATTATCAGATGTGGGTTAAGAAAAACATTCAAAGTGTGAAAACAGACGTGATTTCATCATATTTAGCCTCGTCTAATAAGGACCTGCTGCAGAGGAGGTCCTTTCCCCGTGCACTTACACTCATGTGTTTCGTACTTATGCACACAGGTGCTTCATTCCTCATCAGCCTTTGAGAAGAGACCCTCCCTCTGCATGATGGTGTTATATAAGCCTGACCTGGTTTGTGCAGGGGTCACTGTGTCAGAGGGCCAGCCTGTTATTTTTAGACAAATGTGACCCCAAAACACTGAGAAACAGAGGGCGGGCGTAAAGAAAGGAGTCAGGGGAGTGTTGGGAATACCGATGAAAAACAAAGAAACCCAAGATGAAAAACAGAGAGAACCTGCTCCCCATAAACAGCAGAAGAAAAGGAAGGAAGAGGGAAAAATAGCAACGTCCTAACAGAGGACGGAAGGAAAAAGGAAACAATGTAAAGGAGGTATATATATATATATGGGGAGGAGGAGAAGGATGGCTATCCAAACAGTGTACAGAAACACATGACATGCAGTCGTGCAGCCTTTCACTTCACACCACTGTGGCCATTCCAGCAGTTTTGTGTCAATACATTATCATCACCACAACAAGAGGAACACCCAAACTTCGTCCACATGTAAATGACCTATTTGGAGTTGATCAAGATCAGTATGTGATTGTATACACTGGTTATTGATTTACAAATTAATTTTTCATGTTTTGAGTCTAGACGGTGAATCTTCATTTAATGTCGCCCAAATCTTAATTTTGCATTCATCTAGATGGTAACTATAATTTTAAACCTATATCCATGTCATCTTAAAATATGTATATGATGGCAAAAACAACAGCAAAACCTAATTTAAGAGATGATTTTTTTTGATAGATGGAATCCTGTAATAGGTCATTTAAATTGACCAAGATGACAAGATGAAAGCCGAATAGACAGCCATATTCATAGAAGCTCTATTAAAATGTAGACCAATCTTTACTAACGATAATTATCACTGCCCTGTAAACAGTAATCTTTAGTGGATTAAAGTATGCAATTGAATGCAATTTGGTTAGAAAACAAAAAACAACTGACCTAGAAAACACTTGGGTCTTTGATTTCATACACGTGGTTGGGTCTTTACGAAAGGTCCCAAACTAAGTTTATTCTTTTGGGAAATGTATTCTCACATTTCAGCCACCCGGATCTTTAAAGAATCAGATGAGAATTCACTATGGTCCAACTTCTCACATCTCATGTTGGGTGTAGATAGGAGGAGGTAAGAGGACTTGGGTTACCTATGGACAAAAAACAAAAAACTGTTTCGCTGTCACAACATTCAAAGGTCAAGGACAAACGCTAAACAACATTACAGATGGAAAGTTAAACTGCTTAAACTTAAAAAGGTCACGTGTGAAATGTAGGTAAAATTATTTTAATTTAGCAGAAAGTCAGTGAGCAGGTCACTGCTGAAGGCAGAACACATGACTCTTTACAGACGTGTGCTATCTCACCTGTAATTTGAAGGTCACACAAACTCAAAAATGTGTTGAAATGTGTTTGGGGCATGGTGCAGTGTGCCAATGTAATTCTCGGCCTTCCATCACTCACCTGGCCGTTCTATTCATTAAACAAACCAAAAAAAAAAAACCACACAGCTCACAGTAGAAAAAACATCATATAATTACCTCAAATGAGTTCATCCAATATCATGCTTGAATTGTGGAAACCGACATTCACTCTCATTTCAGTTTTTATGGCCTAATATTGCAGGTTTGAGGTGAATATAAATCATCTACAAAAAGCAACTTTTTGTTGAGACACAAATGAGTCTCACATGTGAGCGTTTCCTGTTTCTGTGTTTGATTTGTGCTCTTCTCCCTGAGCCTGGACTGAACTTAGTCGTCCACATTGTCTCCATGGGTCGTGTCCTCTAATGTGCTCCATGCAATGTGACGAGTGTCTGTCTACAGCGCTGTTTTCCAGTTTTCCAAATATGCAGCCTGATGCCACTTTCATGGATTAATGGCTTTACATAACATGTCCTCCTGAGGCATCTGGTTGTTGTCTTCCTGTCCTACAGAGGGCAGTAGACCACATTAAAACTATAAAAATTGGGGCATTACAAAATAAAAGTCTGTCTGAATGACCTCTGAGTGACACACAGCCTTTGGCATGACCCTGAATGGCAAACTACTACAAATTAAAAGGAAGTAAATTATGATTTCTTCACCACGTCATTGCTGTAGTAGCTGTAAACAGCTTCCTCCCGTCAGCCAAACATCTGATCATATCAAAACATTATAGCATAATAAAGAATCCGTAAAAATCCACAAAAGCACGAGCCATATTGTACTGTACTCCTTTTTATTTATCTGGCAAAATAATAAAAAGGGGAGCATTTGGAAAGAGTCAAATTTAACAGTCAGGAAATACAAAAATATAGATAAAATAATCCTAACAGTTTTTTTTATTTAATTCCTCTCTCTCTCCAAATGGACAAAAAAAAACTATATTTCTTTGGATCAACATGTAATAAGGACTGCACTATGCTTATAAGACATCTTTTACACAGGATGCACAAATCCATGTTCAGCCCCATCATGCAACCGCCTGCTGCGCTTCAGTTCAAAATACAATATTGTCCTTTTATCAGGTGGTACATCAACCCCCACTGCACCCATGATTATTTCTAATAGATACCTGAATGTTGTTCCCTAATGCATAAAGATGGGCCTAAACCCCCCCCCCCCCCAAACAAACCCTCCAGTCTGTCTCTGGTGAAAAAGATCACAGCAATACCTACTCACGGTGTTTCGGAAAGCCTAAAGACTCACAGCTTGATGGAGGATGTTGCTGTTCATGCTTGTGGTTGGACTTTTTGCCTAGAGAGTCCAAAATATGATGCAAAGTGCTTGACAGCACTAGGCTGCTACTCCCTTCTCTATTCCTGCTCAACTAACCCACGTTTTGACGGAGGCACTAGGTGATTAGGTAGTGTGGCCGGCAGCTCGTGACCCTCCAGCTTGACCTTGATGAGGTGGTTGGCAAGGGCAAACTCCTCGTCATCAAGGAGGCCGTCTTTATCCACATCTGCCAGCTTCCAGATCTTTCCTAGCACAGAGTTTGGCAGCTTAGATTTCAGCATCTCCTTCTTGGCAGCAGCACCACTCACTTTGTTATCGATCGGAGAGAGGGTGTAGAAGATCTCATCATACGTAGGCTTGTCGCGACCCACTACCCACTCCAGCTCATCGATGCCTTCACCTGCACCTTCTCCATAGCCATGACCAAAGGGACCAGTCATGGTTCCTTCAAAGGCTCCGCCTTTGACAGACTGGCTGGGCATGGCAGCCTCTTCCTGGCGCACCAGGGCCATGAGACGGGCGATGTCATTGGCGAGCATGTCCTCCACTGCCTCCAGCAGCTTGGGCTTCAACACAGCAAACTTGGAGAAATCTTGGGCATTCAGAAGCTCCTGAAGAGATAGGGGGTGGGGGGTTGAGAAAAAACAGGAATCAGTGATGGAAATAGATCAGTCTTCAATGGCTACCAATGGGAGTAGCATAGAAGAAGCAGGATTTCCTGACAAACCAGGGAAAACAAAAAAACCTTCCTGGCCTGTCATGGAGGGCAAGGACAGGAAAGAAGGGAAAAGATGTGAAGAGAGTAAAAGTTGGAAGGTCATTCAACTCTGAACTTAAGCACTCCAGTATCTGGATTTATCCTCATCTCACCTGCATCTTGCTCAGCTTGGGGAAGTCCCCGGGTGAGATCTGGTGCTCCTTCTCGATCTTAAGGTAAATCTCTCCCAGGTTTGCAATCAACTCCTTCTTCTTAGAGTCCTTCCCAAACATACTGGGCATCTCCTTTTTCAGAGAGCTGATAATATAGGCCTGCACCTATAAACAAGAGAAGGCAGAAGACATTTTTTTTTCAAGTTTAGACGCAATACTACTCAATACTCACAGCAGATTAATTTGTCTTGAGGCCATTTCTTGAGACAGGGGAGTTACTTGGTATAAATATATACTAACAGAAACAGAAAATAATGCCTCTTCTCTTTTTGTAAGTGTTACTGGTTTATCCAACTGCTTTGATCACCAAAAGGTTTGGTTCTCACTTCTGCCAGAGGTTAGTTACTTCTGTTCCTCTTATGAGGTCCTCCTGCCTAACAAACAGAGCACTATTACATGAGTTCAGACCTGGCATTAAAATATGTCTATATATACTGTATATGGATGTTTCTCCTGCAACTAATTGTGGTTGACTCTCACATCACTGCTATATATGCAAATGCACAAGTAGGGCTGAATAGTTAATTGTTTTTGAATAAAAAATCACAATTTGAGACAAATTGCAAAGGCTACAATACTTTATGCTTCTACTTTAGTTTTGACTGTTCTGTACTCTGTACTGTATTTAAATAAAAAAATGTAACCCAAACATGTTGGAAACCATACACAAGTCCATATCTTTAGGTTCTCACACTTGCAATAGAATACAGAGATGTTAATGGTCCATCACATTTTAAATCTATTACACAATGAAACTGCAATATCTAAAAATTACAATTAGATATTTTCATCAAATCATTTTTTCTATCCCTATTCAAATGTGCATCATTGCTGCTCTTTTCCAGTTGAGTTCTTTGTTAAACTGAAGCAGCTGAATAGGAGGTCTTTTTTTATGGTCCCTGAAGATGCATTTGCGTTCACACATGTAAAAGAAAGAGGCCCCATGAATTCCACGACCAAATCCAGATATGGTGTAACTGGGTCAGTTCTCAAGTCACACTGTGGACACACGTGTGTGTTCTCACTTCACACCTGAACTTAGAGCTATGGGTTATCATATAGTATCACTCGGGACAGATGTTAACACCAGGTGTATTTCAGAAATGTGGTGAATATGTCAAACAATTGTGTAATTGTGAGCATGTTAGCCTGTTGATGTTACCCTTTAGCTCAAAGCAATGGTGTGCCTCAAAGAGCCACAAACATGCATGCCTGAGACTCATTAATGCTGACCTTGGCGAGGCGTGCACGTTTGATGAGGTCATTGAGTTTACGTAGTGCTGCGTTACGTGGCAATGACTGGATATCCAAGAACAGGTCTTGCTCCTCTGCCTCAAACAACTTCCTGTTGTCTGGGACCAACAGTGGCTGTGCCCAAAATGAGCCAATGTACACCCGCACAACCTGGAAACAAGTTTGAGCAAGTTAATCTCCATTAATCTTCATTGTCCTTCTGGTTATACTTAAGAGAGGTAATTCTTGCACAAGTTACATACAAATCTGGGTAAAATATGTGAAAATGCAAAAAAAAAAAAAAAACAGTGCTGTGAGGATGAAAGCGGAGCAAAAACAAAACAATAAAAACATGAATATTGTGTTTTCCTCATGCAGAAAGACAAAAGACAATGCACCCTCAAGGTCAATGAATAATTGTCTCTGATCCAAAGGTTTCTCTGGGACTGGTTTATGGGTATGGCCCTGAATCAAACATTAACAAGAGTCAGGGGAAAAAAATCACGAGACAAGAAAAGTCACATGAAATCACAGAAAATGGACACTGGATTTGAGACAGATAGTACTGAAGCTGCGTTTCACTTTCGTTACATTCAGAAGAATGTAACAAGTACATTGGCTGTGATCATGCGAGATGTGTTGGGATTCCTTAACTCTCGTCTTTGGGAACAAAATACTTTCATCTGTGCAGATCAATTTAAGTTAATATATGCATTACACAAAAGCACAAGTGTGAAAGAGAATTTTATTTTTTTTTTTACCTCAGGTGTGTTGATGATTTTGCCCAGAGACCACATCAGTGCTCCATAGACCCTCATCAGCTGCTGAGTGCTGATCTGGTCTGCCTTGTTCAGTACTACGCGCATTTTGTCCTCGTGGTTCTTAAGGGCGCGGATCACCTCAGAGAACTCGTCAGATATGTCCAGCTTGTGGGCATCGAACAGGAGGATGATGCGATCCACGCGCTCGGCAAACCACTCGAGCACCGCAGCAAAGTCATAACCTGGAAAGAGACAAGTCGAAATGAAATGACTTAAAAAATCTGATATCAGGTCGCTGCGTTTACAGCCCATTCAAAAATGTTCCCCATGGTTTTTAATAGCTTACGGCTGTTCCCAACACTGAGGTAGCAGCAGTGGAAAGCTCCTTTCTCATTTCTTAAAAATATCTCTTATTCCTATACCTGAAGGGAGCAGGAATAATACAGCGTGGCAGATGGAACAAAATGACATTATTCTAATGTCCCCTGTTCTCCAGTGAATAAAAACTCAAAATAGTCACTATGTTCATTTGTTATCTTCATACATTTTTTGTAAATCGATACAAGAACCACATAACAAATTTCACTTTGCCCCTTTCCCCTTGATAAATATTAAGGTACCATTAGTAAAACTCTCTCAATCTGGTTGTTCCCATCATGTATTCAGCACAGCAAGGTGTGACAAATACCCATGCAAAATTTGTTTCACCAATCTTTTCAAAACTGAAAGCATCCGACATATTTTCTGCTGTGCTCACAAATAATCTGTATATGACGTTGGACTTCACAAAGAGTCCTACACGTATATTCCAACTGAAGTTGTTCCAATAATGTTTAGATAAGGCCTTGGTTACTAAATAACTAGCTTTACCGAGACAGTCCTAGAGAGTCCAAAATATGATGCAAAGTGCTTGACAGCACTAGGCTGCTACTCCCTTCTCTATTCCTGCTCAACTAACCCACGTTTTGACGGAGGCACTAGGTGATTAGGTAGTGTGGCATCTGTTTGCCTCAGCAATGAAATGACATCTATCAATGACAGTCTTCATTAAGAAGCTGACCAGGCATTCAAGTTAAAGACAACCAGCATTTGAGACAGATGGAAAATAAGTGTCACTGGCAATGATATTTACGCTAAAAGGTGATGAGCCTGACTGGTATTAGGAACACAACGTTCTGCCCACTCAATCTGAGTTTACTCAAATTTCTTAAAGTGGGACTTTTTCCTGAGCTGCCATTTGCCTTTAAGGAGCTGTGCAGGCAGAGAGGAAGAACAGAATCATGGTTTTGATTAGAGTCTGTGTGTCATCTGATCACAGAAGAATGCAGTTACCCTAAAAGCTCATCTCAGCTGCTGCACAACAATCACAGCCGACATGCTGCATATGCATTCCAAAATGGCCATTTTTGTCTGTGTCTGAACAGAGGTACAGTCAATGGAAAGAGAGACAAAATTAGATGAATAGATGAGGAGGGAGACAGAAGGAAAGAGAAATGGTGAGGGCAAGAGAAAGAGAAAGTCGAGGCTGAATAAAAGGGAAAGTAAGAGTAAAATGTAACAAGAGATGGTGTGTACAGAAATTGTAGCTGTGCCCGTGAGGTTTACATGGAGATTGCTGCATTCTCTCTTAAATCTATTTTTAATCTCATGGGCCAAAGAATCAGACTCAAAGACAGCTGCTCAGCTTAGACTTACTTAAAGCAAATAGCATTAACAACTGTCTCTAACTACAGAGCTCTGACACATATAGACATTGTGCAACACAGAAACAAAAAGGTGGCTATGACATGCTGAAGCTTTTCCACAATTCAAAGTCCTAACAACTGAAATTTAATACCACAAGTGTGGCATTGTTTACCATCAATATATCCACAAAGGGCTTTTCTTAATAAAGCAATTAGTTTTGGTACGGAAAAACGCTCAGCAATAACACCCCCTTAACCACAAGAGGATATTTTTACACGCGTTAATGAGTGAGCTTTAAATGTTTTTAGTTCCCTCTATCAAAGAGGTTACAATTTGGTGCCACCTGTGTGCTGTGTAAATTTTGGACAAAAAAAATGACAGAACACACATTTTGTGAACTTTTGTGAAGAAATATTGCACAAATGTGTAGAGCTCAAATATCAACAAGCAGGTCAAACTTATTAATAACTATAATGATCCATATTTTAGTTTTGGTGGAGATTCCTGTTCTCAGAGCAACTTCTTGATTTTGTGACGTGAATACAAAGTTGGTCTGGCCGCTTTGCCTTGTTTCCAGTAAGTGAAGATAAACAAAGCTGTACTAAATATGTGACGTCATATTGAGTACAAAAAGATGGAAGTTTTAACTTTACATAATTTGTCTGGCTATTTGTCTAGACCTTTAAACAAATACCACAGAGTCAACTTGGCTTCTTTTTTTTATGCTTTATTTGCTAAAAGGCATTTAACATGTAAAGACCCTGGCCACTTCTCTAAAGTAATTGCTGACCTCATCAAAACCAAATCCATAATCACAAGGTTATGCAATAAAAGTGCTCGGTGTCAGTAAAAACCATGTCTGCCAGTGGTCTCAGTTGATCAGTGGAACAGTACTATTAATGTTAGTTTCTTTTTTTTATGTCAAATCCGTTTTAAAACTAGGGGAAATGCTCATCCAGGTGCTGTCCCTGACCGCTGCTATTCTGTTCCCAGCTCTCGGTAAAAATGACACAAATGTTTGTCTATGACATTGAACAAGTCACATGACTGTCTCGTTTGGAGATTACAGTACTGAGGGAAAAGTGTTGGAGATATCAGCGTAGCTTCTTGTTCACATGCACACACACATACCCGTCACACCTCAGCTGCAGCAGCACTACCCATTCATTCTTGTTTATATATGACACAGTGAGTACAGTATGTGTGTGGAGTACAGTCTTGTATCCGTGTTTATACAGCAACAGACCAGAAGGTAACCTGTGAGAGAGTGTGTAACCAAGAGAAAAGGAATAAATTGTCGGTAGGAACGCCGTCTACATCTATGTCTGTATATGTCTACGTTATGAGGCATCAGATTTCATCTGACCCTTCTGTCTCTAAAGAGGTCACCTGAACTTTTTTTTTTTCCCATTCTCACAAACAAACTTCCTTTTGGTTTCTCACCAGATGGCACTAATTTAAGGTCCTTTTAAATGAATCGAACTATCAGACATTTTTTCTTAATAAAAATCATTTGATCTAGAAAATGGAAAAGAATAGAAAACCAAAATATGTGAATAAATGTAATAATATAACCTCTTTTCTACTTATGACAGTTCCAAACTAGATTGATAATAGCATAAATACAAGAAAAGAAGCACATGACCAAACACATCTGCTTTAGAAATACCTTTAAATGAATAATCAATTATCAAGAAGGTGAATGTCATTGAATACCTGCTTCCTTGTGGGAAATCAAAAGATTGAATGCGTGTCTCAGCCTTCTGTGAATTATTGGCAGTAGTGATGGTGTGGTGGTGGGAATATATGTTTTACTCCATTTCCGTTCCCGGAAGTACAAAAAAATGCAACTGCTTGTATCAGCGCTTCCTCTAAAAATGACTGAAATCAAGTGGAAAAAGCAGAAGCTATGTTGAGACGCACCGTTATCTTCTGCTCATATTCTGTAAGATCATCAAAAGTTAAAAGGAAAACTGTGTATGTGGCAATTCTGAGATGACCCTACAGGTCACAGCATTGTTGGAGCACATGAAGAAACAGATAAAAATATGATTTGATATATTTCCACAGAGCACGAGGAAATGAGTTGGAAGTGATGGGTGATAAATGATAGAGCATATGACAGAGGGTACACACCTCTGGCACACAACATAGGTTTTTATAGGTACTGGTGTTTTTTTGACCTTGTTGACATATAAACCTAGCAGCAGGCTAATCACAAAGCAGCAAAAAGGATAAACAAAAAAGAGGGAAGGAAGTAAAAGGGGTGGAAACCTAGAAAACCACAGGTACGGGAAATGAACATCATATTGCTTTTGTACTCTCTTTGCAACTGTCAAGTTGTTGAGACCTCCATAGATTTAGAGGACCTGTTTGGTTGGGCTTTGACCTGAGGGCTTTCACAGGTAAATATGACATAAGTGAGACTGGTGTTGACTAGTAGAGCACATTCCAACCACACCATATTACCATAGAGAGTGAGCGTATGCAGTTTGTTAAAGCAGGTTTCCTTTATGCATAAGAACCTGCAACTTCCTGTGAGTCTATTTTATGGGTGTGTGTCTGATTACAGTATTTCACAGTTTCTGAGATGAGAGGACATGGCTATAGTGATGCAGCAGTATTAATAGAAAGTTAGCATGTGACAAAGTGGGTAAAAGGTGTGTGCATGTGTATGAAGCAAACCTCTGCTTATCCTTTGTTTCTCCCCAGACAGGATTCCAGGAGTATCAATGATACTGATGCTCTCCAGGACGGGGTTTGGCATTTGAGCACACATGAACCTGTCAAGAAAAAAACAGGGGATGAGAGTGAGATCTTGAGAGAGAGGCTGGAAAAACCAGTTGGTTGAGAGTATTTATACCAATAACAATATAATAAGCTTGCCATATGTGATATTTAATAAAGTTGATCACCAATTGTTTATTCTTAAATGTTAAGTTGAATCCCTTGGACTTTGATTGGACAAATAAAATTAACTGATATTGTAATGTGATTGATTATTCATTTAGATTTAAACGGCCACTATTTTGATCATTCATTAATGCTGTTTTCATCATTAAAACAAGTTTTCTGATTTGTTCAGCTTCTTAAATGAGATTTTCTGGCTCATTTGCTCCATATAATAAAGATGTTTGAATGAATGACAAAGTAATTTTTGTTTAACAGCAGAGGAGAATTAACGTCATAAGGCCACCATTGATACAAGAATGTTTAGGGGAAACACTGGAACAATACTTGGTAGTTTCTAAATTGTAGGCCTGGGTCATTACCAACACAAAATAATTCACAATACAAAAGTCTCTTTTAAGTTGTGACACTTGGGTTTTTTAAACTTTAAAGAGGAGTTGCACTCTGTAACAGAAATGAAGCCAAGACACAGCTATGCACACAAACACAGACAGATTAAACACACTATAAGGCAGAAAAAGAAACAATGAGTGGTTTTGCATAAACCCACAGTGTCCCACTCTGGACAAAGAAGAGAATTGTTTAGAGGCCCCAGCCTAAGGCTGTGAGTACTACTTCTTGCTCTGCTGCCTTTGAGTCAATCTGAACCAATACTCATAACATGAGCTCAGAGGCACAAGGTCATAAGACCGGGAAAATCATGCTTTTACATTCCTCTTACAACCACACTAGGGCAAGACACGTCTCAGACCTTTAACAGAGGTCTTATCCTGCACGCAGAGGGGAAAAGGGAAAATTCTGAGGACAATGAACAAGTAAAAAATGAGATCACCATTTCTTGCATGGAGATCCTATGGATGATATTATATTACAATAATAGTGTAATAGTGACGGCCAAAGATAACAAACATGCAGCGTTTCCCTTTCATAGTTGATGGTCGTGATATCCAGTTGGAGTTTTGGCTCAGGTTTTCCATTTAACTATCCATCTCAACATTTTCCACACAGTGGGGGGGGGGGGGGGGTGCTCCAGTGAACTTGAGCTGGAATTCTTAGAATCAGAGGAGGACATTACCAGGCACAAGAGCCCCAAGAGCTTGTCTGTGTGATTATGTCTTCGAACAGGAGAAACCGACCCTCTCCACGAGGCTATGGACCTGGTTTGATTTTTAAATTCCGAGACCTGTACAGTAGTACTGGAAGTCTTGTTCTAGCTTTTAACAGCTATTCTGCCCCACTTTCTAATGTAGACCTTCCCCCACATCGTAACCTCTGCTTCCTACAGATAAGAATAAACAGGGTGGCTGTCACTAACACTTGGATATGGATGGCCACAGAGAGGTTACACTAATGTCAGTTGAGTTGTCCACATCTGCTTCCTCTAAAATTATGTTTTTATTTGTATTTGTGAGTAACTTGTGTACGACATGGACATCAACACATGCCTCTGAGTATATTTGTTTGTTGTGTGCCCTGCAAAGCCATGCATAGGTCAGTCCCATTCTAAGCAAAATGCATAGTCAGTGTCCTGGAATAACAGGCCATGAGTGGGACAGGACGGAGTAGGGCAGCATGGGCTGGGGTGCGGAACTTTAACTTTGCTGACTCTGGTGTTCCTGCTAATGGCTTACAGAGAATACAAGCCCACTGAGGGCCTCTGCCTTCAGTTCAGTGACATTTTAACTAAAAGGGAACAAGAGCTTAAGAATGTGCAGGTTTAGGTGGAAGGGGAGTATCAAGTTACTTGTACGGAAACATTTGGTACCAAAATCAATGTACAAAGAGGGGGAGTCAACCCTAAAAACCAGAAAATACAAATAATTGACAGTATAGCTATTAGCCAGTGTACTGAACATTTTAGGTTTGTCAAAGTGCAAATTGTCAGTGTGAGAATCCCCTGACTGATTTCTGTTTACTATCATCATAAATGACTGGTTGCAGTGAGGGTAAGTCAGTAAGTCCTATCTGAGTCTGGTAGTTAAGGGCTAATCTGCAAGTTCAATGACTATGATTTAAGAAATGCACAGTGGAGCTACACAATCCCCTTTCCTCCAACTCAAACTAGTCAGTACTCAACCGGACAATCTTCTTGTCCCCTTTCGCAAGTATGAGGGAAAAACTTGAAAACTTAAATCAATCCAAATACTTTTGGCCTTGTGAGTGGAAAACTGGCCTGATTTAGGCAACAAGCTCCCAATTCCAAATGTCTGCCTGGACTTGGTACATGACAAAACATCAATAAACTGTAGGCCCGCTCCATGCTACATACATGCCATTACAACTGATTAACTACCCACTGACACAGGGCTTTTTCAAGCAAATCATATGCCTCTGATCATCATAAACATATATCCTGTTACATATAATCATGTGAGCTTTCTCAGAGTCAGTGAAGGGCCACTCAAGCCTGAATATGCCTCTGAGACAGAGATATAGACTAAAATCAAAGGGCACTGCAAGTCCCATGCATTACATGATAATATGCTTGTGTTCACCAGACGAGTGAGGCTATTATGGACAATAGCTTTTGTTTATACACAATCTTATCTGTTTTCCCCTCAAGTCCCTAATACACTCCAGAGCAGTGAATTGTGGCTTGTGTCTAACACGCCCAAACACACGCATGCACACACACACACACACACACTCATTATTAAACTGTTATCTGGAATGTATTACTTCACTTGTTTGGCCAAAGTTTGCACTCATGTGAGATAAGGCAAACACTATGCGCAATTGAGAGAAAGGATTTCAATGGATAATGGGAAATGGACTTTATTAGGGAAACAGCAACTTAGGTGTGAGTACTAATACAGCACATGACCAACCTGATAACCTGAAGCTAAATGGAGTAAGAACATGACAAACCCACAGTTTAGCAATCTGTCTGTGTGTTTGTCATCCACATATTCAACCTCAGTGGCTACCGGAAAGAGAAGCGGATATACCCACCATTTCCTCCGACGGAAGTGATAGCTTCCCTTTGTTGGAAGTGACAGAACATCATTACAGAACGTCATCGCAGCTCCACACACACACACACACGCAACTGGATTGAGATGTGTTCAATACTTCATAGATTCTTCCATGTCTTTCTCCCTGTTTGTTTCACTTCCCAGCTGTTTTCATATGAATGTTTTATGTAATTTATGATTCATTGTGATTGCCGTCATGCATTAATAGTTGAGCAATACGTTTAAGCCATCAACTGTGTTGCCATGTGGGAAATTATACCTCTGACTTTGTCATCAGAGTGAATAAGATACTTGTCATACTGAGTAAGTTACAAAACATTTCAACCCGTTAACTCACTGGACAAGTGGGTCAAACCCCATTGAACTAAATATTTTAGAATTATAGTCTCACTTTCATGACGCACCTGCTGACTCAGTGTAACACATACAAGAAGATACACCGTCATTCTAAATCCTTGAACTCCTCAAGATAAAATGTCGTAAGACTCATTCACGGGTACTAAGTGAAATAAAGGCTGATTAACACTGACGTGGTAACGCCTAACATATGGTACAAAAGTCAGGAAGACAGGGCAAAGTCCACTTACTGCCTAGCAACATCAACCACAACTTTGTGTCCTAGATGCTGAAACTTCAGCATAAAACCATATATGTCATCTGTGGCAGGTGGTTTATGGGGTAAGAGGTGCATACTGAAGGGCATGTTAACTGTCAGAAGCGAAAGTGACTTGTGTATAAGGTCCTGGCAAACACCTTCGAGTCTTTTCCTTATGCATATAAAAAGACACCTTATTGTTGACACTCAACGGTCAACACCTGTATTCTGTATACGATCGAACAGGGAAAACTTTTGCAGGGAAGATAAGGCAACAGGGTACAGTGATTACTATCTTGAAAATACAGGGTACATGTAAGGACTTGTAAGGGGGCATTTAAGCCACAGCTGGGCTGCTATTATGACACGTGAGTAAACACAGAGGGAAGCAAGACATTGGCATTTACTAATAAATAACCTCGAGGCTCTTACAAACCAATTTCTAGAATCCTAGTGTGTGTTAAGTGATCTAGGGGCTTGGCAGTAGCTTTACCTGTTGAGGAACGCGTTGCCAAAGGCGTTGAGTTTGCGGAAGGGCTTCTTGGGGTCGACAACCAGAGCATTACCCGGTATCACCCCATCCTGATCACCATGCATTACCGCGATGAAAGAGTCTGTGGTCGGCTCCGGGCCAATTCGCATTCCGGGGAAGTCCTGCTCCATAAGGTGCCGGATGAAGGTCGTCTTCCCGGTGGAGTACTGACCCACGAGGAGGACCATGGGCTTGTTGTCGAAGTCGGCATCCTCGAGCGCAGGGGAGTGGAAGTCGTGGAATCGATACGTGTCCTCCAGGGGGAATAGCTTGGTCCGATAGAGCCGTCGCAGCCCCTCTGACACGTTCTGAAACAGCTCGGGGTCCTTCTTCAAGTTTTTTCTGAACATGGTTACTGTTTCTATTAAGTTGAGACCGCCGTGTCAGTCTCCCCTCGATTAATTATCGGGTTTAGTCGTGTGTGTGGATCCTTCACACCGACAAGAGAGTGGCTGCCTGCTGGAATGAAGCAACGGCTGGGCGAGGTCTTGGAAGTTTTTTGTCCCCACCCCTCCTCTTTGCTAGCTAGTAGCCACACACTCAGTCATTCGGTGAGGACTCCCTCTGCAGCTGACGTTGGCTCACCGGACACAGGCGGCCACACCCCGGCACAAAAATCTAGCTCGATATATAACCTGACGCTAAACGAGTGACGCAGAAGTAACGTAATAACTTCAGCTGACGGTTGGCTAGCCGGCCGACTGTCAGTGGAAGCACTCCACAGAAGAATGCTGACAGGCACGCGCACACCGGAAGTGGGCCATATTTCACAATAAAAGCCTCAAAGATGAACCTTCAAAGATCCAGTGCGTAAAATTGGAATAAGCCTTTTATATGCACTTAAGACATACTTGCTTTACAGAAACTACCATCATACGCTACCATGTTTCTACATGTTGCTATAACAGATAAACTAGAAAGCATGAGTTTTGTATTTTGAACCACTTACTACACATAACGTAGCACGATATTCTTTCAGATGAAGGCTGCATGCTTGGTAAAGAAAGGGGTGAGTGGAAGATTCCTCTGCTTGTTTCCAACATAAACTGCATGTAAAGTCTTTTGGTTTGAAGTAAAATGGAAGTAGTAATTAACCACCAGGGGGCGACTGTTAGTTGCAAACTTTGTAAATGTAAGTTTATGGGACAGTGGGTCGGCTTCTCACTTTCCTGAGGATTTAATTGTCTAAATTGCAAGTTTCATGTCTTCTTCAATTACACATGATGTCAGTTTTGTAAATTATGTTAACCTTCTAGAGGAAAATATTAGGTTAATGCAACACACCAGTGTAACTGACAGCTGGTATTTGGTGCCTGGTTGCTGGTGCAAAAAACTGTCATAGCAACAGTCAACTCTTGAGGCTTCAAAACTGGAAGACAACCATTTAAATTAGATGTCATCAACCCTTACACACTGGACCACACACACACCTTAAATACCACGTTGTAGCTGTATTTTATTTATTTGAAATACACTGAAAAGCCATCATTTTAAGACCAGTCATCTGTTTAGATGTTGTGTAGATGTTATATGTACATACTGTATAAATATAAAGCCCTAATATATATATATATATATATATATATTATCTATTTCATAAACACACAAGAGAATAGCAATTGAACATTGGATCAGGACTTATCATTTCTATACTCTTAAATGCGATAAGTTAATTTTACTGCCTAGGAAACTACTAGTAGTTTTCAAGCTTTGTTCACGTTATATCTCCTTTTTGTGGGTACATTAGTACAAGTGCCTTATTAATTATCCTTAAATTGTTCAAATGCATCCACATGAAAGTAACAATTTGCAAAGCAACTAAACTAAGAAACAAGTCTTATAATCATTTCTATTTCTTTGTTATGACCTATATTACTCTATTTAATTTGACCTTTTTTTGTTTACCATTATCAAAAATGTTGCTTTCATTCCCACATGTGGTTGTGGATGTTATTTGTTTTATCTGGCCAAAGATGCAGTGTATTTGTCAGTCTGGGTGATTTTTCACATTATTCATATTTTCTGTTTAGGTGCATCACACTTCAACATTCATTGAGGGAAACATTGCCTTTATTGTCACCTGTTGTTTTGGTTAATTTACAGTTCAAAAAGAAAACAGAAAATGAAAGCGTTACACTATATGACTGACAGGATTAGCTTTATTTCATTACAAAGAGCAACATGCACGGAAATACTATTGAAAGTGAAAGTAAATGGAAAAAATAACCAAGGGAAGGATTGTGACATTTTAACAGACACTGTAAGTACAGTAGAGTCCCAGCAGCATTTTGATGAGAAATGGTGTCCCTCCAGACATAACAGCAGCTCCACTGGAAGCCAGAGTTTTTTCCATATGGAGATGCTGTTACAGCTGGTTAGACCCACAGAGACAACATAGCTCACAACACTCCTATAATTGTGGGATTAATTTTGACATAAAATGTACAGGTTTCTAACGACACCTGAAGACACAGAGATGAAAGTTACTTGAACTTCTTGGGAATATTTGAGATGTTAGTATGTTTTTACTATACTACCATATCCCAACAATGGCTCATTTGTAAGTATTTTATGAGCTACATTTTTATTATATGCCTTAAAGGTTTCACATATTTGAAATAATGCTGCCCTCTTTTGGTCAGGCTTTGCTGACCCCACAAATTCAAATACTTTTACTACAGCTTGTATACCCAAGTCCTCATGTGATAATAAAAACTGCCACCTAATAAAGAGTTAGTTAAGTATCATTCAGCACAGCCTCGTGCCTCTTGATCTTAGTTTTTATTGCTTCTAAGGTTACATGTTGCCATTATGACTCCAATAAAATCAGGGTCATTCACTCAGTTAAAATGTGCTAGGAGTCAAGACCATCAAAATTAATCTTTGACAGATCGGCATTGATATGGCTTTGAGGACAAACAGTAAACAGGAGCATGCATCATTTCCTTGTGCATGCCTCATATCTTTCGAGACTCCCTTAACTTATCCTGAGTGAACTTTGACACTTACCCCTCTCCTTCTGTAAAACAAAACAAAAAAAACAGAGCCATAAAGCAGTTTAAGGTTAGACTAAAGAGACCTTCATCCCCTAAAGTGTCCTTTGACTTTACCCATTTTTTAACCAGATGATTTTATGGAAAGTGCATTTAGAGACTGTCTCTTTCTGTCATCATATTAAAATTAATGTTTTTTTTGTTTTTTTTTACTGAAAAAGACTTAATTCTAGTACACATCTTCATATGCTCTATTTTCCAGGGATTAAATTAAGAGTAACACTAATTATATTTCAGTCAATCTAGAGATTCTTCTTTTTTTTTTTATACCTGTTTATAACACCTGTTATGGGTTTTGTCCTGAAATGACAGGTGCAATACATTTTTGACCTTGTCTCATCTGTTACTGAAGCAAAGCGTTGACATTCACAGTTGTGGACTATCATTTTTTTGAATAATAAATCCAAATTTGTTGTCTGGTAAATAATAACCCAATCAGAAGGCATTTGGAGGAAATCAACATTTCCGTTATTTTTTTCTCTTCATATGTCATTTCAATGTGTGTGGCAAAGTGTTGTGAATGGGTGATGTATGACTGTGGAGTTTAACTGATTTAAAAAAAGGAGGCATTCTGAAATGAGCGAGAAAACAGTATTAAAGAATGCAAAATATAAATCATTATGTTGGTTTAAGTACAATTTTATGTCCCAATAGACTGTAAATGAAATCTCAGTGATTCATTAGCAACATTGAAATGTAAAAAAGTTTAAACTTACCATGTATACACTGCACACGGAGCTAATCTCATTTATTCTGAAACAAAAGAGGAGAACGATGAACAAATTGGAAGTGTGAGGAAAAACAGCTCAGTGAACAGGAGAAGCAACAGAGAAAAGATGTGGAGCCAAAGTGAGCAGGCAGAGATAGATAGGAGTCAGTCTCCCCTGAGAAACGGAAGACCTGCGATTGCGGGCTGCTTAAGACTGTGTGGGGGAGAGAGAAAAATCAATCATTACACTTACTGTAAATATGTAACAGAGCTAACCTGCCCATAAAACTCAGCTGATTGCATTCTGTTTGAACACGAGTGCAGAATCCACAATCAGACAAGATGTAAACCAGCAAATAAGAGACACCGTTAAGCCTCAATCCTCTTCAAATCAGGACCTTCACTCTGAGGACCCTTTTTCTTCACTCAGTCAATCCTGTTTTTCAAAAAAAAAAAAGTATAGAGATGTTGGACACATACACACCATGTAATGGGAGTAAATTGATCTTTTAGTATAATGAAGTGATCCAATATTTAAATGTAGAGACGGTCAAGGTCAGATGATTCATGCTGATTATTTAAATTTTTACAACAGAAGTTTTGACTAAATGTCATTCAAAATTAAATATTGCCAGGAGCATAAATGGAACTTTCTATATTCATTTGTGATTATTCTCTTGTTTAACCTGGGTAGAAAAGGATTCTGTCACACATATGAGAGTCTCTTAGAGGTTATTGATTTTTCAGTGATGTATTGCTATATGATTGCAATATATTGATCATCACAGAATCATTTTATTGTGATATTATTGGTATCGTGGACCATCGTGTAGTGAGGTACCCTGTGATTCCCAGCCCTAATAGCTGTATTGCTTTGGTGGTAGGAATCAGTTTTGAGAAGAGGGAACAAGAGAGTTGTGGAGTCAACAAAGTAGTTTGTGTCTTGTTATGAAAGTTTTGGACAAACTGTATAACTATTTAGTTTTTTAATTTACTGTATGGGGAAACACATTTTGAAAACAAATATGTGCCTTTACATAATTCAAAATTATAATAAAGTAGGCATAAACATTCTATTAAAAACTATTGATATAAATACTATATACACTATAAACACAATCCTTTAATCTACATTATGTCCCTAGTTTAAATGAATCACATAATTAAATTGGTGTTCGACATTCATCAGCATTATGCTTACTCTTTTGTGTCCTATTTGACCCACGAAGGCTCCCGTACTGCTGAGGCGGTGCTGGCTGATGTGTGAGTAGCTAACTAATGTTGTGTCCACGAGCATATATACTAATAATGTATCTGAGAGAAGTAAAAATAACGCCCTCGTTTACCTCAACGTGTGACTTACGAACAAACGTTGATGTATAAAGTAATGGAGATCTTATGAGAGTTCCTGCTCGGTTTCAGTGGCGCTAGCTGTCTTGAACGTTTGAACGTTAGCCACATTAATGCTAATTTTAGCTCCCAGTATAACGTCTAGTTTTGGTATTGAGTAACTAAAACGAAACGACCACGAAAGAGTCGGTGCTTTACACACTAAGAGAAGTGCCGTCTGAGCTGTTGTGTTGACTTCCAATGCTAACTTAAGTTTGCTAAAGTGTGTGTCATAATGACTCACCATCTGTACCAGCAATATGGCAAATTAAAAAATAATGAGTCCATTGTTAACATAGTGGCATGTTTATAATCCTTTTTCAGGTCAAAATGGCAGAGCTAACAACAATAGAGAGCCTGCTGGACATGGGCTTTGGCAGAAACAGAGCGTGAGTTACTCCATTTGGATATTGGGATATTTTGTATGACCCTGAGAATTTAATTACTTGTTTTTTGTTAATGTATGGTATTTGTTACTCGTAAATGTGCTGCTGACTGTCTTGGTCAGAATCCTCTTGTATGATCATATTTTAAACATAAAATGTTTCACAGCTAATGTATTTCCAAGTGAAATAATCTTAATCTGTGGGTGTTTCTAGGGAGCGGGCAGTGGCCAACACAGGGAACCAGGGGATCGAACGAGCCATGGACTGGTGAGTTAACATTGGAAACTCGATTAATTGGTTGTGTTTCAACTTTTGATTTTATCATCCTAAAGGTCCATTGCAACCTAGTAGGTTTTAATGACAGGTATTCAATGTGTTACCCATAAGTATGTTTGTTTATCATTGCTTGTTTAATAATTATTGTTTAGTTTTGTAGCCAGAGAATTGGCCTTTTATATACTTAAGCCATAAGGAGCCCGGCATTCTATGTTGCCATGTTTCTACAGCAGCAAAATTGGACAAACATGATTTGAATTAGGCTAAACAAATGAAGAACGACATCCTTTATGGTATGTGAAGGCCTCCATAGTTACCTTACAGGAAACAGATGGCTAGTTAGTCACACTCTGTAGTTAGATGTCACAAATTTTTACACACTGGACCTTTTAATGTGAATATGTTCTCAAGTTTGTGCTCCTCTTTGATGGCAAACTGGGTATTTTTCATTCTTGAACAAAGCAAAACATTTTTGAGGATGGACTGATAAACATTTTACACAATTTTCTGACATTTTATGGACAAAACATCATAAAATAATCATTGATTAATAGAATGATTAGTCAATCTCAACAGGTCAAGGACTGGGGTACCCAATTCCCATTGCCCCTCCATTGATTGGGTTAATTTGACACTCTAAATTGACCGCATCCACTGGGGAGGAGTACATCAAGTGTACTCCTAGTGCCAGTCCCAAGCCCAGATAAATGGGAGGGTTGTGTCAGGAAGGGCATCCAGCGTAATCTTCCCTAAATCATAAATGTGGGTCACTGAAAAAACAGGTGATCCGCTGTGGTGACCCCTAGTGAGGGAGAAGCTAAAAGAAAAAAAAGTGCAATGTCTTTCGATTTGGATGTCTGGTTGTATTTTGATTATCTTGGGATTAATTGCGCAGTTCAGAAAGTAGTACTGATGAAAAACAACGATTGCGAAAAGATCAAGGACAATGAGACAATCCAGTTCCAATCTGCTTCTTGTCATATTAATCATGTGCTATATGTGCTTCCCTCAGGTTAATGGAACATGAGAACGACCCTGACATTGATGAGCCTTATGTGCCGCCTGTGGGTAACGTCCTGGGTGGAGAAACAAAGAGCGAGTCCAGCCCAGAACAGCCAACGCTAGCCGACACCATTGAAGGTCAAACTGCATGTTGTGCTTTTATAGGGGGTCAGGAATTCCCCTGACATCACCCACATATGAGTTGCGTGATGACACATACCCTGTGTTACTCGTGTAACTAGTTTCTTAAGTTATCCAAAGTTAAACTGTCATACAGAGACATTATCTCAAACACTGAATATTATGATGTAAGATAGTTAGTTTCACTAGTGTTTCTGTCTAGAGTTGCTCTTTTGTTATTTGGTTTCCACACTGCAGTTTGCCGTGTTGACTGCATCGGTTAGATCAAACCACTATGATATTTTGTAACAGCGCTTTGATGGTCAACAGCAAAACATTACAAAACACACAACAACTAATGTCTTTTTGTTCTGTCTTTCTTAACAGGTGGAGACAACAGCCTCAGTGAGACTGACATGAGTTTAAGGCAACCACTGACGGAGGAGGAGAAACGTGAGCAGGTTAAAAGGTCAGAGTCTCCACACTATTGCCCATACTACGTGATACAGATTTAATCTATAAAAACAGGGATATTCCTGATAATGATAATATTCCTCAAGCCAGTACACTTTGCTAGAGATAGTGACAGAACAAAGATAGCTCATCAGTGTGTTGGTGTCTCTTTCAGGCTAGAGGAGCTGATGCGCATGAAGCAGGCAGAGCGAAGAGAGCGAGAGCGGGCAGATGAAGTGGATAGGGAGAAGCAGCGGAGGAGGCATGGCCAAGAACTGCAGCAGGTCCGACAAAAGATACAGGATGATGAGATGAAGAAGCTCTCTGACCAGCGCATGAAAGAGAAGATGGAGGACAAAATGGCACGGTAAAGCATTGATTGAAAAGAAGAAGAAACATTTCAGTGTCGGCAAAAGTAGACTCACTGTACCCGTTTTTATCCTGTTTAAGCTGTGATTCAAGAAATATTTTACTTAATTAATATTGTCCATGTTTTCATGCACTTTCTTTGAAATGCATTCTAAGGAGTCCAAATGTTTTTTTTAATTATTTTTACACCATTAAACGTTCTAAATGAAAGTATTTATTAAAAACAAATGGGGTTGCATTTTCGAGGTCTGGATCCAGGCAGGGAGCCACACCACTCATTTGAAAGTACTCCTGAAATAAAAGTGGAAAAAAAAAAAAACTGTCAGTGCTTAAAGATGCTTGTCTTTATTCTCTGCCAGGCAAAGGGTTAAAGATAAGATCGCACGAGACAGAGAGGAGAGAGCGCAGAAGGTACAGCTGTCACTTTCCATTGTCTTGTTCAATTTTCATTCTCTTACCATTTTCACTTCTTTTAAAAACTTACTTATGGCGTTTGTTGTCCTGTTCAGTTTGGAGGAGGACCACCTCCGAGCACAGCTGCGTCATCTCAACCTGCTCAGCCCAGCCCGACTTCACCCACCGGTCAGGGTCCTCCACCCACTAAGAGAGAGTACGACGAGTCCAGGATACAGGTACAGTCTTCGCATAATTATGTGGAACACATTTTAACATGTGTAGTTGGTGAAAAGACCAGAGAAGTTCATATCGTCTGAAAGAGCACAAACATCAAGGATCCATCACACAAACTGATCTCTCGTTTCAAATCGCCAGGCTCCTCTGTTGTGACTCACATCTGATTTTCAGGGCTGCATGGAATCTGGTTGTCAACACCAACTTGTTTTGAAACCAGGTTTGATCAGATTGTGTAAAATGATCATATCAAACAGAGGAGAGGGTAACCATGTCTCCCTCTTAAATACTGAGCGGTCTCACAAGTATGACCTTTTCTGTTGTTGACACATGCAAAAAGGTACCGGTGCATGCATGTGTGCCATTCGAGGCGACTGAATGTGAATCTGAACTGTCAACATTTGAGCTGTAATGAATTGGAAGTGAACTATGTGGCTGTAATGAGAAGTCCTTCTTCCCCACCTGCTCTAAACAGATTCGTCTGCTGGACGGCTCGACCATCAATGCAGTCTTTAAGGCCCAGGAGCCGCTGGCGGCAGTGCGCGTCTACGTGCAGGTGAATGGCAACACACCTGAGGGCCAGGACTTCACGCTGCTGTCGCCCTATCCCCGTCAAGTCTACACTGAACTGGATATGGAGAAACCTCTGAAAGAGCTGGGTGAGCACAGCTGTGGAAATAAATGCATTTGAACAAAGGATGTGACATCACATCATAAAGCATTTATACTCGTCTTAGGACGTGCAGGACAACTGCACTGAGCAAGGTGCATGTTCTTAAACGGGATATGATAGTGACCTATAGCAAAACATGGAAGGCGTTACACTGTGTTCATACACATACACGTCGTCTTTAAACATTAAACCTATTTTAATATCAAACCGGTAGAGATTGAAAGAGAAAGTGTTTGCTTTAAAACAGCAGCAGATAATTATTACACATGACAATCTCTCCACTTTTATCCGTTTATATTGTAACAAATCTCCACTGCAGACCCTCACTTTGAGTCTCTTTTTCATGTCTTTGAGTGTAGAATTGTTATTAGATTTAGCTTTGTGTACCTTACAGTTTTTAAATAAGTTTGCAACATTAATACTCTGTACTGTAAACATTTGTCATTGAAAGAAACTCCTTCTCAACAAACTTCATGCTGAAGGAATCTTTACTGTTTGCATTGGATTGCCTTTTTTCAACTTTGTTTTCCGTCTCTTTAGGTTTGGTGCCTTCAGCTGTTCTAGTTGTTTCCAAAAAGTAAGATCAGGAGGATCTGCTCTATGAGCCTACCTCACTTCTTCCAATACATCATCACCCGATCCACCAGTAAATGACTGATCCAGGAAGAGAGCCCCCCCCCGTGTTTTAGTATCACTCAGTAAAGCCGGCTGTCTGAACTGAGGTTGAGATGGAGGTGAAATGGGAAATGGTTTTTTTTTTTATTCACAAAGGACAAACCGAGGGCAGCCCTTTGTCATTCTGGGCTGATTTTTACTGACTTGATAGCTGACTTCTGACTGATACTGCTTCAAGGAGCACTGCTCGTGGTTTCAGCGACACATTTTACAAAAAAAAAACATTATAAACATCATCCTGTTTTCACCTGATCCTTACACAGCAAAGCACCACAGAGATATTTGATTGGTTCTGAAAGGGCCTTAAATTGAACCCCCTCTAGTTTCTTGATTTTGTGACATTCTACTTTTGACAGTTTTTTTTTTATATCTTAAAGTATATTACCTACAGTTATGTCTACATAATCACCAAGGATCTTACAATAAAACTAAGTTGGAGAATTATGTTCGTGGACTGGATTTTCTGAACAGCAATAATTATAAGACTGGGGATAATGGTGACATATAGGATGTTATCAGGGTGTTGATTTAGAAGGTGGGGTTTGAGGGAAGAGAAATGGAACAAACCGGGATTTGACATGGTCATTTATTGTGCCGTTTTCATAGGAGTGGGTCATAAAGTAAGTAGCAAGCATCTAAAGTCGGGAGTCTGCACACAACACCACTAACGTGTTGCACATACGTGATTGTAGTGAGAAAACAAAATCAATGTCGGCTGGACTACTTTTAGCAACAGTTTCAGGGTTCCGGTATGGTGCAGGTCGACTCCCGCTTCAGAGGCTGTAGCTTTTAAAAACCACAATAACTTCTGTTATTGACCACAAGAGACGTGAACACAACATTGACAAGTACTTTTAAACTGACAGTATTGGCAAGAAGTTGCACTTTCAACAGGTAAGGGGTCACATTATCATCCATCTGGTATGGGGCTGAATTTCTAACTTCCAATACTTTTACACAATGGTACATACGTGTTCGTTTTAACCATGCCATAATACTAAATACCTTTTAATCATTTAAAAAGGGAGTGCCTTGGAGTTTGACTTATGGCGTATTGCCACCGGCTCTACTGGGTGGAGTCATCACTGCACGACTGAGTGAAACTGCGGTGACTTCGTTTTATACGCAACACACACTAGTGACTTTACACCAGACTTCTGTAATTGTTGGAGATTAACCCACGTTTTTAGGATTGTTAAGTAGTTTTAAGTGATCTACTGTTCGGCTTGATTTCTGTCCACACCTCCTACTCCAGACTACAGCGGCAGCGGCCTGTGATGCCGCTCGCGATCACCGGCGCTGTCCCTAAATACACCACTCCACTTTAAAAGACTCCTGTTAAATATACAGGTTTCCCTGGTAGTCGTTGGAGATTAACCCACACTTTTAAGATTATTAAGTAGTTTTAAGTGATCTACAGTTCGGCTTGATTTGTGAGTGGGAGGACTCTTCCTGTGACAGGACTCTGGCCAGTCTGACCAATCATTGCATAGTACCTACTACTAGCACGCTTGGAACCTTGCCCGAGCAGGTACTAAACCTGGTACCAGGTACTATGCTAGTGGAAACACTACTTAAACCGTGCCGTGGCGAGTAGAGCCGGTGGAAATGCGCCATAAGTCACTGAGTTTGCCATTTTAAGAGCACCTCTTACCTCAGGTAACCCAAAAATGCTTTACTTCTGTGGTGTCAACCTTCCTTTGTAAAAATGTTGGTACCTAATGAGTTACTCTGATCTGTGATGGTGAGCCAGTTACCACACAGCATGCTGTTTCACTTTGAAATCTAACATTGCTTGCGATTGGCTGTCTCGAGGCGTGCAGAAAGTTTCACCAAAGAAGGAACTCATTCCCCAGCGGAGAAGAGATGGATGGGGCCTAACATGTGAGTGAGTGTGTTTTGAGCGAAAGATCTGAAGTGCACGGAATAAATATGAGAGCAGAAAAATTTATTGTGTGATATAAATCTTGGTAAAACTGATTTTTTTTTTTTAAATTCTGTAAAAATATCTTGTATGGGTGTCAGTACTGAAGACCACATATCAATATTGATACTGTGTTGACAATTTTCAGTGAAAGCAGTTATGTTAAGTTTGTGTAAACATCATAAAATGAAATCATTAAGCGTCTACAAACTCCTGAGTCAAGTGTTTGCAGAATTTACAAGTGGACATACTGCTGCCTGTGCCTGTCTGTGGTGCTGAGCAGGTTTTTAGCGTCGTCTACTGGCAGCTCGCTAAACACACTGAAAAGCTCCATGAGGCCAAAGGTCATTGCAGATTATGGTAAATGTTGTCAGTTTATACAGTTTTAGAAGTACCAATAAGATTCTGATCATGGGTAAAAACTAAAGGAGGAGTTAAAAATCAATTCACAGGCCAGCACTCCCACATTTCCTTCAAGAAACTCAAGAAGCAGTAGTACTATTAGACTATTGGTAATAAACTAATGCTCTTCCTACTTGCACATGTAAAAAACATGTACATCCAGCCAATGAGAGAGAGGCAAGGCCATGATGCACAGAGATCTCTGGACTCTTTCCAACTTAAAAAACACCCAGACAAATAAAGACAACTAAAAGGAGAGCTGTTGTGACGCACTATAAAACAACTTTATATACACAAGAAAAAAAACAAACAAATGGGCTATTGTGTGGAATGGTACAAAATGTCAATGATACAGCACCTGTAAAGTTGTGGATAATTTGGGTAACTTTTAAAATACGGATCAAGGAGCGGGGGTTGCCTTGCAAACAAATACAAAAGAGTTCTTGTTAAAATGCAGACACCGAGAACAATGTCCCCTTTTCCTTTTGTCGTCTCTCCATCGGCTGCTCAGACTCAACACTGAAATGACACTGACGCGTTAAAAAGAGCTCAACTCCTGCTGCTTTTTCACAAACCCAGGGCTCAGGGGAAAGGAAACGCGGAGGGAAATTTGACTCAGCTTGTTTTTCAGCTCTGACGTCGTCTGCGGTCAACCTGCTTCCTGTGGTCTCTGTCCCCACCTTCACTGTTGCTCTCTTTAGCTGGGAGGGTAGTAGCCCTGGTTGTAGTTCCAGGTGTTATTACCATAGCCATAGCTGCCATACTGTGATTGCTGGAAATGAACCAACACAGACAGGAAATCAGGACATGTGGAACTGTAGCTTGTGAGTGTACGCTCACCTTAACCACCACAAGCACTCCTTTAGCTTGATCATTTACAGATTTTCAAAATAGTTTTACATCCCAACAATCATTTCTACCTGGTACCAGTTGCCGTATCCCCCATAGCCGGTCTGTGCGCTCACGTCTGAGCCTACCACAGGCGGAGGGGGCGTTGTGATGGGGATGTGAGGCATGGTAGGTGGGACTTGTGCAGATACAGCAACAGCAGAGCCGTCCTCACTCTTGATCAGTTTCTCTGGATCCTCCCCCTCCCTGAAAATAAAAAACAGTGGATCAGCAGCAAGCCGAGGCTTAAGCCACATTTCTGACCTTCCACTTGCTGTCATATCCACCTCATTAGTGTCAATAATCATCTCTAGATGTTAGAACATTACACATCTGCTAGACAAAACAGTAAATAGATGTCTGCCATTTTCTTGTACAAGACAAATGTGAAACACCATGGGCAGATAGTTCACTTGTTTTAGGAAAATAAGATTTGCATTTTTGTTAAATACTACTTTTTGCAACTTTTTCCCCTCTCAACCTGATTAGTCTATTGTTGTGGGAATGAGACGTGTATCTCAGATCCACTGTCAATTTCGCCCAAAAAACAACTAATTTCCAGAGATAAATGTGATATTTAACCATCAGACAGCGGATCTGAGATACGCGTCTCATTCCCACAACAACAGAGGAAGTTGGGATTGAAAAAAACAAATTAAACTGACAAAAAATTGACGTCAAAGTGACATAAAAGCTTTATGAATACAACATGTGAATACAATCGTAATTGTTTTAGGTTTACTCTTCATTTGACCAAATGGAGAAAAAAAAGGGTGAAACAGCGCTTTAAGGCTGCCCCCTAATGGACCAAACAATTAACCAGAAACAAACACCAAAAACTCTACAGGATGTCTCGTCAAAATAAAATTATAACCTATATGGCTGAACCATGCATGGCTTTAATCTGAAAGGGGCCGACACAGGAAGTGTGGTCACACTGTGTAGTTTTGACAGAAGTCACTTCAGTGTTTATGGCTGACGCCCTGCTGACTACCTCGTTTATCAACGAGTAAGTCCAAAAGTTTGGGAACATGGTAATGTTATTCAGGTGAAGTTTTAGTCGTGGGCAGCCCAACATCATCGGTTCCCTTTTCTCTCACCCATTTTCTGCTTCTCTCTTTGTACCACCAAGCTCCTTCAACAGTTTCTGATGCTCTTCATACAGAGACAGCACACTGCAGAGACAGGGGTGATGATGAAAAAACATTCAAACATCATAAACAGTTTGTTATATACTGCCTGGTATTTGAATGTTTGTTTAATGATGTCAGTTGTGAGATGTGAGTTGAACTCTGACCTCTGGATGGAGTTGCTGTAGTCCTCTGCAAACTGCAGGCCTCTCTGTGAGAGGAGGATCTTGGTGTGGGGGGTAAGAGGAGCTGCCAAAGCTCGCGTCACACACTCATGCACTGCCTCAGCTGAGGCCCAGGGGTCTCCTGACACTTCCAGTTCCAACAGGTTCAAGTGCAGTTTATCATTATCCTGAGGGAAGAATGGATAAGTATTTGCTTTTGACTTATTTAGGCACAAGCATGATTATTCACAAGGATATGAGATTTCAATCACAGTCTGAAAAATGACATTTATGCAGCAAATTAGATGATTAACTGACATTTATATTCATTAGAAACTGAGGTGACAGACTTTTTTGAAGCCTCAAGATTTACAATTTGACAGATGTCATGTTGAAGTTTTACGAGTGGAAATTCACACATCACAGTACCAATACCACAGGTCAATAATAAAGAAAATGGCCACTGCAGAAGAACATATCACACTGGTGTCCAATCTTTATGTGCCGTGCTTTTTTATTGCCTATTTTCCTATAAATGGGAACCTAATTTACAAAATTAACATCACCATTTTCTAATGAATAAGAACTGAATATAGCAATTGAGACTATTAACCCTTCAGGAATATGATCAATGATGTCATAAATCAAGTGAGAAGGAGACAAAGTCTTCTTTTTGAAGCCAGTCTGTGCCACTTCCTGTGCTTCACCTTTCAAACAGAAAGACTACATCCACTCTTATACACAGATTATGGGCCCATTACAGGCTATTACAGGCTGAATAATGTTACAGTGGGTGTTTGATGATTGTCTCACCGGACTTATCTCCAGCGCTTCCTGTAAAACCTTGCGGGCTCTGATGGGGTTCCTGCCCAGTTTCTGCAGCATGCGAGCCAGCTTTATGGAGTAGAAAGCGTGCATTGTGGGCTTCTCTTTGGACTCAGCCACCGCCTCCTGCAGCAAGGACTCTGATAAGTCCAGGTGGCCTGCTCGTCTCTCCAAAGCAGCCCGGCGGAGGCGGACCACTGCCAACCCCGGCAGATTTCTCTCCAGTGCCTCCAGCACTCGCCGAGCCTCAGTTAAATCACCTGATGGAGAAGAGTTTTCAGACTTGTGGTGGAATACAAATGTAGGACATGGTGATATGGCTTGAAAAATGCATATTGCAGTATAATTTGAAACATCTTGCAGTAACAGTATATATTGCGATATATTCTTGGATATGTACATTTGTGTACTTCAGAGCTCCTTCTTCACTTGCTTGCCAACCTGGACATTTCCACTTTGGACAGTGAAATACTTTGGGAATGAACAGAACTATATGTAGTGTTTTTAAATTGTGATGGTGAGGAAAAAAAATAAAATAAAGACAATCAGTTTGTGATGCTCAGTGTTAATTCTATCACTACACATTGATCAATGTATGGGAAACTCTGAAAATGTTAGGAGTGCCAGTGGAGAACGACGTCATCAACACACATTGCTGTGGTTAGTCGGTATAATAGAAATCTCTACATTGTCAAATTTACATAACTTATATTGCATACTGTTTATACCGCCCATCTCTAAACAAAGGATTCTGATTTGCTAATTTGAGGCTTTGTGATGTTTTTGCACCGTACTGCCAGATAAGGAAGTTTGTGTCTACCCATTTCAATACATTTTAATGATAAGTTGAAACATAACTTTTTTTCAAGGTTGTATTCCGTCATGTTATGGTAGAAAACATTAACACTGAAGGGACTTCTGATCACTCAAAACTACTTTCTTTGTGCTAGAGCACATGTTTCCCTTTTTGAAGTGTAGGCTTAGTACACATAAATGCATAAACCAACTTTAAAACATCTCTATCTATGGGAAACTCATCAGCAGATGAGCAACACAACAAGCTTGTTGATAACAACAACAACAACCTTTCTAGTACATGAAGGCCACTATAGTTCCCCAATATGCTTGGGAAGGGAGGAGTGATTGGAGGACTTATTTAGCATTGAGCAGTCTTGCCATTAGATGTCACTAATTCATACACACTAGAATTGTAATGCATAAGAAATATTAACACATTTTTGGTATTTTCGGGTGAATAAAATATAAATGTCTTGAGGGCCTTTATAATCACAATAATTCAAATCATGACAGAATTTTAACAATCAAAATCAGTCGGAGTCGTACCGTGCCTCTCCTCGAAAGTGGCCCACTGCATGTGGATGTTGGGTTTGTGCGGCAAGTGGATCTCACAGGCTCGTTTGTAAAGAGCTCGGGCCTCGTCCAGACTCTGTGGCTCCAGGTACTGAATATACTGAACAACACACATATATGCAAATTTTAGGCAAAGTAATGCAGTAATTGCAATTTTCTTCTCCACATGCGTGCGTGTGTACACACACGCGTTTGCACAACATTTGTAGTGAGGACACTCAGATATCATGCATTCCCTACCCCCTAACCTTAATCATCACAACCAAATGCCTAATCCTAACACTGAAACCAACCTCAAAAAATCGATTCATGAATGTAGAATGCGAGGACAAGCCAAAATGTCCTCACTCTCTATGGTTTAGAAGTTTTTGTCCTCACAAAGACACCCATACAAGAACAATCAAACATACACAGACTTTTCTTACCCTGGTCCAGAACTCCTCATAGAGAGCACAAGCGATCAGACAACGCTCAAAGAGGATGCGAACCCTGCGGTCGTCCTTAACAACTGTGGCCGCTTCCGACACTTCCGAAGGCTGAGCCGTTACCTCTGACCCCTCTGTGGCTACCTGGTTTGAATCTAATAGGAGACGGTGGTGTTAGAACTGCAAATGAATGAAATCACAAGACTAACAGGTGAAAAGAGGCAACAGTTTCATCATGTACTCCTTTACCTTGGTCATGGGCTTTGATGTCTGTATTTAGGAGCGCAATCTCCCAGTCCAGGTAGGAGTGCCAGGCTCGGAGCTGAAGGCGATCCAGTGACTTGACGTGAAAGTATGGCCGCTTAATCTGCCCAATGGAGAGAATGTTTCAAACACAGACAGAAAAAAAAACTGGAAAAACTCAACAAGAATAAAAAGTTAGAAATAAAACTGAGTTGCAACTTACCGAATCTTCAAAGTTCCATCTCTGGCGGACTTCTCCCTCGTTGTCCTGGTAGACTTTATCCCTACCAAGCAGCACCTGTTCCCTTATCTTCTGTATCAGTTCCTCCTAAAACAAAATCATATCATTAAAAACTATAACAATAAGCATAAAATCAACTCTCTCTGTTGTGATCATCAGCTGTTACTCACTGAATCTGTGCCCTCAGGTGTGGAAGGCTCTTCCTCCCCTGGCGGCCTTTCCTGCTTCTCCTCCTGGGCCTGTTCAGCACGCTCTGCCTTCTGACTCTGACGACACAGCGTCCTCAGCTCCTCGTACTCTTCCGGGGACAGCACCTCTTTGGGCTCGTGGCTGTTCAGATGCTCCTTGAACCTGATGAGGGACAAGATGAAGAACAGAGCGGGAGACAGGGCAAAGTTCATGAGAAGAGAAGATATAATGTGTTCAAGCAGAATTGAATATTACTCAAACTATAATGCCCTCATTTGTAATTTTTTATATTCTTTGAGCGCTGAGTGAGGCTGTCGGTGTATAACATCAAGAAAGTTTTTTTCTTTGTCTTTGTCCAAAACAATTACACCACCTGAACAAGAAATTGTTCCGCTACAGTGAGCACATACAGCCCACACAGACCAACAAGACAATGGTCAGATTACGTCACAAGTGCTCGGATCTCTACGTACACATGGATACCTAAAGTATGACCCGGCCCTTACCATATTGTGTTGATTTAAAGTTCTTCTTAAAATCCTAAAATATATAAAACTCTTCTTACAGATGCAAAGTAAATCACAAATATATCAGATTATAACAATAATGTTTACAAGGTGAAGGGGAATTGTCATGAACCATTGGAAATATAACCACAATTAAAGAAAAAAACATAATTGCAACAGTAAACAAAGAATTGAAAATAATGCATTTACAGTTTCCAACTTTTCTGACATTATTTAAGCAAGTTTTGACTAGGCACTGTATGTGTGGGGTCTTACTTGTCATAGTGTGTGTTGTAGAGCTGAGTGGGGACTTTGAGGACTCTGTCCAGGACGGCTGCTGCGTTCCTCATGTTCCCCTGCTCTTTCTCCCACTCAACATACAAATCCCAAAGCCTGTCTGAGTGGAACTCCAGACCTGCTGCCACAACTGCATCCTCAAACACACTGAGGGTTGAAGTCAGGAGTCAGTATCCAGGGGAATCAGTTTAAACTATTCTATTTTTTACAACAATAAATTTGTTGTAAATAATTTTAATACATTTAGATATTTAATGTGTGTGTGTTTATCTACCTGCGAATCCGCTGTGGCGACTCAGGCAGGTTCATATCCAGAGTGCCAAGCAGCAGATTGATGTAGTGGATCCACAGATCTACACTCAGTGGAATTGCTTGGAGACCCTTAACACAAACCTAACAACCATACACCACGTAGATTAGCATGGGCTCATGAAAAACACTTTACTTGACTTCAAGATGTTTGGAACAAACTACTGTAGCCTCCAGCTCATGTTTTACCTCCTCTGCTTTGCTGTTGTATCCTGCACGACGCTCCAGATCTGCAAATTTCTTCCAGTAGCCATAACAGAGTGGGTAGCGAGTGAGGAAAGCCTCTAGTGCTTGGCGTGACGCTGTGATGTGATTCTGAACAGGTGAGAAAATGTAGGCCAGAAAGTTACATTAAGCCACTGCAAGCATCCTGAACTGCCTCATAACTCAGTTATCGTTTATCATTGGATCTCCTTTGCCTCACAACATACCTCTTGCTCACAGTATTGCAGCAGATCAGTCCAGCTGGTAAAGTCTTGAGGATTGTCATTGGAAGCCTTCCACAGACGCTCAAAGTCAGCAGGCAGTCCTCCCTCCTCCTCATCTGCAGCCTGAGGTATAGAAAAGGGAGCAGGGTCGAGGCCCGCGGGAGCTTCAGAGGATGCGGCAGCACTGTTGTCCTCTTCAGACATCTCAACCATCTCAATTGGAGGCGGTGGAGGAACTTCAGAAGCCTCCATGGCTAAGAAGGGAGAAGATCAAAGTTTATTAAAGTTTACGAACTCCGTAACTCAATTAAGTAATCTCCATCTCTTCTGCTGGATCAACCTGATTCTAAATTTAAAATGTTTCACAAGGTTTTATTTATTAGTAGATCTAGTTTCAAGTCATGAGTTCATCATTCCAAGTGACAAACAGATGCTTCAGTTTGATTTGATTTTCCCAACAATAACCAAATACCAAAGACTTAAATATAACATACATTATATACAACCTAGAAAAGGAGCAAATTTGACAGTGAAACAAGGGATTTTTTTTTAATCCCTTGTTTTTTCAGCTGTGGAGCTGGTATTAAAATTATGGTGTAATTTCTCTTCAGATTGTTTTCTTACATGACAATTAAGTTAAATACATGTCTGAAAATTGTGAAAAGTTAGATAAACATTTCAGTCATAATTTCCTAAAACCCTTAAAACACATTCAAGTGCCTTTGTCCAACCAACAGGCCAAAACAACAAAGATCCAGTTTACACTTACATAATACATAGACAAAACGTAATAACAGCTTAGTAATTGTTTTGTATTTTTGGTTGAGAAATGCCTCTACAGACTGATTGTCAATAAATTAGCTTTGACACTAAACCACCTCAATAAAGTTGCATCCTGCCTTGACACTCAAGCTAGCCATCAATCAGATGCCCAGCTTTTCTCAAAAATGCTGTGATTGCTTCTGTGCCTTAAACCCTCCCTCATAAACTTGTCTAAGTTCATGAGGTGTGACGCAGGCTCTCCAAGTCTTACTATATGAAAAATGTTTTTTAAAAAAAAATGTGTAAAATGGCAAAACTCCCTCTCTTGTAGCACTGGATGTGCTGAGATGTTGAATTATTATAAGTTAGAAAACTGCACTGAACGTCTATCGGAAATTGACATTTGCTAATTAAGTGTAATGTGGAAACTAGACCCTTAATGCCATTATGTTTCAAGTCTGTCTGCTTCCTGATACTTGATACATTGTGCACTCTAGTGAACTAGTAGTGGTTGAAATGATTGACAAATAGACAACAGTTAAGACAAAATTGATTCTAAAAGTCTGCTGAAATGTTAACCCTGTGTGGTGTGACAGTCAAATCAGTTAATAAGCTAAATACAAGAGTGAAGTAAGGACTATCTGCAGCCGGTGATCTATCCACAAACGATGACTATAACATTCAACAAACCCAAACTGAATCTGTAGCTTAGAGCCATTGTTCCTGTTTAGATACATTATTCATCTTCTCATGTTTCAATACAGTTTGGTTCTGAATTACAAGGCTGATGCTTCAGACTAACTTTTTATCCATCTGAATTATATTACTGATAAAATGCTATGGCACTACATAGGTACTTTCACATAAATACACTGAGATGAACATAGCTAAAACATGAAAAACTATTTTCTGTGTCAGTCACACAGTTGGCAAAACTTGAAACACTCGTCATCTAGTTAGACACAATTTGCAAAGCCGAATCATCTTTTTATCAAAACTTTAATCACATTCTCACTCACAAAACACATTTAGCAGTGATCCAGATTAACATCAGATGTTTTATGTTGTAATCATTCAAATAGGGATGAGAATGAAGGGAAACTTTGATCTGTGTTAAAGAAATTAAAAATGTGACTAGGAACTTTGAACTGTGGAGGGCAGCATTGCACCTCTTAGTGCACAGCCTGCAAGAACTTAGTAGTGGAAGAAGATGTCATGAATTTGTTTATCATTGTAAACAATACAGTTTGATTTGATACCATGATACATCCTGATGCAAAGACCTTGCTACAGTTAGGTGGTTTAGAATATTATCATGTTAGTACAGTCATTCATTTTACCACGATCATGGTTATTACAATTAAAATAACATCATAACTGTTATCATTGCTGCTGTGATTGCCGTATTCAGGCTTTTAAGTTAATGTCTCTTGTCACTGTTTCCCACCAACTAAATACATATGCACTTTACTGAAATTTACTGGTATTACACCTTTTTCTAGGAACCTCAAGATCCTCAAACCAGCAAGTCACATAAATAGGCTGGGGCCAAAAAAAGCTTAAAAACAAGAAATACAATCTTAAAACCAATACTGAACTGGATAAAACTGGTGTTATATGCTCACATTTCTTTTTCAGGTCAGAGGACAAGTGGCTGCATTTTGCACTAATTAAAGCCGACAAAGAGATGACTGATCCATACCCACATATAAAGGATTACAGTAATCAATCTTGACATAACGAAAACATGAATAACTCTCTCAACCTCACTTTGTTATGCGACTACAGTCAATGACGTGCTGTCATTGTGACCATGTTCTAATCGCAATGAATCTAAGAAATGACCATTCAACGACTCATCAATTACCAAACGTTACCAACGACCTGTTGTGACTGATAACAAACGAGCAATTAAAATGAGCATACATGTCTGATATGCACTACAGCATGTACAACTCTGTACAAGTAGCTTTCTATAAAGTTGCAAAGCAGCTACATGAGCGTGTACAACCAACCTTTCATTAATGTTTGACCTCAAGTTCACTCCAATCAAGGGATTTATTTTTAGTGTTTCGAAAATGGGAAACTTCAAGACATGTGTCAAGAAATATCATTTGAGTAAAACTGTAAAAGTTCATAGTTGCGAGTCTAGAATCTGGTATTTGTGAATGAAATTCAGCTTATTTGTGGTCAATAGACGCCTTACTTAAACAGAAGAAGCTTCACTAATGGTGCTTACAGTTTGTTCACATACACACTTGTGTAGCTGAGTTCACGTTAGCCAAACCTAGCACCTCACGCTTGTAGTGAAACCTGAGCAGCCTGAGCCTTTTACTCACAACATCTGCACACGAACCCGGGGCCCAGAAATACGGGTGAAACTAAACACGCGTGTATATTGTAAGGCTGTTCCACGTAATTCGAACTAACCTGAAGACTCTTCGAAGTCCCCGTTGCCGCTCAGCTCCTCACCGCCTTCCGCCGCCATGATGGAAACGTCCGCCTTACGTCATTCAGGTGCGACCACTGGGGCCGGTGAAAGTTCCAAATGTGGAGGGCAGCATTGATACCTCTCAAGTTTACAGCCTGTCGGAACAACAAAGAGGGAGAAGAGCGAGAAATAGAAATCTATTGTACATGTCCATACGTATATATATTTATCACTAAGGAAAGCCGCCTGCCCAGTAGGTGGCGGTAATGTGCCGTTGTCACACGCCAATAAACCCAACCAATTGAATTTACTATAAAATATTTTTTTTTGCTTTCCATTCTGTCTTCATTTACCTTTTTCATCTTCCACCTCGTCTGGTTGAGTTCACCGGAGCACTCAGTCAGTCAGTCTGTCACCGCCACATTTGGTGACAGCTTTGCTTGACAAAGAGCTTAGTAGTTATCATACTTTACTTTAAACTGCAAACACATTTTTTTCCATAAGGGATTTATTAGATTAATGGTATACGTTTCTAATCCTTGGTTTGCATTTTCTCAATTAATTTGTTTTATTTTGACATGCTGGTTAATATTATTGTAAGACTAAAGAAGTTTCCTGGCATTACTACATTTTTCAGATGTCCCAGACAATCATGAATGTCACTTGAACTTACTAACTAACAAGTGACGTTAAAATGTGTTGCTTACAGAAACACCTCTTTACAAAGTTCTTAATCTCGTTTCCTGTCTATCTTTTAGGATACAGTGTCTACAAATGTCACATTGGCTTTTTGACCAGCAGCCATTATCACTGTGGCTTTTGCCCTCGTGTAATAGTTAAAAAAACTCTTTACTTAAACACTAAAAAACCTGCAGCATGGAATGAAAGGACGCTACAGTGATGGCACCATTGCCTGCAGTCATTGTGACAAATACAACCATGGAGGCTGTGTTCATGGCTGTGGTGCCTCCTGCAACTGTGGCAACTACAGCAACTGTATCAACCAAGGCTCTGGCAACTGCAGATTCAGAGACTGTGGGGCCCACAACTATGGCTCCGGCGACTACGGCACCCCAAGTTGCTTCAGCATCTGCAGCAGCCTCGACATCTACAGCGACATTGACGGCCCCAGCAACAGGCCATCACATTTACACAGCACCAAATACATTGGCGGCAAGGCGCAAAACATGTCATTTTTGTAACATAATGCTCCTTAAAAAGAACCTCAAAGAACACATACAAAGGGAACACTCAAAAATATTTGACGTAACAGGAAATCGTCAGCTAAAGTCAATATGTATTGATAAAGGGGACATTGTTATTTGTTGTACAGTGAATTAAAGTACAGTGATTTTGTAAACATCACCTACAGTGTGATAGATTATTTCAAACCTATTGAATGGAACATTTTCAACACACACACACACACACACCAATATTCATAATATTATCCAAACAAACGTCCAACTGGGTCTTAAGAAGCGACAGTGTATATCAACAAATGTAAAGGATTAGGTCACAATGAAATAATATTTAGCCAGAACTAGTGACTTAAATTCACATTTGGTCAACTTTATTTTCACTTTGTCTCATCTTTTAAAGTACATATGATATCTGTTCCTTCACTTCAGTATCCGCCAGTTCAAGCCATCACCAACAAGACTGTAGCAACACATTATATGAAATCTCTATAATGGACAGATCATTTGACTAGATGGGACAAACTGGAGTCTCTAAATAATCATTTGAATATTTACGAGTGCTCAGTGTGTATTTAGGTTTGATTTTCATGTAAATCAGAAGGTTATAAACTGATACTTGCAAGAGACATACATTTTAAGGATTAGAATTCCAACATCAAAAAAACACATGAAAATCTATACAATGTTTAAGTTTTTACTCTTCAAGTGCATTAAAATATTCTAGTGAACAAGAAAAAGCTACAAAAAAAATGGTGTGATCCACACAATCAGTGGTTCAGTTCTCTGCAACAATTCCCACTGCCACACCTGAAATTCCCCACAGTGCAGCAGCTGAATGACCTGATCAAGTAAAGAGATGATGACAAGTGATTTCCATGCACACAAAATGTTCATTGAGGAATTCAGGGAGAGGCTAAACAATGAATGAAGTGGTCGGAATTGGTCAGAAGGTAAGGTTTTTTTGTTTTGTTTTTTAAACTTATATTATTCAGAACATTTAAGGGGAAAAAACACTGCTTGTGTAGAGCCATAAGAAAGACTGTTGGTGTTCAAGCCCCATAATTTAAAAAAGCAAAGTGGAATGAATGTATGAGCAGTATCAATTCAAAAACAAATCAAGGGAATCACCAGCAGGTGGAGCAAGTGTGTCAACCTTTATAGTTTAAATGGCAAATAATCCCTGCCACAGTGATTTTCATTCTGAGATTGACTGGATGGAAACATAATATAAAAGAGAAAAAGTGCTAGAATGTTTTCTTTCTTAACCCGAAATATTAATTACAAGGACCCAATTCTGGTTGCTCAGTTGTTATCATTCTGAAAAAATATCACAAACAAATTATCTATCTACTAGTAACCTTTTCTGTTAGGCATTATAGTCTGACAGAAAAGAAGGAAGAGGGACATGGCAAAAACGTTATAACCAACAGGTCTAAATCCGTGTGTGTGTGTATGTGTGTGTGTGTGTGTGTTTGTGTGTGTGTGTGTAGAAATGTTAACTGTGTTTGTCCTTGTTTTCCATGGTGGTTATCCTGTCGTCCATCTGTTGTTAACCTGGTATCGGTGCCTTCCCTCCCTCCCTCCTCTTCTTTTCAGTCAATTTCTCCTCTCCATCTCCGTCTTTATTTCAGAGTCACAGTCCAGTCTGCCCCTGCATTCATGCCGGGCTTGCGAAGCGTCAACACAGACATGGAGGAGTCAAAGTCGAATTCAAGCTGGCTCTCCTGACCATCTACAAACCAATAGAGACAGTCTTAGAGGAAAGCAGGCAGTTTTAAAGTGTCATGGGAAGTAAAGGCTTGTAAAGAAATCATGTATTCCAACACAAATTCATTAGAATTACCCTGTGAGAACTAACTAAATTTGTTTTTAAATCAAAATTGCAAATTGCAAATCACAAAGGCATCAAAGTTAATCGTTCATGTTTGTTCTGTGCCAATTTTATGCTGGTATATCATATGGTAACGCTGCTCCATCTTGTTTTAAATCTATAACAAAGTAAATATTATTCAGAAAATTGACAAAATTACAATTTTACTCAAAAATCATTCAGCCTTAAATAAAATTGTGTGTGCAACACTTACCAGCAGTTTTAAGGGTAACCTTGCTGGGCTTACTAGCTCCCAGTATTACAACACGTTCAATCCAGGATGGGGTAGTAAATTGGGCATCTGGAGCCAAGTCACTGTGGAACAAGCAGAAGCGTGGATTTAAGTGAAAGTAGAAATGTAAAGTAACACCTGTATGGCAGACTGAAAACAGTCGAGATTCTTTATGGTCATACACTTGATGACAAAGTAACATCATTACCAGCAATGTAATTTAGTCCCAGTGCTAACTTAACTTAGTACAATAAGAAATTTACTTGATACTTGAGGAGTATGTATGACTCACACAGAAGAGAGAATGTTGCTGACAAACGACAGCCTCCTGTGGACGAATTCCTTCTTTTCATAGTTGAATGTGTGGCCGTCGTCTATGTAGAGCTCACCTTCGGCAGTTCTCTGTTGGACAAAAGGTCAAAAGGTCAAGGATGACATTTACCTGCTAAGAATGTGGCATGTCACAAAAGCAGGAGCCGACAGCTGTGTGTGTACACGTTTGAGTTACCTGGGGATTAAGAGCCACATATAGAGTATAGGGATCATGCTCCATGCAGGTGGAGGACCTGCGGACTCTAAGCTTCCTGGGAATAATGGAGCCACCACGCTGGAAAACAGGGATCTGACAAAAGATACACAGCTTCATATTAAAACCTGAACTTATTTAGAATGTAAAAAAAATTGTTCAGTATGAATTATCACCAAATGATATCACTCAGATGAAGTGTTGAGTAAAAGGACTATACAGTGTATCTGTGAGCAACGTACAGTATTCATGGTGACAGGAATGTAAAGGTTCTGGGCCCCGTTGTGCTTCTGGAAGGTGTTGACATCAAACCAGACCTAATGAGGGGGAAAAAAAAAAGGATCAAAACAACATATGACTATTTGACACTATTTAGTACTAATCAATATGCTCATATGATAATAACATCATGTCCTTCCATCAAGTTTATAGGTTCAGGCCAAAGAGAATGTTACTTTAAGAAAACCTCCTCTTACCTCGTTTTTACCAGGCAGGTAGGCGGTGACTCCCCGGGCTCCTTCCTCAGTAACTGGGTGCACTAACAAGTCTCTCCCTGTGAAACAGTTCAATAACTTCAGTGAGAACTAACAGTGTTTTCAACTGCGTTTGCAGTGCTGCTTCTCTTGTATCGCAACTGGTCTTACATACACCTACAAAAATATTACATATGTTTTTGCACCGCATAGCAAAGATTCTCAGGTGGATGTGATCAATAACAGGAGGAACGGAAGAAAACAATTTGTTTTGGGTCTTACCAATCAGAAACTCGTCATCAAGTGCGAAAGTAGCAGGATCCTGAGGATACTCCACCCACAGAGGTCTGCAACAGAGAAGAAGGAAAATTACATTTCCATCCTGTGGCCAACGAGACAAGATGGAATACTTTACACCTACGATATGTAATGTTAAGTTAATGCCCTTTGTGGTGAAGTCAAGCTAACCCCTCATTTTATGCTGTGTCTTGAAATATTATGTGAAGCTAAAATACAGGTCACAGGATGCATTATTTGATTTTTCTGTTTCCATTTGTAATGTGTAATTACATGCAACTATTAATACAGCTATACTTTATGAACTGTTCAGTCACATGTTGAGACACGAGATGTGCAGGGCGTCTAATCAATGACATGAATTATATCAATCAGCTTTTCAAGGTTTTTTTTTTTATTACATTTTGTTAATAAAAAAGTCAAATATTCTCTACTGAAGTATCAACACAACACAAGATCATTTAAATTCAATATATGCAAACAATGTTAATGGTTTTCCACTTCAGGCTACTATGCAGTAAAGAGACCAATACATAATCCTGCCCACTCTCTCCTCACCTCATGACAGGCTCTCCAGTGCGGTGTGTATGGTAGAACTGCAGGTACCAGTAGGGTAGTAGGGTGTAGCGTTGGCGCACAGCCTCACGGATCAATGCAGTGTTTTCAGGACCAAACAGCCAAGGCTCACGGCGAGGTGTGTCCAGGTGGGCATGGGCTCTGAAGAATGGCTGATACGCCCCTGTCTGGTACCAACGCACAAGCAACTCGCTGCTGGGCGTCTTGAAAAAGCCACCAACGTCAGCTACAGAGACAAAGAAGGGAACAAGTTGGTCAGATCTGGGCATCAAAATTTTAACTTGAAGAAACAAAACAAAAATGTGTTGAGATTTTAGCTGGAACAGATAAGGGAAATTGTGTGATTTAATACAGGTGCAGTGAAACAAAATAACCTCTCCAATCACAAATTTCCCACTCTGAACAATACAAATGTAAACCTGTACAATAATAAAAAAATATAGACAAATACTTTTGATGGGTACTTAAATATAAGGGCAGCAACATAAATAATGATGACTATGAAATTCTATGTCTATATTATAAGATCCGACAAAGTTTTTGATTAAAAACTCACCACCACAGAAAGAGATTCCAACCAAACCCAGACTCAGACACATGGGGATAGAGATCTTCAGATGGTCCCACTCAGCTGCGTTGTCTCCTGTCCACACAGCACCTACAGACAATAAAAAGACATGATCAAAACTTTACCCTACAATAGCCTCCATCAAGAAAATAATCAATATAATTTCTTTTTAATGGCAACATTCAATTTCAGCTTTTAAATATGAAGGTAAATGATGATTTCAAATGTATAAACAAATTAAATGACCTATGTCCCAAATTCAATGTACAGCAAAAGTTAATTATTATTTAAGTGTTTCCAGGATAAGAGAAAAATAAAATATGGTTATGTGTAGAATTAAAAGTAAAATTAGTGAAGGACTCACCATAGCGCTGTGACCCTGCAAAGAAGGCTCTGGTCAGGACAAACGGCCGCTCAACCCCTCCGGATCGCTGGATCTGACCTTCCGCTGTGGCCATTTGCTGCAGGTTGTACAAATGAGCGGATTATAGTGGCTATTTTGGGGACTGACTTGAGAAACATCCAATTTTTAAGGCTTGACGTCTCTTTGGAAAAATATACAGATTTATTTATTTTCCCATTGCAGGAAAATGGTAACAAAAATGTCATTTGTCTGAGGATTCTTATTCATCCAGGTCATTCTTCTCTAAAATTCACCAAATCACTATTCTGATTTTGTTATGCACGATAAGCTATAAAGGGTGTGCACTCACCACATAGAAGCCATAGAGGTTGTGCACATCTCGGTGTTCCCAGTCTCCATGTGTTGCATCCTTGTGCATAGTGACCTCAGGCCCATTGAAGACCGATGGTTCATTCATATCATTCCATGTGTAAAGGTTCTCCATAGAGCCCTGGAAAGAGGACAGACTTTGTTAATGTCTCAAAGCCTGACTAGATTGTGGGGTAAGACAGTGGCCAATGGCAGAACATTTGAAATATGGCAATGCCACTGAGTGTTGCAGAGAAAAAGCCATTGATACTTATTTGAACAAAGATTTTAAAAGCAGGTGTGGTGTCATGTTTATAAGAGTGTCTGTTTATTACTACAGAAAAGTCTTTAAGGTGGTCTTCACACTGACCTCATACTGATCATAGGCAAACATGCTGGCCCACCAGGACCTCATGTCTGCACGGGTGAAGTCTGGATAACCGGCACTACCTAAAAAACATCACATATTCCCAAGAGAAAGTAGTGACAGGGAGGACAGATATATATCAGTTGTAATGTAATGTTACTCAAACGATATAGAATTTTTTTTTGATATTTGTACATCATTAGTCATGCACTTTCTAGTGAATGATGTAAAGTGGTCCGTCTCTTACCAGGCCAGCACCAGCCCTCATAGTCCCCACCATCTTTATTCTTGATATAGTAACCCCGAGAACGGATTTCATTATGGATCTTGTAGCTGCTGTCTACTTTGATATGAGGGTCCACAATGGCCACCATCTATTAGGAAAGAAATATTTTTGAACAGGAAATTCAGAGGAGAGTCTTGACAGACTAAGAAATTTAACATGGGAGGTTAACACTAGTAAGGTTTCCATCCAAATTAAGCACATATTTTAACTGCTGTAAAGAGACTATTGGAAGTTGGATCACCATTCATTCTAGCACTAAAGGTGAGAAATGTTGGGGATTCTTATCAATCCATACAGTACAGAAGTAAGGATGCTTCAGTCAGGTGATTTCTAAAACATCCTGCTACTCATTTGCATCATCTACTTTTTTACTAAATATGCAATAATTCTAAAATTGAATGCAACATTTGAAAACTTTTTCAAAATGTCTGGGTTTCCAAAATCTAAAATGCCCACCCACCTAATGAGTGATGGTACAGTGGCGCTCAATTATTTATCATGATGTGTACCTTGCGTTTCTTGTCCACGAGACCCTGCAGCATTTCCTTTGGTGTCGCAAACTTGTGCGGATCCCAGGTGAAGTAGCGCTTCCCATCCGTGTGCTCAATATCAAGCCAGATGAAGTCATAGGGGATGTCGTGCTCATCAAAGCCCATATCGACCGCTTTCACATCTTCTTGGTCATTATAGTTCCAGCGGCACTGGTGGTAAGCCAGGGAAGACAGGGGAGGAAAAGACTGGGTGCCTAAGGTATGACAGAGGAATAGATAGAATAAATGCCTCAACATAGAATTTGTTAGTACATTTAAATCTGTTCATTATTTACACATATGATTTGAAAAGTGAAGGTTTAAAAATAATGAATCAATTGTAAATCATCTTTTCCACTTGTTACAGTCAAGTCATTGATTTATTTTCAAAATAAGTCAAACTATTTTTGATATTACACATTAATATAAATTATTATTAGGGAGCACAAACATATTTGCAATTTCTGGGTGATGGCAGAGATTACTAGGACTATTACCTTTGTCTAAAATGACTTATGTAAATAGCAGTAATGTCATAATTTCCTACCTGTAAGGGAGGCGTACTGAGAGAAAACATCTTTGGCTGTTGGTCCAAGCATAATGAAGACGTCGATGATGCCACTTTCAGATATCCAACGCACATCCGTCTGTGGTGTCTCACTGGAGCCCTGAACATAATCCAGCATTTTCCCAAACACGGTCTGTGGAGAGACAAAGCAGATAAATTCAAGTTCCTGCAGTCAAAAGTTCCTCATCTCCTAAAGAAGGACCCTGGCTATGTTAAAATATGTGCAGTGGATAAGAAATACCTTTCCAGCTGTGTTGGAGCTGATGTCCACCCAGGTTTCAGCAGCATTGAGCCAGAAGATGCCAGTGGTCCGCTGGGCGTTGTGGGCCAACATAACAGGAACAGCCCCATACAGTGCCATGGGATTATACAGCTCATACTGGAACACATCCAGGTTGTAGAGCCGATATGGATCTCCATTACTGGAACACACACACACATACAGGCTTGATCCAGGGCAGTGCACACTACATGTATGTACCAACCAATGTGGGGGAAAACTCAACTTCAATTCTCTTTGTAATATGACATGTTGTTGCTACTCACTCTGTTGTTTTGAGCCTGAGGGTGTCTGCATGTTCTGGGATGCCATATACATGCTCCACCCCTGGCAGTGAAAAGTCTAAACTTACAGCAGATGGGCCTGTAGGGTGAGAACAGCCAATATTCAGATCGAGAAGACAAAGAATTAAATTGCTCTTAAAATACTTTAACACACATGCACAGACTTACCATTAGGTTTGCTGTCTGAGTGTGATTTAAAGGTTTCCTCCCACATCCCATCATCTACTTTCTCGTCTTCTTCTTTTGCCACCTGACACAAAAACAGGAATATCAGTAATAAGATAAGTACAAACTTGTGTCTTCAAAATAATGAGTGGAAGAGGAAGAAGCTGTACCTCAGCTTGGTTAGTTGGATCAGCCTCTTCTTTATTCTCAGCTTCCGGCTCAGCTTGACTGCTCCATGGCACAGAGAATAGAGGCAGAGGCAAGGAAGGGACACAGGAAAAAGAAATGAGCATCACTCCCAACAACAGTACAAAAAAAAAAAATCAACTTTTTGTGAAAATAAACTGACGAGAGTATGATTTAATTATGATAGAAAAGGACACAAAAAGAGGGAGGTTGAAGTCTGCCCCCTGACTTGACATTCACAACTAACAAGTACTCTGACAAGGTCTTGATTGACTAAACTTTAATGATAAAGGGACTGAGCAATTCCCTACCTTGTGGCTATTATGACTTAGGCCTCGTGAGACAGAAGCTCTGAAGGCAGCATGTAACTGCTTTAAGGCTCTTTAAATAAAGAACCAACTGATGCCCAGAAGACCCAACATATACCAAGGTGTATTCCAGGCCATGGTGTAGCACCAAGGACCCTTCACACAAGCCTTGAACTGCAAATGTTTTTGAAGCTTTAGCAACACACATGCAAGAGTCAGTGACAAAGGCTTGTTTTTTTGTTTTACAATTTCTTACAGCTCAAAAGGAAGGAAGCAGGCTACATCATGGTGAAATGTTCCCTGGTAAAGAAAATTCTTAAATTCTGGAAATTGCAGAAACATAACCACAAAGACAGAGATGTTGCTGATGGGTTTGGGAAGTGGATAACAATGCCCTAAAGGCTAGGGCTGAACAAATTAGGAAAATATTAACTTGCAATTTTTCAGATATATTGCCATTATATTTGGAATACAAATGTTTAGGTCAAGTAATATTTACTGTGTTATAGATTTAAAACAATATACCATAAGAATACTAACCAATACACTCTAATGCTTGGACGAGAACTTATTTGGCTGTAACATTAACATACTGCATTTTTAAAATTGGCATAAAATAGGGAACAATAAAGTTTTGCAGTAAAGAATTTGCAGTCGCCGCCGTTTGCCAACTGCGTAGTATGAAAATGTTATTTCCATTTAAAACCTATTACTTGTTCAGCCCTAGTAAATGCATTAAGTATCTGTGTGTGAAAGCAGAAATCCATCTGTGCTCTAAAACCTGTACTCAGGACTAGCATGGTTTGACTACTTCTACGGTTAGCACTCTTCATTAACTGAACAAGCACAGCTTAAGATATCAGTCAACATAACTAATAACGAGTGAAACTGGGTCAGTCATGCAGTTTCAGTGTTAGAATCAGTTTATAAGACGAGCTGCCTCAGTGACACAATAGGTGTGTGTGTGATTTAGTAATAGTAGAGATGTGTATAGTAAAATCATTACAAAGCCTAAAGCAGAGCCTGCAGGGACATATTGCATTGAATATGGTTTTTTTGATGATCAGGATGATTTTTTTCTTTGTTTCATGAAATAAATAGAAAACATAATCAGCATATTTAATGTCTGTCACTGTTTACATGATCCATCAAAATTTCCAGGACAGTAACAGTCAGGGATAGTCTAATCCCTTAATTCTGGATCAAATCAAACACCGCCATTCACACTCTCAGCCACACCCCTCTGTTTCACTCTCACTCACATTTATTTGAGGATAAATACAGTACTTGGTGTGATGGGAGTCCCTAAATTTTATGTCACTACTGGCAGCATTGAAACAGGAACAGAATACACACTTACAAATCTTAATGGACTTTACCTAGAGAATACCCTCTTGATATTATCCCACACACTAGCCACTGTGCTAGTTACTTTATAGGAGAAACTAGGATGATAGGGAGAAGAGGACAGAACAACGAGTCAGAGACAGTACTCAAAAACAAACCATTTCATGGGAACAAAAATATAAATCATCCACTAAGTGAGACCATGGATTAAAAGAGAGCTCTCGCATTTGTGAAGGTGTGTGTATGGGTGGTTTCTCACGTGTCCTTGCGCATCCTCAGGTGCTCAAAAGCTAGCAAGCCACGCGAGTTCAGTGACATCAGCACTTCACGTCCTTCCATGATGTCCAGTCGGAAGGGACGGGCGCTAACAATAACCCTCTGAGACTCTGCCCCCAGGGACAGCACCACCCCATTCTCATCCTGAGACAACAGAGACAGGCTGAGGCAGAGAGAGGAGGTAGAGAGGACATGAGAATCAAGGTGGAATTCTCTTTTTTTGGAGGAGTGAGAACAAAAACCACAATTAGTCAATTATTAACTTTAAAGTTATGTATGCTGTCATCAACCCAACTAAAGTTCCAGGTTTGAAGTCTGAAGTGAAATGGAAAGATTAAACCAAAAACAATTATCTGAAAATGATAGCTCTTTTTCAAGTGGCAAAAGGCAAAATATAGCTTTATAAAAAATATAGGGGGTGGAGTGGCTCAGTGGTTAAGACCGGTACCCTGTGTGCAAATGACATCATGGTCGCAAGTTCGACTCCAACCCTGGCTGATTGTACTCCATTCCATTGTAAGTCGCTTTGGATAAAAGCGTCTGCGAAATGACATGTAATGTTATAATAGAAATACTAGAATACTATATATGACAATATGTGATGTACAATAAAGACAGTATAAATTTTCCTCAGTGTAGTATGTGTACAAGCTGAGAGATTGCTCATCAAGTCTTATTCAGACCGCCACTTTCAAAACCTCCACTCACTCACCCACCCACATCACAGTAACTCTGGTGGGAGACTTACGGCTCAGTAGGTGGCTCCCTGATGAGCACGTCTGGGACCTCATAGCGAGGCTTTAGTGGCTTCAGCTCATTAATCTTCACCCTTGTGATGTTTCCCTGGAGACGGTAGAGCTCAAGCAGTAGACGCACCTGAGAACCAAAAACAGAAAGAAGTGGAAAGGGAGACAAAAGATGAGAAAAGGGGGAGGAAAGGGGGGAGACATCCGGGAGAACCAAAGGAAGGTGCATGTGAATTACATTTTTTCTTATAACCCCTAATCAGAAATCGGCAAATAGATTCAAAGTTTATTACACTTATTTTGCATTAGTCTTGATTCTAAAAGGTGGGGGTGAAGGAGGAGATGAGAGAATGAGACTGAAGAGACAAGAAAGAATATGGCACACTGGGTAGTTGTGGAAGTTTTCTAGTTCCAGTAGGTCTGATCCCAATGAGACCGAACTGTACCGATATAACTTGCCCTTAAGCGTGACTAACCTTGTTGTTGTCATTGATGAGTTGCAGGGTGAGTCTAGTGTTGGTCAGCTCCATGGTCTCCAGAAGGGCTCGATATGGAGACTCAGCGGGCTTCAAGGCTCGCTGACGCCTATTTCAATTTTAAGACAAACATTTTTTATTTGGAAATATTGACTTTAAGAAGTTCAAGTATTATGGTTTCCCTCATCTTGCACTCACTTGCAGAAGGCACTCTGATCACAGGTCTTAAAGTTGCCCCTGTCCACAGCCCACGACCCACTGAGGCACACAGCCAGCCACAGTATGAAGGCAGATGCCATCCTACAAAGGGAATGAAGCAAACAATTTCAACCAGTGTTTTCATATTGGGAATCACTTTCTAATGATGATAAAACACTGTGATCCAATTTACAATGGAAAGTTTTTGTGCACAGTACAACTATTACTAACTTTTTCACAATCATTTTCTACAGTTAATATTACTTGAAAATAGCAAAACCAACAATGTACTCAAAGACTTAAGGTACACCTGTTCAAGTATACGTTCTCACAATAATCTTGTCAGCCAATCACATAGCATAAATGCATAAAAAACATACAGACATTGTCAGTACAACTTGCTGAACTCCAAAATTCACTTGCTACAACCAAGCAGGGCTAGGCGATGTGAACAGAAACTTCATATCGGCATATTTTGGCTGAAAAGCAATATACTCAATTTACAAAAAGGACCACACAGTCCTACAACCAGTTTCACTCCTGCCACTTAAGGTTATTAATAATATAATATTATTAATAATAACAATAAATTATTGCCTGTGACCATAAATTGCAAGAAGAGCATTTTTTTATAATTAAAGCAGCCATTTCCAATTGATATTTTCAATAAATCTGTCACCATATTATTGTTGGCATGCAATGTAAAACAACTAAAACCCTTTTTTGACGAACTAAACATATTTGGGATGACTGGCATAAATTACCTCTAGTCAAACTACTCACCTCTCCAATTCAATGTTTCACAATCACATTTGGTTGAGTAATGTCGTTGTCTAACTACATTATATAGATAAGACAGGAGCTATACACACAAACGCACAGTGAGACATTGATTTCGCTCTCACTCGCTCAGTACGTGGGCAAACACATGTTAAAGGAAAGAGGACAGTAAACCACTTCCCGTTTCCTCACACAGCTGCAACTACATTATGTCAATTTTAAACAATCGAAAAAAGACTCGTGCTTCCCTTAAATAACACAGGAAGAGACTTAAGACTGCTCTGTCAAAGTCCGGCGATGTAATGTGCTTAGACATGAAGCCAAGCGACGGAATTAGCTAACGCATCTGCTAATCCTAGCTAGCTCGCAGGCTAAAGACGTTCTGGGGAAATTACAAGAAAACGACACTGACACAAACCTGGCAGCAGTAGTGTGTATTCGTTTATCTGTGCGTGTACTAACACGTGTCTGACAGCGACGTTTGTTACATGTCCACCTTTAGGAGACTTTTAAGACAACGTGCTAACAGGCTGCTTGCTGCCTGTCAAGCCGCTAAGTCAACTGAAGGGGAGCTCGTCTTTTGCTATATGTTTCCGTCATGGCGACCGTCAAACCCCCCGAAATGTTACATTTTCCTTCATATGTGTTGAGTATTCACCCAGAGTGACAGTAGCCGGCTTCCCCACCACTGCAAACGAGTCAGATAGACGACATTCGAGATGAAAGAACGGATGTGCTTTGTCTTACCTCTCTGTGAAGGAGGCCATATTGATTATGCTCCCGCTTGACTCCGCCCATTTCAGTCTGCGCCAAAGATCGTTAAAAAGTAAGAGCCGCCACAACACACCAAATATAATGAAGTTATTAAAAACTTAACTAGACTTTCCCATAAATCCCATATATATATACATATATATACTTTTATTCGACTGTTAATAAAGATTATATGTGAACTACGTATGAATGGATTACACGTCATCTTCAGGCTCCAGTCAGTGTGCACCATTTGTCCCGGATTTCCACGTCTGACCAATCCTACATTCAGGCAGCGAAAGCACGAGTGCACTGCATCGTATTCCACGTCATCCAAACCGTTTAAGTACAAAAGCCAACATTTAAAATGGTCTTTTACAACGACATCTGCACAATCCAGGATCCTTTTTTTTTTTTTATTAATCGAAACCGTTTCAAGATTAAACTCACCCATCACCAGTATATTCCTTTAGAATTATGTATGTATATATTTAAATCATTAAAGTAACATAATCTAGTGCATATTCAAGCATTGTCAACAATATTGAGAATGCCTGTATTCATTGCATATTTTTAATATATTATATTAAAATCACAATTTAGAGCCACATAATATAGCAAATATTCATACTTTAAATGCTAAACTTAGTTGCTCTCAAATCCTTCAGATGACCCGTTCATCCAGTTTCACATGAATATTTGTTGTAGTGCCATAAAGTACATCTTGTACCTTCCTTTTGTATGCTTGTATACACAGGGAGGGACAAAAATCTTGTGTCTTATTCATATGTTTATTTTATATTTTCAATCTGTGGCTGCCAGTCCAAGTCACATTCCCTGGATGTTTCTTATGTTCTAGACTTTTAAGCCTTAAAGTTGAGAAGAAAACATTTGTGGATTATCTGATCCATGACTGACTATGGCTATAATAACATCGCCATCAACATCCTCTCCTACTGTAAGAACGATGCTCAGTTTGTGGCAAATTTAATGAACAAATGAGGATTTATTCTGTGAAGTGGTGGCACATGAAACAAGAGATGCAGATAATGACTACAGCCATAACTGTAGAACATGAGGAATCTGAAGATGATACAGAAATGTCTATAAGTGACAAATTGTATGTTCCAACCAAATAAACATAAAAAGGCTCTCCTCTGTGGATGGCATTTTGTATTAGCACAATGTACAATACATGTGACATATCTCCCACCCCGTTGTTTTTCCTCACAATAACTTGTTAGAAAAGTTGAAAAATATGATACAAAATGTACACACACACGCAAACTGATGCATGTAACTTGTATGAAACTGAAATACAGTGATAGCAACTTTGCAGTCCGCTCTTGGAGTAATCTAGCAGTACCATATCTATTTTACTGCATCCATTTGTTTCCAGTGGTCCACTCTTCCCAATCTGCTCCTTACTACCTTCTAGAGCTGGAACCGCCAACACAGATGTCCTAATCTGTCAATGTTTTTATGTAAGACGCTGTGAATTGGCACCACGTATCTTGCCACGTCACCATCCCGTGAGAAATCCCGGCAGAATAGGCCCTTCTCTGAGCTGAAGACAAACTTCTGGGGCATCGGTCCATTGCCCCTAACATACTCCCATACAGCCAGGAGTAGTAGGCGCACCTCAAAGGGAGTGAGGTGGGGAAAGGCTTCATGGACATTGGCCAGCACAGGAGGCAGGAGCTGGCCTTCTCCCATGCAGGACACCAGGAGGCATGAGGCCTGGAGGTGCCATGGGGAGTCTGTGGATGAAATCTCACGGGACCCTTCCCAGTGGGCCAGAAGAGTAGCCAGGAGGCCTCTGAGCACAGCTGAGCAGTAGCAGAGAGCCGGGCGTCCAGCTGCCACCACCTGAAGTAGAGGAAATATCACCGGATGGGCTTCAAAGCAGCGTCGAATGTGGATGTCTCGCTCCACTGTGGTGCGGGCGTGCTCCTCTGGGGGCCAAGACAACTCCCCATTGGCCACATCGGGGCAGACACTTTCTACAAGGGTGATTGCAACAACCTTGGCTGCCTCAGCATTGATGGGTGATGGCTCATCAGGGTCAGAAGGTCGTGAGCCGTTGATGGAGCCACTGAGACCAGAGGAACTGCAACACTGGACTACGACAACAATCAGAGTCTGGATGTTCTACAGAAAAAAGAAACAAAAAAACAATGAGGACTTAATTCATGGATTATGGCCTTCTGCTGCCAAGAACCAGTGAAATAATAATTAAAGTATACAAATGTATATATATGAAATTTTTTCAAAAAGACAGAAAAGAAAAGCTTGTGCATTCTAGAAATGTGACTTCCCCTTCTGGTATACTATGGAGAAAACAGATATATTTTTTCTAAACTACACTTTGCTTCAAACTCTTTTATCTTCAGTATACAAAGTGTCCATCTCACCTGGATGACCCCAGATGGGTCAGGCAGCTGTGTGGCAGTGCGGACCTTAAGCCCCTTCCCAATTACCCCTGCATGAAATACAGACCACACGCTGCCAGAAAAGTTGACAGTGGTGCCGAACCGACAGTTGATGTCCAGAAGGGAGGCTCCAACATCAGGGGACACAGAGGGAACAGGCAGGGGAGCACCTGACATGTCTGCAATCTGCCCTCCAAACAGGTCAGCATTTCCTTTATGAAGTGCTCCCTCAACCAGCTGCTGAAGCACTGCCTTGAGAGAAAGAGGGGAGTACGCAGCTAAACGAGACAGGAGCAAGACAGTATAGTTCACCGCTTCAGCTGCCTGTCCGCCATCTCTACCTCCTTTCGCCCCTTCTCCTCTTCTCCGAAGCGCCAGAAAGAAATGACTGACAGCAGCCCGGGAAAGCAGAAGCAAGTGTGCTGGGGAGGAGGTACGTGGGAGGGGGCTACAGGACAGAAGGCGCACTGTGGCATGAGATACAGCTGGGTCACCATGGAGAAGAAGTGGGCCAAAATCATGGAGGTGTCCTGAGACAGCTGAGCACACTTGGATGGCCATGGAGGACTGAGAGCCCACTGATCCTCTTCTCTCCTCATCCTGACTCTGGATGGCTACAGCCAGATTAAGCAGCAGCTGTCTCAACTGCCGAGGCCCCAGGATGTGCGTGTGGATCTGGGCCACACAGTGAGTTATAGCGGTAGGAATGAGTCCAGCCATGCATGAAGAGAGCGTGGTGTGAAGCTGCCAGGCCAGAGCCAGCTCCTCTAGGTTGCGAGCCTGCGTGAGTAACTGGCAGAGGGCCTCAGTGGCCACAGTCGGACCCCCATAGATGGACAGGAGACACAGAAGCTGATGTAGCCAGAGATGACGTTTTCTTTCCAGCCGCAGTGTCTCAGCACAGAGCTCACCCACATGAGACTGCAGCTCCTCCAAGAAGGGGATCACCCTCTGGCGCTGAGAGAGATGAGACTTATGGGGATTTCCTTCTCCATCTGAGCGGTTGAAGACCAATTTGTGGAGATGCAGAAGCAGCATTTGAAGGAGGCGGTCACATCCCTCTCTGACTCCTTCATGTGGGGAGGGTGTTGGGCCAGAAATGATGACTGATGCGGGAGTTGCAGTGTCGGCCAGAAAACGGAGGACCCGGGCACCTCCTGAGGGACTCTGACTAATGAGGTGAACAGCAAGACCCAGCATGTTATCCAGTTCCTCTCTGGGAAGGCCCTGCAGTAAGGCCTGCAGCTGGAGAAGGATAGGGGGGTGTAAGAGCTCTACAAGGTCTGCAGACACAGCTCCAAAGAGGTTGGGGGACATTGCAGCCAGCTGTAGCAGAAACGGTACTGCAGCTCGACGAAGCTGAGGGGAACTTTCCCACGAAGTGGAGGACGAAGTGGGTGAAAGAGGGCTGGATGGACTCAGGCTCTCCTGAAACATCCTGAGAAGTTCCTTCCTGATGCTGTCTGAGTGATGTGCTGCGAGGTGCCCAAGAATTCCCACCACAGAGCCAATTTTGGGCACTCTGTTGCCTTTATCCACTCCCATCACCATTATCCCTTGGTCCTTGGCACCATGAGAGCAGAAATCTTTGAGTCCACATGCCAAGACTCGGCTGATGATAGTACCAGGGAAGGCAGACCCAATGTGAGCCACCACCCAGTCAAAATGTGGGGAGTGTTGGACTGAGGTATCCAACAGTGCATCCACACAGGCATCTGGGCACCAGGCCAGCATCGCAGCCAGACACTGAGAGTAGGCCTCCATAAGGGATCGGGTGGCAGCACACGACAACCAGAGCTGGAGAAGCTCGTTGAGGCTGGAGGAGTGGGGGGCCACCCTGCGGCCAGCATGCTTGCTGCTCAGCTGGCCCAACAAGTCCACAGCCCAGGTAGACACCAGGGGGGCCCAGGCCCGGGGGTTGAGGCGGATGAACTCTAAAAGCACACCATGGACCTCCTACAGACAAAGAGAAAAATTATGACAATTATGTGAAGAAAGTCTTGAATATCATTCTATTTCTATGACTCTCTAGCCCTCAATCTATAAAATTGACTGTCATCCTTATTAACTTAACTATGTTTATTCATTTGCTCATTTCCAATGTAAACTTTGAGTTTTATAAGACTTCATGAGTATCTTCTACCTGTATGATGTCCTCCAGGTTGGCGCTGACCCCAGAGCTGGCATCCCCATCTGTCTCCAGGTTGTGCAGAAAAGCATTAACATGTTCATCATACACACTCCTTAGATGCTCCAGCACGGCACCGCGACAGGCTGGGACCGAGCGTAGCAGCCGCACAGCACAGCGAGCGTGTTCCCGGACACTGAGCTTTCGGCCCTGAACAGCATCAACGCCGCTGATAAAAGACTTGATCTCCTGAGAGAGTTCGTGTGTACTAGATGAGAGAGTGGAATGAGAAGAAATTATTTTAAAAGTCGGAAATCATCATCATCAGAAGGGAGGATTAATAAACATGTACAGTAAAATCATAAATATTTCCATTGTTGATTATCTTGTCAAATAATACTTTATTACTTTGAAACATGAGGATAAGTAGTTAAAAGAAACACACACAACCAACCACACAACCAAAAGTGGCATGTTGAAAAGCTATTTTTGTATTATATTTTCAGTCATGTGACTGCCCTGTGTATCAAATGGGGTTACAGGCAAAAAAAAACTGCTTGAGGAAGTTCGAGGGAGAGCCTGACTGTCTGTCTGATTGAGCTGAGAGAAACATCCATGAAAACACCCATCTTCATTTTTCACATTTCAAACTTTTTTTTACTATTATTATTATTTACATGAATTGAAATAATGTCATACTACATACTTCAACTTATTGGTTGGTTGAAATCAGGACTGATATATAATTCAATAACAATACACATTTTAAGGATATGTCAATGTAATTGTAATGTCAATGACACTTTCCGTGCAAAGACACTTTGAGAAACAACCCATGACTGCTCTATTTCTCTATTAAGTATATTTTCAGTCCATTTACTGGTTTCCTAATATAATAAATATAATATGAGTAAGTATTTAGATTTTGTTATTATTGTTTAATCGTGATAAAGGCTTTTGCCATAACGCCCTGCCCTAGCTGACTTCCTTGATCAGCTGGCTCAGCAGAACAATATAATAACATTCTAAGATTCTTCAGTTTATTTTTTAAAACGTAGGACAAACTATGTGGACTTTAGTAGGTGAAGTATGTCACGGTACTCCAGCACTCACCTCAGCGCGGTCTGCGTCGTATGAACTTGTGAGCCCTGCATCGCTTTCAGCGGGTTCCCGTCAAACACCGCAGACATCGCTTGGTCTTTGAACAGCAAATAGTCGCATCAAAACCTTCCCTCGACTTCGGCGTCAACAACTGTGTCAGTTCTTTGTTATTTCCTACAATTTCCAATTTCCAAATTCTGGACACAATCACAGGGAAGCGGCGCTCTAAAGCCGGAAGATGGCACTTGTTCGTCGCTGAGGAAAGGAAACAGAACACAAACAACAGGAGTCAGTAGTGACACCTAGTGGTAGAAACATGGAGCGTTTAGGCTGCCTTTTTATAGGACGATTAGGACGATACATTATATAATGAAAAAAAGAAAGAAAGAAAGATTTATTATTTTATTTATTGTTATGTAATTTATCGTTCTCCATAGTTTTTTTCCCATTACGTGTATACAGAGACTATAAGAATGTGCAATATAGTGTCTTATATCCTTTTTTTCAGCACAAACTATAATCTCATGACGTTATTTTTTTTCATTTTGACCAACCATATTAACTACGGAAGCATATTGCTGTTACAGTGGAATTTTTTTTTGGATCAGTATCACGTTATAACGTGATATTATATTGTATGAACGTGATAATTATATAATAAGCAATAATAAGCATTGTTCGTTGTTTAGTTTTTTTTCTTTTTATGCAGATGCAGTGCAGAGATGGGCTGCAGCAGATGGAAAGTGTATATAGAATTCCATTTATTTTCGTTTCATGTAATAATCATAATCCTTGAGGTCCCATGGTTGACCGGCAAAACCAGTCACCTTCAAAATAAAAGCGCGCGTTGTGCAGAACATTTCATGACATTACACTGTATTATGGTGATGTTATTGACAATTATTACTAATAAATATTAACAAAAAATATATCAAAGCATATTTGTTTGTTTTTTTACAACTGAGTGATGTAATACCATGTACAGTACAACAGTGAAGTTTACAGATCATTTTTAGATCATTTTTGTAGACGGTCCCTATAGAGATCAATGTAGTTTCTCCAGCTCTTTCTTCTGATGAAAACGAGGTTGTAGCTTGTTGTCGACATCACTATGATTCAAAATATTTGTTATCATCATGACTATAACTATTCCAACACTACGACTGTCGTTAGTAATATTGGTTATCATCAGTTGCATAGCGGTGATTTTATTGTGAATGTGTGACAGAGAGCAACAGTCAGCAGATTAAGGCGGTGCCGTGTCACCATCCTTATAACTCTTCGCTGCACTTCATTCCGAGATAGCGGTTGAAGGTAAGATCCAATCCGATCACAACATCACTGAACTGAGACGGTTTTAGTTTTGTGTGTTTACGAGGTTTTAGCTGAAGTAACACTGTGAGCACTGGTACAGACATGCTAATAAAACTAGCATGCTTTCTTTGTTGCGCACTGTTTGTTTAAAACTATAAAAATACCATTTCGTCTCGAATTGAATCTTATAATGTATATGTGCATGTTCTTTTTTAACGCTAATAGTGTCGTTTGTGTCTTACCTGAAGACAACGTCAAACACAGGTGAGGTTTTCCCAGCTTGTTTATTCAGACACTTTTAACACACATTTTAAAGATCAAAGTCAAATAAAGATGCGTTTGAGTTCCCTCTGCTACGTAGAGTTTTTCCATTTTATGTCACAAAAGGTGAAAATGCTTGTTTTGTTTATTTATTATTTATCTGTTTCTATGGAATCGCACATCCCGCTTGCCTGCAGCAACATTTCCTTTCTTTGTTTGGTTTCAGGTTTTGCTTTCATTTACTTTTGACAGGCCTAACCCAGGCTAAATATACACTTATACTCCACCCTTGTTTATTCTAAACGGACATTTAAGATGTAGATTTCATTGGAAACTATGATTCATTTTATTTTTTGTGTGCAAGTTATTTATAAGAAGGGACAATTCTTGTTTTTCTTTTTTTTCATAGCCTAGACAATAAAACTTATTTTGTACAGTTGGAAGATGTGACCTATATACACACACCCCCAGGATGTCCACATAAAGAGTTGTGTGTTATTCCCACTATGACAATTTACGAAAGGTGGCCATGTGGGCACTATGGTTTAAAATGTATGTATAAAAATAAATATGCTCTATGCTGATGCAGATTTCACTTGCTATACTTTCAGTTTAATCAGTAAGTGCCTTTGATTTCAGCTTTTACTTTCAGTTTCATCAGTAAGTGCCTTTGATTTCAGCTTTTACTTTCAGTGACTCATATGGATTGTTGTTGTTTATTTTTCATCTCAGAATGAGCATTTTTGACCACCAGGTTTCTCTATAGCCCACAGTGGATAAGCTAAACGTCTTTCCAGTTTTGATACTAACAAAAAGGCTGCATAACTTTTCTAACACACTTTGAAGAGAAGAGATAGGTGAGGGATATTCAGCTGCAACATGCAAGGAAATATTGCCACATTGTGCATTAAACCTAATGTATGTATGGTTTACTTTGTGTGACTTTATCTTACCTGGTCAAAATGAGAATCAGGGTTGGAATTTACCTATACTCTATTGTCCAGCCTTGTTTATTCTAAATTGATATTTAAGCTGTAGATCACCTTGGAAGCTATGACTTATTTCTTTTTTTGTGCAAGTGAAATATAAGAGGGGAAAAAGGTTTGTTTTGCTTATTTTTTTCTCCCTCTGCTGGCACAGGTTTCACTTGCCTTTACTTTCAGCATCTGTGTTGGTTTCAGGTTTTTCTTTCAGTGACTCAAGTCTTTGACATGACAAATAATTGAGCAAGAAAGCTAAATATAAACATCAGCAGCACAGAGTGAAAGTGAAACCTGCGTGCCATGATGTACTTACAATATGATTTGTTCTTTCAGGTGCTGCACGTGAACCACTGAACCAGTTTAAGGTTTCCAAACGAAGCAGATACTGGAATGGCACCAATTTTGGTTAGGAAAACATACAAAATTACACCCAAGTGTGTTGTTTGCTATTTTGGTGTATGTGATAGTAGTTATGTGTGTTTTATGTATTGTTATTTCAACTTGATTTATTAGACCACTGTTAGAACCTGATTATATCAAGAGCCCATTTGGTTCCAAACTGTTTTCTCTGTGTATCCTAATCCAAGTATGACACAGAACCACAACCTGGAGATTTAATAGAAATCTTCCGTGGGCTCTACCAGCACTGGGCTGTGTACATCGGAAAGGGCTACGTTATTCACTTGGCACCACCCTGTAAGTCCTACCTCACCACTGTCTGTTTCATGAGTCCTAAGCAGTCCCAATATAATATGGAACAAAAAGCACTTTGATCTAATAATCATCTGTGAACCACTTGGAAACAAAGGTCAAAATACAGTATATCACAACACTTAGTGAATACACCCTTTACAGATCATGTCTTCTGTCCTTATTCCCTTCTATTCACAGGTGAGGTTGCAGGAGCAGGTGCCAGCAGTTTTATGTCCGTCACCTGTGATAAGGCCATAGTGAAGAGAGAGCGGCTGTGGGATGTGGTGGGAACCGACAAATGGCAAATAAACAACATTCTCGATGACAAGCGTGAGCCCCGCCGAGCTCCTGTCATTGTGGAGGAGGCCAAGGCGCTGGTGGGCAGCGTGCAGCCATACAGCCTCCGTTGTCAGAACTGTGAGCACTTTGCCACTGAGCTGCGCTATGGCAAGGCAGAGTCCCGCCAGGTATTGTTAGTCAAGATATGATATATATATACATATCACAGCACACAGACAACATAATATTACCAAAGGAGGCAGCTATAGACCATCATCTACATTCAAGAAAACTCTTGCCATCATGTCTCATGTTCCTGCTCACTTACTGAAAGATGTGCTTTTGTCTCCGCAGGTTCGTGGTGCACAAAATATGCTCATAGCCGCTGGCACGGCAGCGGTCGTGGGTCTTGGAGCTGCAGCTTTCATACGACATCTGTCGGGACGCAGCAAACACACCGAGGAGGACTCGGACTCGGACTGATCAAAGTCTGGATTCACCTGTTTTGTTTTTGAAATTATTATTTTTTGGATAATATAATCACTTAAATGTGGGAATTATTATTGTAGATTAAATTGATTGAGCCCTCTGTATTTACATTGGGGGCAAGTTCTCATCATGTTTGTAATGGTCAAACTAAACACCTTTTGAGATAGATAGTTGCTTAATTCTACACACAGTGCCTTTAGCAGATCACCAGCAGCCCATCGATCTGAATCACATGCTGCGTGCACAGTTAATAGGCAAGTGAGTATTTTGAGCTTATTGTCAATTCTATGCTTGTTTTCCAACTCCAAGCTATATGAACTTGAAAGCTAATTGGATTTAAACATTATCAGGTGGTGTGTATTTGTGTGATGAGCCCGTGCCTGGAACACTAATGCACAAGGACTGGTATGGGCTGCTATCATTAAGGATGAACTAGATGTGCCTTGAAATTCCTAAACCTACTGCCAGTTTTTAGGAGATACTTCCTTGAAGCAATGGTACGGGAAAAAGTTTGTGTCATTTACGAAGGCCATGATTTTTATGCGAGACAACACAGTTTGGATTGACTGAGAGAACTGCATTTGCTCAGGAATACAACTTGCCTATTAATTGTGCATGCAGTGTATAACACTACCTATTTTGTATTTAGTATTTTAGTCATATTTATATGGAGAATGATCACACTATTTAACTATTAGGAAAAGCACTGACCTACACACTACTTCACACTAACTCCAATAACAAAGACTCCAAGGTCATAGGTTTTGGAAGGGAAATGCAACAAAATAACTGATGAAAATGTGATGAAATTGTCAGTACAAGAAAGCCATGTAACTACATGTCGTGTTACTTTGTTACCTCCTGACGCTTAACTGTTTGTATGTGGTTGGAATAAAATACTACGTCTGTGTAATCTTCTTTGCCAGAGAAGTCCATTTTTCATCTGTTTTCGTGTGACTGCTATGTAGGTGTATATATGTATATATATATATATACATACATATGTGTTTATATATATATATGTATATATATATATATATATATACACACATATTGACATATTATTAGACCTTTAAGGTATAACTAGTTTTAACTCCTGTATATACAGTTTATTTTCTCAACGTCGGGGTCAGGCCCCTCAAGGTTGTGCTACACAAATGTGTTTGAATGGAAAATACAGTAGTAGTTTTTATATAATGATTTGAATTAAGAAAATACATTTAACAATTTATACTTTTAGGTATTTAAAGCGGCTCATCAAGACTAAACAAGCTCTATATAAATACTCTTCTTTGTCTTCCAATTTTATTAGGTAGTAACGAGTTACAAAGATGGTTTTAGGAAATGTAGTGGTGTAAACGTAAAAGTTGCTTGAAAGTTTCTCTTTCTCTCTCTCTCTCTCTCTCAGATAGTAGAGTGTTTTAGGAAAATGTAGTGGTGTAAACGTAAAAGTTGCTTGAAAGTTTCTTTTTCTTTTTTTTCTCTCTCTCTCTGTCTCTCTCTCTCTGATAATAGAGTATAAAACAAAGTGCGTGAAGCTTTTTCTCTCTCACTCTCTCTCTGAAACCAGGACCAATACCAGGATTGATTCTTCACTCAGTTAAAGATGCCACAACCTGGTGACTTGATAGAAATTAAACGTAGAGGTTATCAGCACTGGGCTGTGGATGTTGGAGATGGTGATGTTGTTCACTTGGTGAAGGACGGTAAGTACCAGGACAGGTAACTGATTAAATCAACCTACATTTTATCCAAATTGAATTTATAACTTAAATTATAAATTATGGAAAGGGTGCTTGTGCTGGTCTTGAAAGTCTTAAAGTGTTGAATTTTGTGTTAAAGTCTTGAAAGTCTGGAAATAGGTTTTTGCAATTTTGTGTTTCACATGTTAAAATGTTTCGTCAGTACACAACAGGTACAATCTCAACAAGAAAGTCGGCATACAAATATAAAACTACATAAATTCAAAGTTTTGAAAAGCAAGTCTGGAATTTTTTATTTGGGAAAAGGGCAAGCACCCTAATGGAGCGAGCATGAACATACTAGTACAACTTAAAAGTCGATAAAATGTTCACTCATTAAAAGGGCTCCGTACAGTTTGTTTACCTTTTTTTTAACCCTTTTTCTTAGATAATTCATCCCTGCCAATATACCAATCCGATCGATGGATTCGCGGTTGCCAGGTTAAGAAAGAAAAACTCGAGGACGTGGCTGGAGACAATGAGTGGCAAGTGAATAACACACGTGACCGAAAACAAGCACCTCTGCCCGCTGAGCAAATAGAGAAAAATGCTCTTTCGCTGGTGGAAAACACCGTGCACTACCGTCTCCTTCAATACAACTGTGAGCACTTTGCCAACGAGCTACGATACGGACACGCCACATCTATGCAAGTAGGTGGACTCACTATTAAGCAGCCTGAGAAGGGTCGTTAATAAGAAACCTGTTGATTGTTTTTTGAGGTTAAGGTTATGCAACAGTCATAAACAAACAGTGATGACCTGCAGTCTGTACTCTAGAAGGTTTTTACTATTGAAACATTTTAATAATTAACTTTAGTTGGACAAATGCTCTGATGACAAAATCTGACAAAAACAACATAAACAAACAGTGATGACCTGCAGTCTGTGCAGTGAACTTTTTGTGACTCCATCCAACAGCTTTCTTCCATTACTATGTTGAAACGTATAGGCTATTAGAAAACCTATAGGCTGTGTATAGGATGTGACCTATAAACACACACCCACAGGATGTCCATATAAGGAGTTTCCCGCGACAATTTACCAGGTACGTCTGTGGCACTGATCCATGTTGCATGAGCACTTAAGGTTAAACAATGACACCTCTTGGCTCATGCCCAAGCCCACTTTTACCACATTCACTGACTGTTTATGTTGAATGAATATGATACATTTAAATAACAGCTTCAACCTTCCACATTTGACCCATTTTAATAATTAAGTCACTTGATTTCCATTTTAATCCATGTATGACATTCCCCACTGAAGCTGAGAAGGACAAATCACAGTTGCGCAGTTGGATGAGAATAATAATACTTTTTTACTGATATTGATCTGGCACAATATAAGTGGCTCAGGAATAAATACCAGTACTTGTCTTAGTCAACTAATATGACTCTGTGTGTCTGTTTTGAATCTCTGCACAGGTCATGAAATTGATGGTCGGAGTTGGAGTGATTATTGTTGTACTGGCAGTGACAATCGTTGGACCAAGCAGAGTAGCAAAGGCAGCAATAAAGGGAGCAAACTTGGTGTTCACCAAAGTAAGGGCAGCACTGAAGGCAGCCTCAGCAACACTGAAGGCAGTCCCAGCAGCACTGAAGGCAGCCTCAGCAGCACTGAAGGCAGTCCCAGCAGCACTGAAGGCAGCCTCAGCAGCACTGAAGGCAGCCCCAGCAGCACTTCTGGCTATTTCCATCAAATCTACTACTACCTAAAATAAAGCAAAATGATGAAAATTAAATGTGTGTTGAGCCTTTATCCCCCCCTTTTTTTCCTCAAAAAAACTCTACAAGGTTTTTACTATTGAGACATTTTAATAATTCACTTTAGTTGGACAAATTCTCTGATGACAAAATCTGACAAAAATAACCAAACTAAAAGAACTGCCTCACTAGAACTAGAAAAAGGAACAACCTACCATCAAGCGTCTTAAGTTGCTCACTAAACCAATAAAAACACATGCTCACAGGAAACTATAAATATGTGCACAGAAAGAATGTATACTAACAATACAACCTCCTTGGCAGTGTTGTAATATAACAAAGTACAAATACTTCTTTACAGTACTAAAGTCCAAAATTCAAGTGTCTGTACTTTACTTTATTTATATTTCTAGCAACTTTTACTTTCACTCCACCACATTTATCTTTGTAACTCCATCCATCTATCCATTTTCTATAACTTTATCCTCCAAAGGAGGGTTGTAGTTTTTACTACTATTATTATTATTATTATTACAACAACAACAACAACAACAATAATAATAATAATAATACACTACTTATTTACACTTTCCCTTTCTTTTCATGCTCTTTGACCAATTTACCAGAAGTCATACTTGCTCCCCACCCAAAATAACGAGGCCATTGACTCATCACAATTAAATTCTCCCCGAGACAATCCACGGTTCCCAAGTGTTTTAAGAATGCCACAATAACTGCTCACTAAACCAATGAAAACACACACTCACAGGAAACTATAAATATGTGCACAGAAAGAATGTACACTAACAATACAACCTCCTTGGCAGTGTTGTAATGTAACAAAGTACAAATACTTCTTTACAGTACTGAAGTCCAAAATTCAAGTATCTGCACTTTACTTTATTTATATTTCACTCCACCACATTTCCTCTAGCTATCTTTGTAACTCCATCCATCCATTTTCTATAGCTTTATCCTCCACAGGAGGGTTGCGGGGGGTGTTGTGCCAATATCAGCTGACACAGGGCGATAGTACACCCTGGACAGTTTGCCAGTATCTTTGTTACTACCAAATAAAATCTGGGTGTGATTACTGTTAAAGTCTGTGTTTGTTTGTTTTTTAAAAACAAACACAGTTTTTGCTTGTGGTGAGTCAGAAACAATGGCCTTGTTACTTTGGGTGGTTACCAAGAATGACTTCTGGTAAATTGGTCAGAGAGCAAGAAACGAAAGATAAAGTGTAAGAAGACTCAGATTCACAGGGTTGTCTCTGTGCTGCTTTAGCACATTGGAATGATCATGTTCTGAAGCAGAGGAAGATCAATCTTCTCCTCCTCCTGTCTGCATGGACATTTTTTTTTTTACTTAAAAAGGCAGTGGCATATTTTTCTCGGCCCTCGTCAGATTTTCTACACGTTGCTTTTACACGAGCACTGTTGAGTACAGTTTTAGGTACAAAATAAATATTACACACATATTCAGTGTTACAAATACTTTGTTACTGTACTTAAGTACAACCTTCACATATCTGTGCTTCACTTTATTATATTTCAAGCAACTTTTAATTTTACTCCACTGCATTTCCTTTAACTGTCTTTGTTACTGGCTACTGCTAGAGCTTTTCTGTCTGTTTTGCTCAAGGACACACATACAGTATTAAACCCACAACCTACCATTTGGAAGACAACTCTGAAAATGACTTGTGATGCTTAAGTACAGTTAATGGTGGTGAGAGCACTAAAGCATGTGCTCTAGTGGACGATTAGTGACGAAAAGCTGGTACCAAAGATGTCAGAGGTGACCCCAGAAAGGGGGGCAGCAGATATATCTTTAGATCCTGGAGGACAGTGGTACATCGGTGGATCCCAGAGCAAGTGTCATCTAAGGCTTTAAAGCAAGGTTGAATCAGATTGACTAAATCTGAGCAAAAATGTTGTTTTCATAGAGAATCAAATCAAGTTATGGATAAATGATTCAACCCAGTTTTAATGTCGTGACTGATTGGTATGACAAAAGGGCGTGGGTATAAACCAAACCTTGAAACCAATTCAAATTTAGGATTTTTGACATGGGGCGTCATGATTTGACCTCTAGTACGGAAGCCTGTTTGTTTACTTGAGAAGTAAAAATATATATTAGCCATAATTACAAAAGTATCACCTAATTATGAGATACTCGGAGCTTCCAAAATGGGCTTTCACAGTGTGGTGAACATTGGATTTTGAAAGTGTTATTCAAACATGAGGACCAACTAAAACTTAAAACCTTTTAATGTACACAAAAAAACATGAGTTCATGTTTCTGTCAGATTTATTGAACAACAGTTCTCATGCTACATCACTTAGATTCACTGTAAACCAATAACTGCAGTCAAAAATAATGCAGCGCATTTCTTAACCTAAGCAGATCATCCCCGACCAGGAGCTTAGCTCCAATGCTGATAGTTTTGATTGTGTCAGCTGTTTTTTTCTGTGCAGCCTTTATATTTTAACACCAGACATAATAAGACCACCTCAGACAGGAGACCTGGGTTCACACTACGGTTGACGCAAACATCCAATCTGTGTTTCAGTTCCACTTGTAAAATTCTTCTGTTAAAATGTAGAACTTCTAGGGTGTGGCCCTACAGAGCAATCCTGTAATTAAATAAAAAAGGCACAAAACAAAAAAATGTTTTCGTTTACCCAGACTCCACCCCAGTATTGACTAAAATGACTGCAGTGCAAATCTGAACATCCTTAGATAATCCCAGATGGACGTTTGTGTAATCTGTGGGATGGAGGTACAACTGTATGACAAGAAAAAGATTACAAACAATTTCAAAATAAAACTCATTTCATGAACCCTCTACCACTGCACTACACCTCAGGAGAGACGCACATTGAAACCAGGTTTTCAGCTTCTGTTCACCACCATGTATTTCTTCAATTACAGATCTGAAACCAAGTCAAATGAATTGTCGGGCATGTACAGCAAAATACAGTGTTCTATGTGCAAAGTAAACCCAGCACATTAATCATTTTGTCCAATGGAGCCCTCTGCTTTTTTAACACAATTGCATGCATGCACTGTTTTAATATCTCAGGTCTGTAATTAAGTGAATGTTGAACTAAAACATGATTTCCACTAGGTGTTCAGTGTGTGTGTGTGTGTGTGTGTGTGTGTGTATACTGACAAAAAACATTTTGATACAATAATTCTTCTGAAATGTTATATATATACTGTGTTTCCAAGTTTTGTTTTATTTTTTAAAAAAAACTGATATTTCTCTGTGTCCTTAATGCACCGTTTATATACATTTACTTTACAACTGCAGGAGTTATGATTAAAAAGAAAAAGGACATTTTGTTGAGCTCTCTTGTTTCCACCACTTTAGCTCCATCATCAACACTGCATTCATAAAGCAATGGAATGTTGCCCCCTCCCCGCCATATTCCATTTCCATCAAGGTCAAGAGTCTCTACTCAGCAGAAGTTAAAATTTCTCAACCAACATACCATTATAGCAGCTTTTCACAGTTTTCACTGCCAACGCTTCTTTCTGGTCCTTTACTTGTGGAATGGTGAACTGCTGTCCATAGCTCAAGGTTCAGTGACTGCAGTCCATGGTTCTTCCTGCTCCTTTGCCACCCTCATCTCTCTCTCCGCACCCCTGTCAATCCAGTTTGCGTGCGCCGAGTTTGAGAGGACCTTTGGCAGCTTTGCGCTCTGCCCGTTTTGCCTCAAGCTCCTTCCTCCTCTCCTCCCTCTTCTTCTTTGACAGCTCGGCCTTACTGAGACCTAAGCGACAAAAAAAATGCTCATCTCCCAGGAAGTTATGCCTTATGTGAATACAAGTGTTCGAGTGAAGAGGTTAAGACATCTAGTACTGTGACAAATGAGAGTGAAATTACACGACACACGTTTGTTAAGTGGGAGACTTACCCTGGCTTCCATCTAGTGACTCCCAATTTTCCTCAGCTCCCCAGGTTCCTGTTGCCTCTGCATCCCAACCCTCTCCAGCCTGAGAGGGAGAAACGAACAAACCTTCCAGATCCAAACCAGATTTCTTGATTCAACTAATCCGTCTAATCTTGCCATATTTTCATGATTTTTGATCAACTTCTTTTCAAAGAAGTTGACAATCTCACAACTTTTTTTGTATGTCATCAGCTTGGTTTAGAAATATAAAAGCAGCATCCTCCATCCTTCTACCTCTACATTTTAAATATTAATTTAGTTGAGTAGTGTATTAACTAAGTTTCAAACTAAACGCAAAGACACAAGACAACAAATTCCCATGATCCCACACTGCTTTCATATATTTTTTTTATAGACTGAAAGACCATCTGCAGAAAGTATTGGGAGTTTCATCACTTTCGGAGTCCACAGTTTCTCACACAGTATTTATTTCACACCTAAATCACTACTTATCTAACCTGCGTCTTACTGGACTTGCTCTGTCCTCACCGTGGTGGCAGCAGTGCTCGCTGTGTTCCTCTGGGACACGCTGGCAAACAGGTCGTTCTGGATGGCTCCCTTTGACGCGCTGCTGCTGTCCCAGTTGTACTCGCTGGCTAATCGCACCCCTTCTGGTAGTGGGAGTGTCTTGTTGGTCAAAGTAGTGTCCGTCTCCTCCTCCGCCCAGTCGTTGCCCCAGCCTTCCTCGCCTGCAGAGCTCTGCCCCTGGCCTTCCTTCTCGTTGGACCAGCTGTCGTCAGCGTCCCAGCCCGAGCTGCTCCAGTCAGAGCTCTGCTTTTTCACCGTCACGGAGGATGTCGACCGGCCCACCTAGATATTGGAAAGATGATGAATTTTTTTTAAACTCTACACATATATATGGGTAAAGAGGAAAAAAGGGTATATTTTATTTGATCCAAATTAAAGGGCTCATACTCCTCTGTCACTGGCCTTCTTTTTGGATGATGACATTCCCGACCAGTCACTGGTCCAGTCTTCAGGTTCTGTGTGAGCTTTCGCTGGCTCCTTTCAGGCAAAGAGTCAAACAACATCTCACAAATGTGTTCATATAAGCATCTAAATGATAACTTTTAATTCTCAGTCAAGTTTCAGTGAAAGGCGTTGAAATCAAACCTCCAAGCTTCCCCAGTCCTCTTCTTCATCCCAGCGGTCTCCTATTGGCTCATCATCATTGTCTGTTACTTCAAGACTCTGTGACTGGTTGGCACGACTGGGGGCAGACTGGTGACTCAGGGAGGCTTGTGGTGTTTTATCCTCATGAGCTGAGATAAAAGCAAAAGTGTTTCAGATAGGCTTCCTGAGACATAGTCGGCTCCCATTAAGTAAAACCTGGATTATAATTCAAGGCCAAAATGTGGACATACTTAGAGAAATCATCCTTTCCTCTATGACTCTGTGTAAATCAAACTTAATATCTCTACCAGGAGCAGGTGCGGAGTCCGTGGCACTGGTAGGGTCAGTGGTGTTTGTGGGCCCGCCGCCCTCTGCTGCGGCACTCCCTTCTGTTCCTGGAGTGCTGCGAATCAACTTAGAAGTCAGTGAGGACACACCGGTCACAGCCCAGCCCGTCCAGCTGGAAGAAGCACCGGCAGGCTGAGCACTCGACGATACATCCTTTTCTGCAGGGACAGATGGGGGACAAACACCTTTTTGTTCGACATTTTTTTATCTTTTGACCGGAAATTTGACAGGTATCGATCATGTCATGGTCTTGTTACATACCTATGTCAGCCAGCTTGGTGGGATCTTCTGACACAGTCTCAAGTTTGGAAAGAAAACTTTTAATGGCTTTGAATGCCTGACGGGGGAAGACATTTGCATAAGCAACAACAAAAAGGATATACAGAGATTTAACACGAGTCGTTAAGACTGAACCAAAGTCGCCAGGCACTGATGTTTTGCGTTGATACAACAAAACCAGCTAAACACGAAACCTTGACACAGAATTGTTGCTCTCTCTCAACCAAAAGAATTTGCTCCTATGTGCGTGTCTCTAAGTAAACATTTAAAGTGTGTATAGTGTGTATAATCCTCATCACACTGAGCTGTGCTCAGGCTGCTGTTGTATGGTCTGTTTTTATTCTTTTATCATATATATCATATATCAGCCTATTCTTAACTGTGTCTTTCTGTGGTACAATACTAGGCTGGGGGGGGGACAATATTTAGTTTTTGTGTTCGTAGTGAAAAACAAATGACAATAAATCTTGAATCACAACCGGGCATGACTGTGATTTTGTATTCATGTCACATTTTGACACTTCTGAGATAAACTTTTATGATCTTTGTTGATTTAGTGTTGTATTTAGTGTACGATCAGGTTTACCTGGTCCCTGACGCTCTTATCAGGATCAACAGTAATGGCACAGAGGGTGGGGAGGATGCGGGCAGCGATCTCGGTTACACTGTAGTAGTTGTGCGTGGCGGCAAAGCCCAGCACACCGGCGGAGCGCGAGGCTGGGAAAGGATCCTTCGTGGCTCTTGAGAAGGCAGACACCAGAATGCGCTGTCGAGTCTGTGAAGGGAGGAATTGCCACAGTCTTTTATTTGAACAGATTTTTTTTTTTTTTTTTTTTGCTGAATTTTGGTCACACAATGGCGTGGATGTGCTTTACCCCGGCGTTGAGGTAGGATGCGATCTTGCCCAGGCAGACAGTGGTGTTACACCGGATTGGGCCTTGTTCATCTCGAGCCTGCAGCCGGGCGAAGTGACGCATGAGCTCCTGGTTCAGGTTGGTCTCATTCAGTTTGGGAGCGAGCAACAACATGGACTGGAGAGGGTGGAAGAAGAGGAGAGCAGCAGAGGCTACAGCAGGTTGACAACAAACAGGGTATAAATAATACGTAGTAAGATGTGTTTGTTTTGTGTGCACTACCTTAACAGTCTGTTCTCTGATGGCAGGGTTGGTGTCTGTGAAGCCGTGAACAACATGAGGAAAAATCTGGGAGTTGACTGCTGCTTCATTCAGATACTGAATGAACTGCTCCATCTGAGATCCAGAAAGAAAGAGAGAGAGAGAGATATATATATAGAGAGAGAGAGTGAGAGAGAGACCAAAAATAATAAACAATGTTAAAATTAATAAATATGTGTCCTTTAAAACAAGCAAACAGCATATACAATTTCCAACTTTACTTTATTATATGTATATATATACATATATATATATATATATATATATATATATATATACATATACATATACACAATAAATACAATCTATCTTGTAAACATTTTTTATTTGACAGACAGAAAGATGGAGGAATGGCAAAACAAGAGACTTGAGGGAAATAAAAACTATATAGACCTTATTTTCAGCAGAAACAAGCAAGTAGATGTCCGCCATTATTTATGTGCAACACATCCAGTCTGGCATTTCCGGTCAGTAGCTAGGTAGCTTCATGATAATATGGCTTCTAGAAAATCAGGCATCGTATGTGTAGTCATGGGTTGCCATAACAGTTGGTATGAGCAAAAGGCTTCAACAGATGTGGAATTGACCTGCCATTTCCATTTGTTATCGATAGTTTCCAGTGTGGGCACAATATTGTTAAGAAAGCAAACTTGCTCCGTTCACAGATACTTGAAGGAAGCAGGAAGTCGGGCCCCAAGTTACTTTCACATTAAAAATAAAAAAGATCTATAGATCCAAGAGATTCAATAGAACTCTGTTGTCATGTTAAATTAATACAATACAATATACACATGGTTAAAAAAAAAATAACAAAACACAAACACCCATTCACACACAGGGTCAAAATAACATATAAATTAACAATCGTTAACCTTGCTAGGTTCACTGAATGTGGTTCTGTGTTTTCTTCTTTAGGCCATAACTAGAAAATATCATCAAAATCACTTTTTGCCCACAGACCAATACAGCTAAAAATTTAACGTTATAAAATATAAAAATAATGATTACAGACACTTTCTTTTTTAAATTTAATTCCAGGCCCTGCATTAGTGCAGCGAAAACAGACCTATAGCAAAGACTCACCTGCTGCAGCAATCGTATCCTCATGGCTCGGTCTGTGGAGGAAAACATCTTCACAATGACGGGGATTATCTTCTGCTGGTACTCATCTGCCGAGAGGAACTTCCCTACCTGCAACACAGATGGACAGTGATGAGATTGGAGAGATTGGGAGCGCTATTAATAATGTCTTGCACTGACTTAATTTAAAGTGTTTTTTTAATGCTTCACTGTAGAAATGATCTGACCATTATTTAACAGGGTGTCACGGTTGGATTTACCTTGAAAAGTGGTGTGAGAACGACAGCGCCCGCATTGCCAAACTCAAAGGCGGTGAGCAACTGAGGCAAGACCTTGTGTTTACAGAAGTCTTCAGGAAAGGAGTCCAGATTGTCACTCAGATCCTGAAAGAACTGCTGCTTCTCTGCTGCCTCCTTGATCTAGACAAAGCCATTGGAATAACTCTGTTACGAAAGCGCCTTCAATATATCATAACTAGTCATATTTCTGCATGATAATGTCACTTGAGACTTCATTTTCCCAATTAAGAAAAACCTGAAAACCACATCAACTGTAAACATGCTAGGGTTTTAAGATATTATAACAGGTAGTGAACAGTTCCATAAGGACTTTCTCAGTCTCCACCTTATTATTTAATACTTCAGGTTGTGATGATGTAAGTGGGATTTCAAAGTCCTAAGCTCTAAGGTTTTTTGCTCAAACGTCTGTGTACCTGGATCTCTTCCAGGAAAAGGTTGCTTTCCACAAAGCTATTGCTGAGGAATCCCCCAGGGGCTCTACAGTTCTGGAGAAATCGAGCCGGATTGGGCCGAGCCCGAGGGTTGGCCCCCACCAGTTCACAGTAATGAGGGACCAAGGTTTTTGGGATCTGTGGGAACAAAGAGGGCAAGAAAGAGGACAAAAGTCACAGAAACCATGAGAGAAATGAGGCGGGCCAGCTGACTTATAAGCGCAAACTGGGTTTTTTTTTTGACAGTAGGTTAACAAGTTAAAAAGGATTGTTGTAGAGTGAGCTGCAACGATGTACGATATGAAAATAATTCAGCATATTTGGAACATTACATCATGAAAAACTATTTCAGTACTCCCCCCAATAAACCAGTAAATGGTAAAATGTTTAAATAGCAAATGATGTGACAAGAAATCGTTGCAGATGTGAAGCAATTATGAGATTGTAACATTCCTCAATACAAAAAAACCAATAATGTCATTTCTACTTTTAATTATATTGTACACAATCCTTCTACAATGACTTCATGGCACCTCCCTTTAAAAATAACACATCGCCAACTGTTTATCTTGACAAGTCAATAAACAATAACTGAGTAACAGTTATTTGGTAATGAGTATGGGATGAATTTATTTGCAACATTTGAATGGTAACCTACATTATAACACTTACTTAATATCAACCTGAAGAGACCTTAAGTAAGGGGAAATATCCCATTGCATAAATGGCAATATTTCAGTAATTGCTCCAAGACATGGTTAACGTGATTTACCTTTCCCAGTGAACGAAGAGAGGTCGTGCGAGGTAGTGGACCATTGAACACCTCCCAGATCAGGCAGCCAAGCCGCCACACCTCTCCTGCCCTGCAACGCATATGCAAATAGTTCAATACAAAAGTTACTACAGAACATTTCTACACGTTCTCCAAATACCTGAAACCCTTTTTACCATTTCTCTCCATTGCTGTTGGGCATCTCTGGTGGGTCATATTTCTCCATATCTGGGTAAACATCCTTCGGGGCAGGAAGCGAGACTCCACTTGGGTCGCCCTGCTCAGGAGCCACATGGTCGAGGGCCCCCAGTTTCCACTCTCCAGCTCGATCCACAAAAACAGAACATACGCCCAAGTTGTTATGGAGCAGGTGGCAGTCGTTGACCAGGAAACTAAGAGCTTTCTGTGGTGGGAGGTAAACAGAAGAGGTAAACATCTGACAGCAGGTAAAATGATGGCTTCCCCTCACACTTCAACTCGTACTGCACAGACTCGTCCTCACCACAATCTGGTGGAGTCCCCAGGAGATCTCCAGCTCTCCACACCTACCCTTCTCTGGCTGGGCTTTCAGGTGGACTGCAAGAGGTGTCACTTGCTCGGTAACAAGGTATAGGCTCTTCTCTGTCTGTTACAGTCACAAGAATGATTTAAGTGTTATTCAATAGCTTTTTTATTGCACCAGCGTCAATGTAAAAGTTTCTATTCGATTAAAGAGGGAGAAAGACAGTTAAGTTAGTTATTTTTAAATCACAATGGTAATTAATGATCTGACATAATTGACAACCTACTCATACTCGTGTTGAACTCAAAAACTGACGGAAAAATATGTGACAATCTGCATAAATGATGTACTACACTTCTGCCTATTTACTAACTACTTTAGAACTACACATGACATACTGGCACGAGTACACTCACCTCTATCTGTAAACATGCAGAGAAGAGCAGATGGTTGAGATGAGACATAACTAATTATGATACTAATTAGAGAAAATCTATAAAGTTGGAAATGTAAGCTATGACTAAGCACATTACAGGACAGCAGTAGATTAACTTACATCTAACCCGTCTACATAGGCTAGAATGTTGGGGTGACGCAGGGTCTTCATTCGTTTGAAGGCAGCTTTGGCCAGCTGTGTCTGTTGCTCTGTGCCCTGGGCTACGTCGTACACAAACACAGACACCGGCTCGCCATTGGTCTGAAAGGACAGACAGGAGGGAAATTAATCACTCATATGACTTTAACAAACTTTAAACATCTAGGAATTGGGGGAAAAAACAAAAGCAAGCTTGTACTCTTATGTCACCAAAAGGAGCTTGTTGTATCTTTTTTGCCTCCCTGTGTAAGCTTTGTGCATTAAAAAAAAACAAAACAAATGACTGGCTTGGATGCATGCAACTATAAAAACGTGATAAAAAAGAATTCACAGACAGAATGGAAACAACAAGGGACCAGCAGGAGAGAATAGGGAACATTTCTCCCAGGGGACTTTGATGAATTTTGAAAATCATTCATTAACGTAAACGATATTTAGGAGTCTGCTACTTTTATTTGTACACACAGTAAAATCAGTAATTCACAGACACTGGGTGTGGACCCACAAGAATTTTTTTTTTTCGGGGATGACAAATAAATGTGCAGATTTTTGTTTATGTTTTGAAATAGGGAGGCATAATATTGGACTTTTGGCCAATATCAAATATATCATATATGCTTAGGCCAATCACCATTTTTCCTTTTGCCCAACTGCAGAGGTAATTTAGTCTTTTCTGTAGTGAAATTAACTAAATATTTTTTCATACTAATGTTGCAGCAGATGTGAATATAAAATACCTTCATTGTGCAAAATAATAGCTGTAGGAGGCACCAATATAGAAGTCAAGGAGGTAACAGCTTTTTCAGCCTACCGTTTTGGTCATTAGTCATATTGGTGGATTAATACATTTTGAAAGCATTATCTGCAGATACGATATCATGCTGATAATATCCCTAGTTTTCAATAATATGTAAGTGGTCTAATTTGGCCTTTTTTAAGCCAATCCATGGATAAATCAATTAATTTTGTTTTATTAAAAAGTTGCTGGTGCCTGTGTGCTGACAAATTATGCTACCCATCGATTAGGGCGGACACTAACCATTATTTTCATAATAGATTAATCTGTCGATTATCTTCTTGATTAATCGAGTAATCGTTTGATCCTGAAAATGACGATAATTTTTTTCCAAACCTGGAAATGAAGACAAACGTTCTCAAATGTCTTGTTTTGTCCACAAACCAAAATGGTTCAGTTTTAATGATTTCTCTGTTATATGGAGCAAAGAAACCAGAAAATATTCACATTTAAGAAGCTGAGGCAGTTTTAATTCTTTACAAAACACTCTGGTCACACAAGTGGCTTTAGTCCTCACCTTGGCTGCCTCTGGACGTTTTTACTTTATGTTAACTGTCAATTCTAGCAACAGAATCTATTTGAATACGTTTTTTTTTCAGAATAAAAGCTCTGAACTCAATAAGAAATTTAAATGTTTTAAGATACACAAATCATTTCTGGGTTAGGGTTAGATTCTGATGCTGGCGGGCCAGTTTTGGCCCAGGGACCACCAATTGCTGACCACTGTAATATGGAGTATGAACATGCTCCCCATATCCTCACAGTGCCCATGCAGTGAGTTGTGGTGTCATACAAAATTAGTTGTTATGGGAGCAGTATTTGATAAGGGATATTTGCCTATTGAGACATACTCCCCTTGAAATCTTTAATCAAAATAGTATCAAAACATGCTCCCCATATTCTTACACTCCATCTATCTCCGTATTCTTCAAGAGAGCAGCAAAACTCGACAGAACACGGGACCTGTGTCACTATATCACATTTAAAGGACTTGGTTCAGGATGATGAAAACAGGAAGTTGCTACTCAACTGTCATGAATCCCTGCAGTGATGAGGATGACTGTCCAAATTCAACCTATCGTCAATAATAATCACGACATTGTGTGAGCTTTTGCGATGAACACCGACACCTTCGTTTACGTGAAGAAGCACCAGCGTGAACACAAGAGCTGTCATCTCGCCTAAAACCGGGTGACGTGGCGAGAAATGCGTGTCTAAGCCCGAGCCCACTTCACGAGCGAAAAGTGGTCACGAGAGGACCAAACACAACATCAACATCCAAACAGTCACAAATACATGACATGTGCAGTTAGATTTGACACTGGACAGCGAATACAGACGGTTAACTGACACACAGGCCTCCGCGACGAAGCAAGCTAACAACTAACGTAGCATCGACACCAGTTTTACCTTCCGCTTTCCCCGATGTATACTCCATATTCCAGACTTTTCGTGGGTGTCTGGAAGGATTTCGTATGCAAAGTCTTTGACAGGATCCCTGGCGAAAAAGGACCACATCTCCTGTTTGCTCCGCTCCTCATCAAACACAGAGAAAACACGCAGGACTACAGACTGCTGAAGGATCTCGCTAACAACTGGTACGCATGTGAAATGGCTCCGTGGAACCCTTGTTGCTGCAATGTAGTTCCACAGTAAATAATAGAATAATCGGACCAAACCTATTTCCGTATATTTTCAAATACGTAATGGTTTACGTATATGATGAACAACAATTATGTACGTATAAACAAAGGGAAATGCGTACAGAAATAACACATTTATTGCATTGTTTGTATTCATTTTTTATATACATATTTAGGTCGTTTTGTCCGTCCTTAAAAAAACCCCATTGGTGTTTGTCTGCTACAAAGAATTTGTCCAAATTAAATTGAAATTCAATTTAAGGATCATAGAGTTACATACATACATACTAATATATTATACACACATAGTTTGGCAAAACAGATATAATAATATAAACAAAAAGCTCCATATTTGGTATGAGATGAATTACAAATGTTTGTGCACCATAATAAATAATATCATTATTCTTAGTAATAGTAGAAGTAAAGAACATTATTTTCATCATTTACACAGAAGAAAACGAGTGCTCAATGACTGAAATCGATAAAAAAAAAAAAAACAACAAATTATACTATTCTGCCATAAAAGAAAAACAACAAAAAACGTTCTTAATGTTCTGGGAAATTATTCTGTAGTATATTTCTATCTGACTTGACAAATTATTCCTTCAAATAGCACAGAATGACCCTAACAGTAATTAGTTACATTACATTACATTACATTACATTAGTACAGTCTGATATGTAATTAGCCAATTGCTTGGGCTTGCATGGCTTCTTCTGGGATGGATTCATTAATCTTCATTGATGATGTAAAACATGATGGCAGCCGCAAAATGAACTCAGAAATCTACAGAAACATTTTGTTTGCCAATTTAAAGAAAAATGGAAGCAAACTGATTGGGAGATCAGAATCAGAATCAGAATCACCTTTATTGTCATTATACAGTGTACAACGAGATTAAAGGACCTTGCAGTATCCTTCATCCTGCAGCAAGATAACTATCCCAAACGCACAAAGGAGTTCATCAAGGGCAAGAAGTGGAAAGTTTTAGACTGGCCAAGTCAATCACCACACTCCAACCCTATAGAGCATACATTTTACCTGCTAAAGAGGAGGCTGAATAAAACAAACACTCCACCCCCAATGTTCCAATACTTTTGCTCACATGAAAAATAGGTGGGTTCAAACAAAAGGTGCTATCTTCTATGTTGTGTATCAGATCCAGATGTAAATGCCAGGAAGTAAAAGATGAAATGTTTGCAATACTCATTTTCTCAATGTAATGTTTCAAGATCACTATTTGATGTTGCTCCTGATTTGACTTTTGGATAACTTTTTGGTCATGTGAAGGTCCTAAGTCATTCAAGACATACTGTAGTCATTAGAATGATACCTATCCTAAGAGTTGCTTGGTGGGGACAAATGCAGATCACTCACCTGTAGGTCACACGCTGCTATTGTGTGTATTGGAAATCACCTTTGTTGTCTGATGGTCGGTGTCTTAGGACACCTCCTCTGTTAAATGATGATTCTTTCAAACCGTCTGTCTTTTGTACATTCTCATCATCAAGAGTGTCTTCAGGTGTAGGTGAATACACTGAGTCCTGTCCAGATTAGCTGGCTCTCCTGGTATGAGGTGCATTTATTTAGTGCAATCCTCATTACAATGCACTGCATAGACCATATTGTTTGTTTTGGGTGAATATGGTTCTGACTTTTAATGTACAGTGTGTACAATTTAGCATAATTAATTCAAAGTTGCATGTCCAGTGCATGAAGTGAGGAAAAATAAGTGCCAGTACATCCCTTATCCATGCAAAGCATGCATGTCACTAAATCTTCAGTTAAAAGATAACATAGGATTAAGACTATTTATTTAAATATTTAGCCTGTATTGAAATAAGTAAAAACTGAACTTCGGTTTCACATTTTGCAACAACCTGAAAAGAGAGAAGTGCTGCCCCCCCCAAGAACAACCTGACTACTGCAATATTTGGCAACTTTGTTTTATTAAAATGTTATGCAAAAATTAAGAAAACAACAATGATTTTAACGCAGTCCATTAGTTCCCCGTTATTATGATGTCCTCCAGGACAGCCCAATACAACTAGACATTATGGGAAAAGTTGAGCATTTTTAATAGACATTTTTCTTCTTACAGCTTCTGTGAACAATGATAAATGCCAAATGAAAACCTTTATTTTTCAAACTAGACCTTTTAAGTGTTGCAGTGACACTTAAACAGCTTTTAGAGACAATTCACTTTTATGACTATAACTATAATGATCAATTCCCATGTCTAACCCTTTTACTGCCTACACAATTTTTAGAGGGGAATAGGGCTACAATATTTAATCATTGCCTTTATCTTTCGTCCCACACATAGCATATAAACAAAAGCAGGACACCGCAGGGAATTGAACCCCGTCCGGACAAAGCCAAGAGTGCCACCACCGGAGTCTTTTGCTTTTTGTTTTTGCTGCAACTAAGGGTGAAAGCAAAACCTGGAGGAACAGACCCAAGAGCTTGTTCCTCCAGGAAAAGAAAACCCAACCACAAGGAGATTTATCATGGTCTTGAGGCTGAAACAATGTCCACTACATAGAAATTTTATCAATTTGAAACAATGACATTTTGAAAACATGGATTATAATAGATATGTCCCTTACCATCAGTGGTTAAAATTGCTATGAACTGGCAATATTAAATTACATTCTCAAGCAGTTACCATGTTTTAGAAAAACAAAATCCTGTTCTGCCTTTGTCAAATGTGTAATTGGTAACTAACCAGGACATTCAGGCCAATGATACTTAATTAAAGGCCACAAAATGTATCCCTTTAACATTATCCTCCCACATACAGCATATTAAAAGCAGGACACCGCAGGGAATTGAACCCTGTCCAGACAAAGCCAGGAGTGCCACCACCGGAGTCTTTTGCTTTTTTGTTTTTGCTGCAATTAAGGGCGAAAGCAAAACCTGGAGGAACAAACTCAAGAGAATGTTCCTCCAGGAAAAGAAAACCCCTCAACAACTGGCTGCTATTTTTCTGTCACGACACGGGGAATTTCTCTTGGTCACGAGGCTGAAACTACAAGAAAGAGACAACCGGTTTCCCCAAGCCCCAGCATCCCCAACAAGACTGTATTGGTGTATGACGGATTTCACAATATCCTTTTAGCCATATTAAAACCACGATACCAGCATCCCTGATGATATTGAAGCCAGTTTTCCGTTTGCAATTCAGCAGGAGTCGAACGCTCTTACTCTTAACACTGTGTGGAAAAAAGACAAACAATGTAAGCCTGCCCACCCCCACCCCCCACATTAATCCCACACTGAAAAAACCAATAGTCCAATATGACAAACAGTCGAGTTATTTTTTACCACCAGTGGCGTAGCAGCATTTACCACAGCTAATGTTGCGCAGTGACACTCATTCCTTCAAACGCAACAAAGACGGTACCCTAGAGGCTCGCTGTACCAAGACATCCCATGATTCCCAGGAGATAAAGTCACCTGGCTCAGTAGCAAGTTAAGCTGAACAAGAAATCTGAAAAGAGAGAGAAGTGTTGCCCCCCACAAGAAAACCCCAACCTAATACTACTGCAATATTTGACTTCATGTTATTTTACGAACAGAATGTTATGCAGATCAGATGTGCATGCAACGTGTTGAGTTACACATGTAAGCCATGAGGTTTAGGAAAAAAAATTAAAAAAAACCGAAATCACTTAACTTGGCACCCGTGAGACTGAAGTGATGCAGTATTAGCGAGACAAGCTTGTAGCGCTTTATCTTAATGTGACTGGATTCTCAAGTGTTCCATCACAGGTTAGGCCATCCCAGATAACAGATAAATACAATTGGGGGAATTTGACCTGGGAAACCAAAGGGAAAAGAAAAAGCACAAACAGAGAGCGGGGCTTCTGCGAAGGACGTCGAGGGTTGATTTTAAGCTCAAGCGCACAGGGGGTTGGTACTTCATTCAGGGGTCACACTCATAATCGCTGACAGCTTCCACAGACGGCTTTGCATTCAGAGGCAGGCGGTATCAAGTGGACAGACGAGAATGATCTGAAACAAAGAGTGATCTACACAACACACCCACCACACACAATACTCAAAAGATTTGCATTCTACTCTTGTAGTTTAAGATGCAAAGCAATAGGGCCATGTGGCCAAAGAGGAATGCTAGTAAAGCATTGTTACTGATGATTTGAAGTTAACATAAAGCCAGTTCCAAGATGTCATTTTCATCTACAACAGTGCAGAGGTTTGTTTTAAATTAAGCCAACGTCTTACTACATGTTCCGGGTTAGAGGACTTCGCTTGTGCTTGAACCAATCTTGCACGCTTATTTCTGTGAAGAGAAGTGAAGGAATACGCCCAACCAATCCCAAATGCAATATAACTGCAACACATTTGCACTGCATTTAGACCAAATTAAAGCTGCACAATGCGCAGCTTTCCTCAGCTACTTAATGCAAAGATTAATTGCACAGTTGCACAATTCCAAATATCTGTAAGTGACCAAAATGCCTCTTGCACATTTGCACAAGGGCTAGTAGCTGGGAGAATTTTTTCCGTTCTGTAAATCAATGCAACCTGACTCCGATTGTTCGAACCGGGTGTTGGGATGAGATGGTTCTTGCGTTGGTCTAGGTAGACTGCATTCTTCCTTTGGACTGCTCTGTAAGATGAGACAAGAGGCAAACAACATACACCCCTATGTCCCCCAAAGTATCGTAGAACTGACTATATTGTTATCCTTACCCAAATGCTTTACAGCAAATATCAGAATAAATTAAGGTCCATCAAATCCTCCCATTATCACAAGACTCTTGTTAAGAAAGCACATAAGTGGCATTTCTATAAACAAGTATAGCAAATTCAGGATCAATGAGGGCAGCTGAGCCCATTCAAGATAAGAGCCCCATCTAGGGTCAAAAAATTTCTGTTTTCCAACATCAACATTTGATGGATTCAACTTATCTGCCTTCAATTTCCACTTTGTAAAGGGGGGTTGTCATTCGAGCCCAGGTCAGATCCGTGCTCTAAAAACTCCAAGCTTTAGTCATACCTGAAAAAGCACAAGAAAAGCTCCCCCACACAAGCCCCCCAAAAGAACAAATGCATACCAAAACTGTATTCAATCACAACAAGCTATGCATTTATTATGCAAGAAGAAAATCCTTTACAGATAGTTCACTCATTGTATTATCAATACAAGACATGGTAACTAATTGCAAAGGAATTGCAATGGCAGCATCTAGCCAGACAATGAATGGTAAGAGAAATGTGAACACAGCAACCTTACGTGATATTCGATGCGCAAGGAAACTTGTACAAACAATGAGTTAGGGGAGTTCCTGATGGTCTTGGAAAGCACACAGGACACAGCACACTGAAAAATGCAAAGGAAAAAAAAGCCTCTCCCCACAATATACAATGGAGCTTTACAACACTTACAAGACATTAACTGGTATTACGGTTATCTGTGCAACTGCCATGATAAGAATAACCAACTATGAATAAACTTCAAGGATAAAATCTATTTTCCAGAGGAAGCTTTTAAATACCACTGGCCTGAATGAGGGGTTCCTTCCTTATGAACTGAAGACATGGACTTGACTGAAGATTTTTGAAGGACCGACCGTACAACTTTATCTGCAAGAGTGACAAATACACAACCCCCACCCAACCCAACAAAGCAACTTGTAACCTGTACAGAATCGTGAAGAGACTTGTTACCGCACTCCCTGGGGTTAACAACTTCTTGCTACATCAGAGGACACATTTCGGAGAAGCTATCCTGTTAAGAGTCCACTTGAATCCTGTTGGGTACACCGGGATGTTTCCTACTCAGCCTTAGCGCTGGTAACATGGAGCTGTAGATTCTAGGGAGAGACAAATTAGGGCCCCACAACCCACCCTCCCTTAACCCAAAACATGTATATGAACCCCAATTTACAATACGTTCCAAATACTCTGACACATTGGTAGAAATACCAGATACTTTCCTATGTTTCTTTGAACTGCAGTGGATGAACATGACTCCGATCCATAGCACTATAGTAAATAAGAGGAACGCAACTTCCAGCTAGCAGAGGGGAGTTCTTTCGATGATCGGCTTAAGGGGGCCAGGCCTGTGAAAAGAAGAACTCCAAAACATGTTTTAAATACCCCCCCTCCCCTACTATTAAACCTTTGTTTTTAAAAATGTATTATTTTAACATTTATTAAAGCAGAGACACTGCTGTACTATGCACCATAGGCAACTGAGTCCATGTACAGGATAGTTACACCCACATGTACATTTCATGCATTAACTCACTGCTGGGTTAAGAGGTAGATGTAGCTCATCTGCACCAATAATGTGCTGCTGCCGCCGAGGAGGAGTTGTTGTACACACACCCGTCAATCAGTTGCACGACCATCCACTCTCACACTCGATTGCCGAAAGCCGAAACTTCTCTGGGGGAAGACATATTGAACAACAAGAGACCACTCCGCGCTCCAGATGGGGGACTACTTCTGATCGTGGTGGGTCAAGAAGTCCGATAAGACGTTCCTCCTCCCCGCACACTATCAAGGCATTCACCACAGCAGACACCACCACACTTATGTCAGCGCACAACAGGAGGGGCGACTACGATTTACACGGCTTGCCTGAAAAGAGGAAGAGAGAGCTGTGCGAGAAATTGTGTTCGACAGTTATATATAAATATTTAAAAATATAAAAAACTAAATGCCTGAGTGTGTTATACCGCTTCCCAACATACAAACCAACACTTTGCTTAACACTTTTGAAGCTAGAAGACATGTGTGCGCCCTGTCCCTCTCTCATCACTGGCTGGCTCACTCAGGAACTGCTGCTGTTGTTGTTTCAGTGCCGGTCACTCTCTGCTACACTGCCCTGCGCCTCTGGCTCCCTCTGGTGACCACTCGCCGACTGCTGCTGCTGCTGCTTCCTGAGCTCTTGGACACCATCTGCTTTTCCCACCATGCCCTCTGGTACTGTCCTGCCTGGTTCCACTGTGATCCACCCTCGCCCTGTGGTCCTGATCTGCCTGGCACACTGAGGTCCTCCCACGCCCTCTGGTCCTGTCCTGCCCGGTTCCGCCCTCTGGTCCTGTCCTGCCCGGTTCCGCCCTCTGGTCCTCCCTGTGGCCTCGCTCCTCGCTGGTCCTGTGATCTTGCACTAACAACTAAGTCCATTCCTCCCCGTGTCAACTCAGTCCATTCCCCCGACAAAAAAAAGGAAAAAAAAAAAAATCTTCCATCTACCCCTAAGCACAATCTTCGGTCTTCACGAATATTTTTTTTTTTCTTGATCAATGCCATTGACGAAGCATTAAAGACTAGAGAAAATGCCATTGAAGTGAAATTAAAACAATACGAAACCTAAGACCAGGGTCTCGTATAAAGTACTTTTTCGTTTAACAAGCTAAATTGCTGTAAACTGATTAAAACCGGCTTTAAGATAGCAATTATCAACCTAGCTTTCCTGACGCCATAGAAAATGCATCCTAGATAGGTTACCAAAAAAAAAAAAATTCACTACTTAAAAGTGGTTGACTCTTATGTCATTAACAAAACCAACTTCAAGAAAAATTAATTGTTGGTCTGAACACAACAATGTCTATTGTTATTTCCCTTGCTAGAAGGCCGAGCATTCACTACCCTCTTTTTCTTGCTAGCAGAAGAACGAGCTAGGCCACGCATGTTTCAAATAAACCAATAGCTAACGTTTACAGCCTGCTACGTCACTGCCCCCGTCTTTAGCCAACAGCCGTTGCGAAATAGAAACCTGACCTGTTTTGGTTTCATTAAACAATACAATACGTTTTTGTAATTATCTACATTTGTCTTGTTTTTTTGATTAAAAATTCCGACAGCCATACTTAAGTCAGTCGTTTGCCGATGCTGGCATAAACATTGGTCTACGTCTTATTTTCGGCTCAATAGCTGAGACATGCCGTCGACCGAAATACACATTCAGTTTTCCGTAGAGGATTTTACGGCAACATTTACGTAGATTACAGTTATTCTCTAACTCGGTATCACAACATAATGTTCAATAACACTTAAAATAACACCATAAAATGCCCTCAAGGCAGGGCCTACACCTCCGTTTCTCTCGTTAGTAAATGCCAGATTTTAACACCTCACAGATACTATTTTATGTAGCTCTTAGAAACGACACAGCGTTTGTATATAAAGTTTCGTCTCGTAATAACCGATAAAGGAAAAGAAAAGAAAAGAAAAGAAAATTAAAGTAAAAGACAAACAGTTTGCCGCGACTCACGACCCGACGATGTGGTGTAGCTGGTGTGTTCTTGCGGCGCGTCACTGGCCTTATTTATACAGCTTGGGTGATTCGGTTACAGCAACCTTACTCATCCGATAAGAAAAATAGTACCACGCTCGAAACAATACAACGCTTATACATGCTATCTGGGGCTTTAGACTTGAGTTGAAAAACAACGGGGTTAACGTATTCACATGATATTAATGAAGTATTTGAGCATACGTAATTAAGATAATATTAAAAACCGCTGTAACACATGGAATTCTAATCCTGTTTGAGATACTCAAGTAAGACATTGCTTATGGTCTTATCGCGATTGGTGGTTGAATCAGTTGTATATGCATTCGAAAATTACGACTGATTTAAATAAATACACATTTCAAATCGACAGCGTTTAGATACTGTAAGGTCAAAACAGCTGACGTAACTTCGCGGATGAATCCCTACTTGTGTGTAACGCGGCCCCACAAACCGGATCAAACTGGAAAGTACTGCGTCGGATCTACGTTTCAAGTACTGCAGTGACGTGTTGTTTGTGACAATAATAATAAGCCAGCAAAAGGGGACAGTCAAGTAATGGCTTTTCCCTTTGATACCCCCGTTTTAAATGACGCTATTAGATGTGGTTATTGAAGCCGCTGGTGCTTTCAATATTTTCTCAGTTAATGTGTCATGGTATGTCATTTAGTTATTAAAACAATGCACAAGCCTTTATAATATTGCTGTGAACCGCAATGGCCCATCCAAACCAACATTATTTCTCAGAGCTGGGTGAATGGTGTACATGATACAACTAGAAATATCCAGAAACATCTAGTTCCATGTGGTAGGGGACAGTGGAAATTTACCAGTACTTTTTGTGTTCACCAGCAGGGGGTGCAGTATAGTTACATGCCGTTTGTCACGTCTTTGAGTACATGCTGCCCATCCCCTTTGTTTTCATTTGCAAAGCTGTTTTTCAACTTTGGTAACTGTGATTTGGACAAGTCTGGGAGATGTATTAACATACCTATTGTTATAACTTTACCAATTGATCAGCAGCGCCACCCTGGTGCTCCTCAGGGTGAGTTTCAGCTCGTCCCAAGATTAGATGAATTGATCTCTTTCATGGAGTCCACTTGGAGTGTCTCTGAGAAAGCCATATTGTTTCATGTGTTAATTATGATGCCTTTACCTCAACAGAATGATCAATACTGTGGTGTGATTCAAGGAGGGGACTGTGTTTAATTTACACTGAATGACCCACTGACTGTCTACAGATAAGTGGTAATGTTATTGTTACTAACTGAAAGTTTGTTGAAATACAGTATCAGTCCTTTATGACATTGTACTTTACAATTATTTTTATACAACTTGCAATATTAAAGGGAGATATTAAAACATCACAATGGATAGTAGACACAGTAGAAATTATTTGATTAGATTATTGCATGCCCTAAATCTAATTATGAAGGCCTTAGCTGAATGATCACAGGAAACCCTTTGTAAATCAATGGTTATACACAAGGCAGTTCATTGGCATACATGCATTTTCTCTTTTAATGGTTTAAACTAAATGAACTGTATTAAATATACATACATTTATATATACTGTACATGAAGTTGAAGAATGAGGTGTAACAAACACGTGAGCAAATTCAAATTGACTACAGGTTATACCAGTGGGTTAAATGAACCCCTCTATAGATTCTGTCCAGAGGGCTTGGTTCGATTGCCTCCTGTGTGAGGACATAGGCCCCGCTTTTTTCCCTGGTTCAGTGAGCATGCAGCTGTTAAATCAGGCATAATGCAAAATCAAACCACCCTGCAGTCAGTCATACAATCCTGCTCATGAGCCATGATGCCATTATTCTGTAGCCAGACACTGAGGGAGACAAACGTGTTCGTGGTAGATATACAAACAATCCAACAAGTAGAGTCTTTGCTAAAATGCGTGGAAATTTATATTTAGTTGATACTTTTAGAGACAGGAACTAACTTACAACACTACCTTAGTGTATTCAGAATGACAGATTATTGCCAGGTCTGAAGTGATGGACTTTACAGCTCACATCTACAGATAAGTGGCAACGTTGCAGAGAAACATATTGTTAGAAAAAAAGGGAAGAGCCTCAGAGAGGGGAAAACAGCTGAGTACCAACACGGACCAATATCACTGCTTCCTGTACACCAACCAGTACAGCATTCACAGCATACCATCAGGAAAGAGACAGGTGATGGAGATGTTTTTTAAGCCCGTTCACAGCCCTTCTACCCTGGATGAGATCAAGCCAAGGAGGCACCACCACCATCACCAGTATCACCATGACTCACAGTCACACAGGTCGGATGGGTCATCCCCGTCTGCTAGGTTTGTATTACTTTATATTCTGAAATTTGCATTGAGAAGAGATTGTGAGTTAAGGTATGGGGCTGTTTTATAATAGTAATATATAAAAAGCCTCATACCTTAATTCATATGTAATGTTTTATATCATCATCTTCAATAACCTTTGATAATCAAATATACATGTGCTGGCAGTTGCTATAAATTCAAACATATGCACAAATAATGTTAATACAGTATGGTTTAATGTACACTTATGGTTTCAGTTACTCAGTTTAAGTTTTCCCCTGTCACTTTGCCCCTTTCCTCATTTTCTTTTTATTTGCTGTAGGTACACACTGTTGGATGATACAGACAAAAGTGCAAATGAAAGACATGAGCACTCCCACCACCATCATCATGGTCACCATCTCCACGACAGCCCTCACCACGAGGCTCACCGTCGTCATCACACACACCAACTTCCCCACAGTGAAGAGGATGAGATACATTACAACCACCACACCCCAGTAACCCTCTCTAGGTCCTCATCCTCTTCCCTTTCTTCATCTCCTTCCTCCACCTCCTCTTCTTCCTGGTACACAGAGGCAAGTGCAAATAATCCTTTCTCTGTACTCCATGCTGCGCGGCCACAGCATTCCCTATCTTGCTCCAACATCTTAGATGTCCGCAGAGGTTTTCAGGAAGATGACAGCAGTGAGCCTGTTGTCTTTGCCTCCATTAAACATGGCACAAAGGGCAGTGTTTCTCATGAGATTCATGGAAGCTCTCAACAAAGGCATGTTTATTCTTCTCTTGACCGAGGTCACAGCAGAAGTGAAGAAGGCCCTCTAAATGAAATAAATAAAGAGTGTGATCTTGAGGGAGAATACTCCAGGTCATCACACATGAACGGGCCGTTGTACAAGACAGCTAGTCTAAACCGAAGTCTGGCTTTCAGTGAGGAGGACATTTTGCTTGGGGTCTCCAGAGGCCCCAAAAAAGCAGTGTCGTCCAGTCAGCTACCCAGCAAGGGGATCCTCAAGAACAGGGAACGTCCTACTGACATTCGCAAGGCAAAGTCGATGGAGGTGCTGTCGCCAAGAGTTTCCAAAACACAAGATCTGAAAGGACAGAAGGATAAAGGGGTCACTCAAGCTGAGATAGAGCAAGCCAGGTCCAATTTTGTCCAAGGAAAGTTGCAGTTCTCTGCATTTCTAGATGAGATAACAAAACAGGTTATAAGTCCATCAGACCTCACCATATTGGGTGTGAACAAAAGCAAATCAGCAAGGAAGTCACTTGCTCCAGGACTTCAGACAGATAGTCCAATCAAACCTCAGCTCCCACCCAAGAAGCACAGAGAGAGCTCAGGAGATGAGAGGGAGCAGCATCCGAAACATCAAAACAGACAGGAAAAATTGGCTTGCACTGGCACTCAGAATCAACTAGACTTCTCCAGTCCTGATAAACTAATCTCTTATTCAGCTAGAAGCCATGATGGTAGCCCACCCCCTCATACCCTGCCTTATTCCACCAACCATAACGCTCACCATGGAAGCAGGCATAAAAACAGGAAGCCATCGCCCACTGGAGGTTCTGTGCAAAGAGACAGGTTTGGTAGATCTGGATCTCACTTTACTGATGGCACCAGCAACAGCCCTGAGCCCAGCCAACCCCAACAACGCCACCACCGCCAAAAGCATCCCACTGCCTCCCACCTTCCACACACTCAACATTTCCACCAGACCCCACCTCAGCATGTGTACCCAGATTCTGGACACCAAAGACCTGCCAGCGCCTCATCATCCTCAGCCCAGTGTGCAGGAGCAGGCCATGGGTCTGAGTCTTCGTCTACTAAATCGGATTCATCCAGGGCCAGAGATACGGCTTCCACGGCCACCAGTCACAGTTCAGAGAAGAATGGCAGACACCACTCACACATGGGCATGGGCCACTCTAAACAATGCAGGGTGAGTTTACGTGAATAGTTTTTAAAAATATTTTGTGAAGAGACAGGGGTGAAGGGAAGTTTCATCCGTCAGATCATAGACCAGTTCAGCGCATATACCTTATTTCAGTCACATACTCATCTTCTGCCGCTTTATCCTCCACATGAGGGTCGCGGGGGCACTGGTGCCAATCTCAGCTGACATAGGGAGAAAAGCGGGGTACACCCTTGACAGGTCGCTAGTCCATCACAGGGCCACAAACAGCTCAACTCTCACACTCACACATACCTTACTTCAGTTTAGAAAAATAAGGAGACATGAAATCAAGTTTTGGTTGAAGTCAATTAAGTTGTTTTTTTTTTTTTTGTTTTTTTTTTAATGAAATCATGAAATGCATCTTGAGACAAGATGAGTCAGTGGCTCGTTTTGTGCTAAGTGCTGTACTGGAGGAACAGTGTCACTGGAGAAAGAACAGGATGAGCATTATAAATGGAGGGCTGCTCTTCTCTTGCAGAGGCAGCTGAGTCACAGCTGAGTCACAGTCTGTGTGGGCTGTGTCAAACTGCGCAGTGCAAGCTGAGTCATTCATCAGCAATGCAGCAGAGAACAGTTCTGTGCTTTTAGGGGGAATTCTATTTGAGGCTACCTGAGTTATTAGTTTTAATGGTGTCATTTTGTTTGTTCAAAGTGCTGCTCAGAGCTATGGTTTGGCCATGTTAGCTGAGAGAAAAAGTGGGAGTATATCAGTTAAATAAGAGCTGTGAAATTTGTCATGTTGAGCTTAGGTGTGTGTTCTGGCTTTAACACTTGTGTACAAATAAACACTAAATATTACATAACATGGCCTTTTTCCATGCTGTGGCTGTGAAGAGATGTCTGCTCATTTTGTCCTGGTCAAGTAAATGTTTAGGGACACACACGCACACACACACACACACACACACACTCTGGCTACAGTTTCCATTCAAAGAATGAATTGATTCTGGTAAATTCCATTTCCGGGCTAGTCAATAGTTTATAAAAATCCATCATGTCCTCATTCCCCCTCATTGTGTGTGTAATTTGCTTTTTACACAATCTAAGCTGGACCAGAGCCCATCTCTCACAAGAACAAAACTACCATAAATGATGAGATAAACGTGATGTGCTTCTTCTTACTGTTTGTTGTATTCTATATATGTGTGCTTATTATTATTATTTTTGTACATATAGCACTAAACCTGGAACTCTCGTGTTGCTTTTCACTGCAGCATTTTCATTGAATGGTTTCCCATTTCTTTTAAATGGCTTCTCTTTGTGACTGTGAACCTCATCCAACCCACTGTAATTCAAATGAAAAAAATTTTAATTCCTACATCTCATTACTGTTACTGTAATGTGCATATGAACACTTTCATTTCAGTGTGCTGGAATACTGTCAAAGTCAGATCCTGTATATTATGAGTGTTATTCATTTTTCTGTCCTTTTTATTGTTGCCCCCTCCCTCCCAGGACACACTGTGTGAGGCCAATCATCTCCAGTATGTATCATTTATACTTTCTGTCTGTCTGTTATCATATACTGTCAGCTTTTCATTCATTTCTCTGACTAATTTTGTTCTCTGCCATTTTTGTGTTCATAAAAAAACCTCTGCCTTTGCCTTTTCATCCCTCCCCCCTCTGTGTTTAGGGTGTTGCAGGAAGAGAATGCAGATCTTCAGCAGAACCTGCTGCAGACAGTTGTTTGCATTGAGAGCCTGGAGGCGGAGTTGCAGAGAACCAGGGATGAGCTCAGTCACGTCAAGGAGAAATATAAAAGGTCTGGAACAGTGAACAGAACAAATTTCAACCCGTATGATTGGCTAACACTGATTATACCCTGAAGCTTGTGTGCATAAAAACACAGAACATTACAGTGGAAAACCTTTCCACGTGTAGAGTGAGGCAGGATCTTTATGAGAGGGGTTGTGCTATCATGTATGAGGACACCAGAGCCATTGGTAATCAATAAAACTCAATATATGGCTTTACGTAAGAGTTTCTATAGATTAATTTACGAATGGAACATACTGCACGGACAGCACAGGTCACACATGTGCAATTCTCTGCGTGTTTAGGTTAGGCAGTGATGTATTTTCCACAAGCAACAGAGACTGGACATACTCTGTCCTTTCAATTCACACTCACCACTGAGAGCCTTGTTGTGATCTGGGTCTTGTCAGGCCTGTTTCACATACCACACTTGCTGCAACAGACTGGAGCAACTGCAGCAGTGAATGTCTTCTCACAGTTTGGTGTCAGTTGTTACACACTCACCACTTGTGGTCACCACTTGTCCTGGAGAAAACAGCTGTCTCTTTTCCCTGTATCCCCATCTGACTTTAACAATAATATAGAGGCTCATAATAAGTGTTTTTTTGCTTCTTTCTGTGTTGTTATAGTCTTCTGGAGACGCACAGTGGAACCAAGCAGGCCAATGACCTGCTGGGTGAACACCTTCACATAGCGGTGAGAAAACTAGTGTATGGAGCTTATATGGACAGAATGACTTACATGGAATCCTATATCTGACCTTCTGCCACCTTCTGTGTGTGTGTATGTGTGTGTGTGTGTGTAGTCAGAGAGTCTGAACAGTGAGAGGAAGCTCCTGTTAAATCGCGTGTCCCAGCTGAGTTCAGAGTTGGAGGCTTCTCACAGGACCATCGCTGCCCTAGAGAACATCAATGTGAGCACACTGCCATCTAATGGACACTTATGCACACTTCCACATTCCACATACAGCACACTACAGCAAACTACTGGATTCAGACCCAGGGGCCTCAGGTCAGAAACTGTGCCACTCACTCTCAATTACTACCACTTTGTCCCCAGCTGACATGTGGGGACAGGTCACCAGTCCATCACAGGGACACATAGAGACAAACAAACCCACTCTCTCACTCCCACCTACAGTCAATTTATAGTGTCCACTTTGCTGAATGCCTGAATCTGCATGTTTTTGTACTGTGGGCGGAAACTGGAGAACCTGGAGATTGGAGAACACCCACACACATGCGGGGACAACATGCAAACTCCATGCAGAAAGGCCCTTGTTCTGACCGGGTCGCAATCCTGGGTGCTAACCACTGCACCAACCGTGTGGCCCAGACACTGTGCCACCTTTGGCATAATTTCATACAAAATGCATTGAATATTAATCATGATAATCCACTTTGTAGTGGCCATCATGTGGAAATGATCATTTCAGAAAGTTATACAATGTGTGTGATGGACAATTTTTACTTATTTATTTATTTGTTTTTAAAGATTTCTTATTTCTTAAGATCAAGTAAACTTTGATTCTTATGCCCGGTGTCTACTTTTAGGATACTTTACTTTGTTCATTCATATAACTGCACTAAAACCTGCTCATAAGCAGTATGAGTGTTTGTAGTGAGTGTGTTTAACATTTATGGATATTACATTTTTTTTTCTTATAGTTCTTTGATATTGAAAATCTGCTGATCCTAAATCAGACTTATCTCTGTACTTGAATTGCATAGAACACCTTTATAACAAAGTCCAACCCTAGATTCAAATACAATATGTTTTCTAGAATAGATCTGCTTTAACTAAATGTAATCTATATTACATGTTTTTAGTTTTGTGTTGTACTGCGTGTACTCCATAGTATCACATCGCCACGATCTTCTGTGCCAGGAACTTTTTTTTTAAAAGACCCAAACAGTATCTTATGTACTGCAAATGTCACACTAACCTGAAGTGTATTGAATTTGGAGTTAATGTCTGTGTTTGGTGTCTCCACCTCAGGTGCCGTGCTTGATAAAAGATTTATTAGAGAAGCACTTTTCCTCAGCGGAGTCCATACAGAAGTTTGTGAGAGCCTCTGCTCCAATCAGCTGTTCTGCCACCTCTCCACAAGGAGACGGCCGATCCCACACAACAAAAGGGGATGAAGAGTCACATGATCGGCTGACAAGCCCAGAGACAGGTCCTCAGAGAGTCACTGCTTTCATGCCATTTAAACACGGGGTGCCAAAAACAACAGCTGAGGCCAGTCTCTCAAATCAACATGAGTCCACCCACAGCCAACCTGACATCAGCACTGCTATATATAAGAAAATGGCTGCTGGTTATGCAGCGAGACCAAAACCTCTTTATCCCCAAATTCAGCAGCAGCAGCAGCCTCTTGTGGGCACTTACCAATGTGACACCCCTCCAAACCTTCAGCCAACCAATGTGGGTGGTGAATTTTGGGGCGGAGAGGGAGGAGTGAAGGTAACACTTTTAGAGCATGACATTGTAGATGTGACCTCCATGACAGCCCAGCAGATCTTGAATGATTTCATGGAGCAGCTGCAGGTCCATAAGGACGTGGGTGGGGGAACAGGGCCACATGTCAAGCAGGAGTGGGTGGGAGGAGCGAAACAAACAGGCAAAATGGCAGATTGAAAATTTCAGCCAACAACGTGGCTGAAGGATTATATATTCATTAAAAAAAACCTACATCTTTTGTAACAAGAAAAGTAAGATGCAAAGAGCCCAGTTTGTGTAACACTTTAACACACTGAACAACCAATATAGAAATATAGTTTAATTTCAATCAGGTATTTAAGAACAGTTCCCTCTAAAACTGTCATTCTCTCCCATATTTACAGAGCGTATGTTAATCATATTATATATTACCTATGATATACACACAACAATAGTGAGAATTGGTTTCTGTCTTTAATAATATTAAAGATTTAATGCAATATTCTGTGTTTAATGATTATGTTTCAAAGAGAGTTTAACGATACGGGGTACAGTACTGAGCTCCTTAGCTGCAGATGATCGTAGACTATATTGATATATATGATAAATATGATTATGTTAACTCCTGTTGCCATGGTAGATTTTAGATTTTATGCAATTCAGCTGTGTGTATCAATTGATTCAATATTATTAACACTAATACCGGCTAGACTTTTCAAGTATAGAACTATGTTGAGAGACTCACTCACACTACATAGAAATTAGTGTTAAAATTATCTAATAATAAATGTTTTTTTTTCTTTGTAATTGTTAGTTTTTAATGAATGGAATAACTTTTGAACTACACAAAGCAGAGTGTTAAAATATTTTCAGGACATACCAAACCAACATTTTCTTTAAAAGTTCAAATCTTGCATTGAATATAATTTTAAGTTGGTGTGAAATTACTACATTTTCTGTGTAGATATAATTTATTTACCCCATGTTTCTGTATATAATACACAAGTATAAAAATGTTTAAATGTTAGACTTTTGAAATAGTAGGATGTTCAGGGGTTAAAGGTTAGGCAGAGCACAAATGTACATTTCAGATTCAGTGTTGCATTTCTGTAAATTTGATGTGATAATGTAGATTAACTAAGGTTTAACAGCAGCGTATTAATATTATTTCAATGTGTAAGACCCTCTGATCTATGCACCTGTGACTCCTGTTAGTCTTCCTTGATTGAATTTGTAAGTGTGTCATTGCAGCTGTTCCACCAATAAAAACGTATTTGACTTATTTTCATTGTTTATATTGTTATTGGTTGTTTTTTTTGTCCCATTAACCACAATATTACCATTCGCGATGTAACTTTACAATGGCAGCAAAAAGTAATTTGTTCCAAACGTTAGGGCTTAAATGTTTCTCCAAAATCAGTTATATTTAATCTGCTATTAAAGCTGTAGTGTGTAACTTTAAAATACAAACGTGCCTGTTAGACTCAAACCATGGTCAAATGAGTTCACACAATGCTCCACACAACTCTCTAGGAAACAGCATACTAATCATTTCTGTTGATGGTGGAGTAATAAAACCAACAACAAACCACTAAAAGTTACACACTGCAGCTTTAAATCTCATTGCAGTAAAGCTGATTTTTCTTTTCTTTTAAAGTTTATAGTGCTTGCTCAGCAGACATGATGTCATTTAGATGTAGATAATTATCAAGGTAAGGTAAGGTCCTGTAAATGTGAGCTTTTGTTGTGTTGTAAATACACTTAACTTGAGACTGGCTTCAACCTGGCTGCAACTCTCACTCAAGCCGTCACAAGTACTTATAATAATCCTATTGATCCGGCCCCACCAACCTCCCACCCTCTTTATACATAATCCCACAAGAGCAGAACTCTCCCTCACATTGTCATATTTCACTTTAACCAGTGTCCTTGAGATCATGTTGGGGACAACACTCACCTCATATTCTTTAAGACAACAATCAGTTCATATGTGGCCTGCATTAAAGGAGAAATCCTCACATGCAGGTTAAAGCAAAGCAGAGATATTTAAAATACAAAACAAAATTGAATCATTACAATACAAAAATTGGTATTGAAATGTGTTTAGTGCAGTTTATATGTGATTTTCCGAAAACCTCTGTTAACAGTCGTGACACTGTGTTTTCTGTTTGTGTGAGGCCTCCATGGCGCTGCAGGCTATGCTGGTTTCAGGTCAGTCCACCTGTCATAACAGACATCCAATAGGTTACTGCATGTCCATCAGAATAAGTTTGCTGATCAGACACTGGCCTGCTTTCCCATTGGCCCCTGCACTTTAATAGGATCCCAAGGACTCGGTTGGAGGATTAGAGCTCCAAACTCTCAACTTTGGTCAGTCTCAGTGTCCTGCACCCATGGGCACAGCGGTTTAGGGGGGTGCCGCTCACGCACAGTCCCAGAGGGGTACCAACAAAAGACGTCACCACACTAGGTCAGAATCGTTGGTTTCAGCTTGAAGAGGGGGGCGACACCAGAGTGACCTATCAACTTTGGGGGTGAAACTTGTAATCTCACGTAAACGGAATATCTCTTGCTCCATACTTCTTCGATAACTAATTTTCTCACATTTTCTCAAGGTCCTACTACACTGAATTGGATCATAAACAATCTTTTGGCGACAATTTTTGCCTTCAGGTGAAAGCGTTTGGATTATCCTCGAAGGTCAACTCTGCCGTTTACCATCTAAGGGATCTGCCTACTTATCCTCTCCACTTGGAACAACTTAGATGAGCTCAACCTGCTAATAACTGATCAAACAAGTGCAAATCCTGCACTGACAACTGCATGCCTGCTCTTTTTTTACTTGCAGTTTGCCATCTTTGAAATGAGACCGTTTTTGATCCAAATTCACTGAGCTCCGTCCTCTTCTCCCCCGTTCTCCTTCTCTTACTCGTTTCTCCTGTCTTCGTTTGGATTGGTGCATAGTGGTGAGCCCTTGAAGATGCTGCTGAAAATGAAGTTCAACCAGCAGAGGCGGGTGCGTCTGGCCCAGGGACTGTGGCTGCTGTCGTGGCTGGCAGTGATGTGCGGGGCCTTTATCTTCTGTCTGGGGGTTTTCCTCAAGATAGAGCTGCTCCGTAGGAATGAGGTAGAGAAGAGGACACACACACACACACACACACACACCCTTACCTAAACCCAGTTCTTACCCTTACCCTAAAACCAAGTCTTAATTCTGAAAAAGCCCTTTAAAGTTGTGGGGCCCAGACAAACTGTTCAAAGTTTTTTGGATCTCACAAAGATATAAATACAAGTACACACACAGAGGTTTGTCTAGCTATTCTTCTTAGGACACTGCATTGACTTCCATTCATTTGGGCAGCTTAAACAAAGCGTTATCCCTAATCTTATGCATGACCTTAACATTAACCATAGCACAATTCATATCTTAGCTTTAGACTGCCTCATGAGGAGCTCATGTGCACACACATAGACATGTGGAGTTATGTATGAATGTGTGTGTAAATAGTGTAGTGCTTGTGGGTGTGACTAGAAAAGCACTATGTAAAGCACTTGATCACTTGAGATAACGTGTGTTATGATTTGGCGCTACTAATAAAATTGAATTGAATGGAATCGAGTTAATTGGAACCTAATTTAGTCCATTTAATAATGCAACATCACCTTTTAGACATAGGCTGAAAAGCTAAGTGGTGCTGACGCTGAACACTGCGATGATTTTTGTCAAGGTTATACAAATATGCGTCTATGAGCTCGAGCTTTTGTCCTTTGCTTGTGGTTGTTTACTGAGTCTGCTGCCACTCGTCTGTGTTTTTTTATGTAAAATGAGCTCTTAGTTAAATATACAAATACAAACAAGCACACCAGTGCATGTTAAACCAGATGGATTATGTAGCATGTCAAAACGTTCTGTTTTCAAAATTGTTTAAAACCCAAGTCAGTGTTTATTGTATGTAGAATGAGAATGGCGGATCAAGGTTTATAGCACTGTCGCTAATTGAGGTTGGAAGCATTGATATCCATTTGGCTGCTCAAGAAAGCCTTTCTTCAGCTATGTATTGATCTTTGATGAGAGAATCCGATTTTTAATTATCCTTTCTGTTTAGCCAAGAACTAATTGACACTGGTGCTGAGAGGAAGCGAATGGGTGTATTACAAGAAACACTTGCATTGTGGCCAGCGTAATGATGTCAGGAAGGGAAAGAAGCTTTTCGGAATGATTTAAAAGAGCTGTTACTAATGTAATTTTACTTGTTATTCAGAAACATATACATATTCAGATGGTGTGCATGTAGCACTTTACTCCATGTACAGATCATTTATAAAAATAGATTATTCTTCACAGAGCTTCAGAAAGTAATGTGTGTACATGAACATGTGCAATTAATTTGAGGAATGCAACAGTGCCAGGTCAAGATTTTAGTAATGGACCTTACACAACTGGCAGCTTCCTGCAAACTCGCCTAGGAATCTAATAAACCCATAAATTACTTTTTTTGTAACCAGGGCTAAAAATTAAATGTGTGACCATATTACTATTGAAGTCTTTGTATCCGGCATATCAGCAGATAACAGAATCTTTTGGTGACCTTTGACTCTGTTCTTCCTTACTTGAGGTGATGGACAACACAGAGATCCATGTGGTGCCCAACATCCTAATGATGGTGGGTCTGGCCTCCATTGGCACCAACTGGGCTGCTACTCGTGTGTGTCAGGACTCCCTGGATGCCAGCCGCTTCCCCCGTTGGAAGGTTCTCCTGTTGGCCTGGTTTGCTGTTGCTGCAATGCTCTGTTGCCTGCTCATCTCCGTGGTGGTGCTCAGCTATGCCCTGCAGGGACGCCTGGAGGAGTCACTGAAGGTGGGGGGGTCACTGGGCAGGGTAAAAGATTTCAGCATAACAGAGAATGGCCCTATATGTTTTCTAGTCTTTGCTGAGACTAGCAAAGACTAGTAGCTGGCTGACTGGGTTTTGGGCTCGGAAGAAGACAGCAATTCCATATCCTGCAAATCGAAGAATGGTTGCAGATATTAAATAAAATTACATTATGCATTTATTAGCATTTAAATTTTTCAAGTATCCGTTTTCTGAAAGATGGCACTCTTGCCCTTGTTTAAATATTATGTCAAAACAGAGTATAGAAAGTGTCTGTCTTCTTGATATGTTGTTTCATACGAACGCAGGTGTTGTCTGTCAACAGACTGAAATTACAGTTGAAAATCTTATAAAATCTGATGCCCATTGTCTTTCTCTTACTTTTCGGTCAGATTGGCCTCAGGAATGGTATTCGTTTCTACAAGGACACAGATGTACCAGGCCGCTGTTTCCAGAAAGAGACCATCGATCATCTGCAGATGGAGTTTCGCTGTTGTGGAAACAACAATTTCAGGGACTGGTTTGAGGTTCAGTGGGTCAGCGGCAGATACCTGGACTTCACCTCTAAAGATGTGAAGGAGTGAGTGTACCACAGTGTCGCAATGAGAAAATCACGAGACGCAGGGAGGTGGAATGATGAACTAGAGATAAAAGGAAATGGACTGATAAGGGATGTACGGGAAAGAGCGGCAAATTAAATAAGGTGGAAATGGAAGTTCAAACGAGGGACGGATAAGTAGAGATCACATCCAGAAACAAGGAAAGATGACGGGGGGCAGATAGGGAAATAAATATGGGATGGCAGAGGAGGAGTGGATTAAATATAGACCTGGCCTTTAGTTTTGAAACAAAGGGCAGAGATGGGTGGAAAGTTTGGTTTGTGAAGCGAGCAGAGAAAGATTAAACACGTGGAAAGGAATGAGTAAGCAGAAAGGATACAACACGGTGACACTTACTCAGAGACACTGCCCGCTTCTCACTAATGTTAAGTGTTTATTGAGCTAAGTTGACATTTACAATGCCTACTTAGACGTATATCTCCTTGTGTCTTCATTTACTCTCCTGTCCCCCTCCGTCTCCAGCCGTATCCGGAGTAATGTGGATGGACGTTACCTGCTGGACGGCGTTCCTTTCAGCTGCTGTAACCCTGCCTCCCCTCGCCCCTGCCTGCAGAACCACCTGACAGACAACACTGCCCACTACAACTATGACTTCCAGTCAGAGGAGCTCAACCTGTACAGCCGGGGCTGTAGGCAGGCGCTGATCGACTATTACATGGGCCTAATGAATTCAACCGGTCCTGGCGTGCTGTCAGTCATCTTAATACAGGTGGGTGACATGAACAACACTCAACATTGCTAGAGTAAGAACAGTTCACTGATTTTGGGAGTATTTGCTGTAATCTCTGCTCCACCACATTCATTTCTCAGAGAAACATAGTCATAACCATCCACATTATGTAACAATGTACAGTAAACAGATCCCCACAAAAAGGGAATTACCTTGACAACATAATTTCAATTAAGGGGTCCCTGCTCTCTCTCTCACTCACACACACTCACACACACACACACCCACACACACACACACACACACACAGAGAGCCAAGATGACCAACAAACGACTGACACGCATTGATTTCTGTCTTAATCAAACACGCATTCTTAGTTTGCCAAGTATTGATAGCTTACTCGGCTTACATAACAAACACAACCTCGGGCTGGTTGTTATTGAAGGCAGTTTGTGTTTTATGGACCCAAAGTAAGTGCAGTGACTCAGAAACATTCAATGTTTCAAGGTTATTTATTGAACAAACTTAAAAAAGTTGGCAGAGGGTGAGCTGGTGGAGGCTCAGGACTGAAGGCAGGTGAGGCAGGAGTTAGCTGGATGTGGTGGACAACGGGGGTTCAACCTGAGGCCCGGATTTACAAAGCTTTAGCAGAAGCAGACAAAGGTCTGAAGATGTTTGATTTTCAACTCAAACCTGCTTTGAAACCAATTCAATTCAATTCAATTTCACTTATATAGCCCAACATTACACAATTTGGCCTCAAGGGCTTTGCAGTCTATATGTATTAATACATTATTACATGTCAACATAAGACAAATAGGTACCCTAACCTGAAAGTTAACATTGACCTATATATATTTAGATTTATGATATGATATGATATGATATGCTATAATACTGAAGTGACTCACATTATGAAATAAAAACATAATTAAAATCTTATGTATGCAGCATGAATAAACCTAAACAATGACTAATGACTTTCCATTATATGATTTTGAAGAAGGGAATTTTCCCCAAAGTTTTTGTCAGCCTATGATCTCATTTGGTGAGACAAATATTACCAAATGATGGAGTTTTTAGAGCCTCTCTGTTCCATCTTTCTGTGTAGATGTCGGTGCTCCTGAGCCTGCGTTACCTGCAGACGGCTGTGGAAGGAGCCATGGCACTGGAGGACCCAGAGGGCGACAGTGAGGGTTATCTCCTGCAGAAGGGAGTGAAAGAAACCTTGGAGGACGTCAAAGCCAATGTCCTCACCATGCTAAAGTTTACGCAGGTCGACCCCACTACCGACGGGGAGTCCCCAGAGGCAGCAGATGCCTAGAAAGCTGCCTCCTCTACTCCTGCAAGCTAGAAGCAGAAAAACAAAATCACAGATGAGATGTTTGCGGAATGGATGCGGAGGAGGGGATGGGGGAAGGCGATGTGATGTCAACGGTTCTTGGTTATGTGAGTTGGCTGGTGGCAGGTAGAGCACCTGTTTGGCTTTGACATGTTTTGTTATATACTCCACTGATGCAGCAGCTGCAGCTCCCTCACACACACACACACACACACACAGCCAAAACAAGGCATCACACGGGGGTGTTCCTGCACAGACACCAAAACAAACATCTCCTCTGTGCAGGAGCTCATGAATGAGTAAACATCAGAGAATCTGCTCGGGAGATGTGTAGTGACTTTTTATTGTATCTAGAAAAGAGTATACATTCAGTTCATATGGATGTAGCGTATAAGCACAGAGACACATTTTCAAAACTACGACTCAAATTTGTGGTTTTGAAATTCATCCCATGTGCACGAGTTTGTACTAAAGTGCAATAACATGCTTAGGAATTTGAAAATGCACCTGAATTACACATTAAAGGTAGACGTTTTTAACTGCTTTGAAGTGTTGGCTTCCTTTTGTAATATTATAGGTTGTATTAACTGACTCTGGGTTATCGGAGTTCAGCAAGGAGAGTTGGATTAAGTGTGTGTTTGTGTGTATGTGTGTGTGGTGTCCCATATGAAGCTATCATCTTGTCTATTCTGGCAGCTCTGAAACAATCTGATAATCCTGGTAAAGTTAATCCCAGAACTGCTGCACAAGCGGTATCACACAGGAACACACACAAACACTCTGCCACACAGAGGCACACACTGATAAAACACAATGAAGGGGGATTCATGAATCAAAAGAGTTTTTAGTGTTTTTTCATCGACAAAGAACATATCATGTGTCTCTCTCTCTATTCTTATCAAATAAACCTCTACAACAGAATAAGTGAATGTTTTATTGTATTCATAGCAAAACAAGACAAAATATCTTCCATTATGTACCACAAGCAGAGGTCGATGCAGGAGGATGAGGTGAGGATGAGAGTTTGATTGAAAAAGGAGAGAAATATTATTTATTCAGTCAAATGTTTCTTGAATAATTACAAATTACAAAGTCCCTGACCTGCAGCAGTCAAATGAATTTTACATTTAAGAGAAAATGGTAAAGCCAGGAAATGTTCAAAGTAAAATTACAGTAAAGGCATTTAGATTGAGATCTTTCAAACAACTTTCAAACGTAAATTACATTAAACATTAATTAAACAGTTAAGCATCTCAGTATTATACAAAAAAAGCAAAGGGGAGTCTGACTTTCAACCAGCAGAGGTCGCCACTGCACAGTGTTTGAATGAGTCGCTCGTGGGTTGACATGGATACGGTGGCCCAGTGACAACTTGTTTGAGTTTCATATACATGAAAGCAAATGTCCTCATATCTGTATATTTGTACTTTAAACGTGATTTTACCATTCTGCATTTGCGGATTTTTACCTAAATCTAATTTAAATAATTTTTTTCCCCTGGTGACCCCCTTGCTCATGTTTTACTGTTATATATTTTATTTTTTTATTTTTTATTTTTTTATTGCTGTATTATTTATTTATTTTTTTTGTATAGATTTGTGATTTTATATTGTTGTTGATGTTATTGTTTGATTATGTGGGTGGGTCTCTTGTCGTGTGTCGTGAGAGGAAGAGGAAAAAACGCAACATGTGAGTTTTGAAAATTCCGGTGTGGTTTTGCAACGGAACAGAATCACACTGAGAGGAAGGAGGAGGAAGGGAGGGCCGCACAAATGTCAAACTACTCCACTTGACGCGAGATGGATCCTCTTTCAATGATTCATTATTCATTTATAATGTGTGTTTTTTAATTAGCTATATTCTGTAAGGTTTCACAGCTCTCCCAACGCAACAATGGACTCCAACATTATGGAGATAATAGAAGAATTCATGGAAAGTGCGTTGGCGCAATGGGTACGTCCTTTATCATTCATCACTTCCAGTTAGAGAAAATGTCATCATTTCTGGAGGCAAAAAGAATGAAATGAAACGCAGGGTCTGATTAGAAACCAGGTGAATTAGTATTATTTCACTGTGTCTTTTACAGCAGCCTGCCTTCCAGCTCCAAAATAAATATATAATTATTATAGGTGGTGAATAATAAGTGAGCAGCCTAGTTACTGTGTTTTTGCTTTTGTGCACGGCAACAACTTAACTTCTCCTTTTAGCAGCTTCCTTTGCCTGTTAATAACCCTTTTTGTCCCTCTACCAGCCTTGATACTTCCGTGTCCATGGGCAGGTTCTCATTAGAGAATAATACAAAGTTAAGTACAGTGTGTTCAACAGAAAATAGTCTCAGTGAAATCAATTGAGACGTTGTGCTAGCAGGGGTTTCCATGTGGGAAACCAATCAGCCCCAGGGAATGTGTTCTCCTTCTGGTCATTGAACAATATTTATGTGTACCTGTACCTGTGTTTAATCTTGTTATTAAGATATTCTGTTTAACGACTGCCTGCCTCCAAAGAAGGGGGGTCATTCTGCAGGATCCCTGCAGCTGGCAGGAGAGCAGTATTTGCTCAAGGGCACTTGAGTACAACACAAGTTGTCACATATGTTGAAGGACATCCACAGCCAATGCTGTGCCACTCTGTCGCAGACGAGGGTCACCAGCTTCTCTGCATCACCCCAGTCCATGTTTACCCACAGTGCAGTTTTTAGAAGGTGCAGGTGGGAATAAACCTCATTATATTGCAGTTTGCATTGGCACAGCTTTTTTTTGGAGCAAAGAGAGAGGGACCTTGGCTGCGATCCTGCTTGGCTGCCTGTCACTGTGAAGTGCTTCCCAGTGGGAAGGCACATGTCCCACCTGTATAGACAGGTGCACCGACTCAAGTGGCTTCCTGTGTGAAAACATTTGCACCTCTCCATCTCTTTGTGTCTCCCTCTCTCTCTGTGGACCTATTTCCTGCACCTGTCTCTGTCTTCCTTGTTTTGTCCACCCCCCTGATACACTCTCGCACCTTTCTCCACACATTTCTCACAGGTTCAGCTGTTTGAGAAGATGGTTGAGAGCGAGAACGGCAGCTACAGTCAGTATATGGAAGTGAACTCAATTTCCCAGAGTACCCAGGATCGCTACCTGAGGCTAACCAACGGGATTTTCCTCAATGAGGTCATGAGGGTCATGTAAGGTTCATTTGAATTTTCTTGCTACACACTTTTCATTGCTTCACAATGGCCACAATAAAAATTATCATTAGACAATGGGAAAATATGATCCTGATATGGGGACATTCTCAAGTGAGTCTTCAATATTAGATGAGCACTTACATTTTAAATTAGAAACAAGTCCAAAGAGCTAATTTTTAAAGCATTTGTGGGGAAATTCATGGGAGGAAAAAATAAAAAAGCTACTATAACCTTGCAGTTAGTTACAAAAACTGGTCACAGCAGAAAAACAGAACAATTCATGTATCTAAAGATGAAATATAATTATTTTGGTGTTTCCCTCAAATTTAATTTAGTACTATCACAGGGTCATTGTTTATATTTGTCAAGTTATTTATTTCATGTCCACATACCTGCAAAACTAATGACATTATCAGTGTCATTAGATGTTTTTGTTTTTGCTAATATTAGCATGGAGCGTGGAGATTGTGACCAAAAATGATGTGAAACATTAGTGGCTTAACCTCTTTAACATTTTATTACAGTCTACATCTTTGCTATCACTGACTCTATTATATTTTTATTTTACTCGGTTTTTTAAACCTATTTAGCGTCATCTCATTAGCATTGCTATTGTTAGCACATCAGCACGCTAGCTCAGTACATACCTGCTAGCATGCACTCACCCTATTCTTTACCCTATTTTTAAGGTAAGGTCGAGAAGTTAGGTCAGGTCACCAGGATGGAAATTAGGAGTTATGTTCTGAGAAACAGAAGAGCATGAGTAGGTCACTCAGTTTTCCACTGTGTCAATACACTAAAGTGGTATAAACAAAATCGAACAAATTCTTCCTTGAGCCATAACCTACATCCCCAGACAACTTTACTTAAATCCATCGTTTACTTTTTGAGATTTGCTGGTCCCAGTCAGACAAACATGGTCAAAAACATAATCTTCTAGGCTCATGTGAGACCTACATTACAACTTAAAATCGCATTGAGCATTCTGACCACAAACCAACCAAATATTAAGAAATTGATAGAAAGAGGTGGATACTTTGAAGTTATAAATTATTTCCAAGGCAAGATGTTGACATATTTCTCCCTGTGGTGCAAAGTTGCCGGGAAATTTGTGTTAAACTATGTTTGTCGGATCACATGTTGCCATTTTTGCCATGTTTGTGAGTTCATTTCTGGACCAAGTGATGATAACTGTTTCCTGATTTTAACCATGGGTGAGGTGAAGTGAGTGGTTACATTTAAGCATAAAAACCACCTGGTCATAAAAAGATCATGGTCTTTCCTCATTGCATCAGCATCCTCTCCATTAGACACACAGTGAGTCATAGGATCATGTTCTCATAACGATCAGTTAAAAAAATGAAACAATAACAGCATCTCTCTCTCTCATGTACGCACCTCTCTGTGAGAATTTTGCCTCAAGAAATTCACAGTAGAATAGAAAGCAACTTCAAATGAGACACCACACAACATCACCTCACATATCTGCTTGCATGCTCTCACCCCCTTTTTTCACTTGCACTTTGAAATAAACTTTGTTGTGGATCCTGTATAAAGAATGGTATAAAAGCATGACCCGTGCATATTTGCCAGAATCTTAAAATGAGGCTCTGATAAATGTCTTATATCCCTATTCAAATTTCAGCAGAATAAAACCTTTTCTCTCTGAAATGGAAAGACCATGTTCTTGTCAGTATTTGCCAAACAGCTGATTAATGTGGCCTGACCTCAGCCTCGCCATTTCAACAAATAACTACATGAGGATTTTTGCTGCCTGCTTCACAGGCTCGTAAAAATTTTATTCACTCTCTGCTGAAATGCACAGTTGCATAAGAATTTCTTGTCTGGAGATGAAATGATGTGGGGCTGTTGGATGAAACTATAGTAAATACACGGCCTTGTCTTTTCTGTGTTCCTCTCAGAGACCCAAACCCCAAAATGGAGCGGCTTTACGACAGTGGGAGAGATGACCACATGCTGAGAGTGCAGAACTTTTCCATCTTAAACCGACACCTGAGAGCCTTCTACCAGGTAGGGGAGGGTCAAAGGAGGGAGCAGGGTATGGTCGAGAGGTTAGGTCAGGTCATCAGGAGTGATTTGCTGAGAATCAACTGAATACAAACTCTCCAACCTGTATCTGTATCTCATGTTCTTGTACTTGTCTAAGCTCTGAAAAAGGTGGATACTTTGAATTTATAAATGATTTCCAAGGTAAGATGTTGACGTAGAAATTTGTGTCAAACTATGTATTGCAGCAGTTGCCAGGATCACAAGTTTGTGAGCTCATTTCTGGACCAAAATCACAGGACCAAGGGCTGATAACCATTTCCTGAAAATTTAGGGCACAAAACCACCACAAAAAGATCACGTTTTTTTCCGCTGTCCATCCTCATGCTCTCCATTAAAAACGCAATATGTCGTAAGGTTAAAACACGAGGATCATATTCTCATAACATCATAAAATCCGTAATTACAGTGTTTTAAAACAGACACAGCAGGATGACACAGCAGTGACCTGGTCTTATGCTGTGGTCTGACTGCCTCATTTTATTTCACGGTAGAATAGAGAGCAACGTCTAATGAAACATCTCACAACGTTGCCTATAAATATTGACATCACATGTATTTGTATAAAAGTAAGTTTCAAAAATGTTTCTGATATGGTTTTTGTTTTGTTATTACTGGACCGCTGTGTCTCAGATGTGAGGACAAGATTATTCTCCTTCCTAAAATTAATCATAGTCAATTGTCAAGTATTTCTAATTTCTTCATAATATCCACCGCTTTTGACAAATTATTCTTTAGATAAAAAAACAGCAATACTTTCTTTTTGAAGTGGTTGGCAGTTCCTCAGTTTATATCTCCTATGAAAAATGACACTGTTGGTTTATCTTGGTCTGCACGCAAACCACAAAACCATTTGTTTGTTTAGGGGGGGCGGGGCCAGCAGTTTCCAATGTGATGATTAATAGAACTTATTTACTGAGAAAACAAAGTGTTGTCACATGGAAATGTGATTTGTGGCGGAATTATTTTAATGTTTTGCTTTTACAAAGTCAATATTTGAGGAATATTACAATGATATTTCTCTTTAGATAGAACTTTGATTTTTAAATGACTTCAGTCCACTATAATGAGCAAAATATTCTATAGTGTTGTTTTTTAAAAAGGTCTGTTGCCACATACTGTAGTTTCCTCATGTTAAACCACAACTTGTGATTATTTTTTTCCACGTTTCTTTTTTAATTTAGATTAGAAAGACAAGCTGTAATAAGTGTTGATTAGTGAGTTTTTAGAGGTGCTGACAGGCTCATTGGTTGACAGTGTTAGCTCAAATTTACTTTACACATATGATTACACTTATTTTAACTTTTGCTTGAAGAATACAACACCCCCATGCTGCCAAAAAACTATGACACCATACACTTGAGTCATGTGTTTTTTGTGGTTGTATTTCTGTGTATATCTGAACTATTCATTTTGACACATTGTCTTTTGACCACAGAGAGGTAATGGTGAGGCAAACCTGTGATACAGTCACACAGACTAATCATTTGGAAACAATTTTAATGTGTGGATTGAGTTTGTCTGGTGCATTTTAGCACAGACACAGCCTTGTTCACTTTATTAAGCATTATCCAGCCACTGGTGCTCCCAAAAACACTGCTATAAAGGTGTTTTGTAGATGCATTTATTATAGATAGGCTTTTATTGAAACTGATGAAATATCCCTCTAAATCATAACCAAATGGCATCGGCGAGAGAGAGAGGCTGGAGCAGCAGGAAACTCACAGTCAGGTAGTAAAGACACAGGACGTGGTGAAGCTCAGGCATCAGTCTCAGCATATTATAGAAAGTTAAAGGTGAATGCAGGGGGTGATAAGAAGATGAAACACAGAACATTTCCACCCTCAGTAGATGTCTCACCGCTTATTATCAGCCAAATGGTGGAGTGACCACCAGAATCATTTATGGTTATGGGGGTTGAGGAAAAGTAAATCAAACAGCGCAGAGTATCATGCATTTCATATAATGTGCATTGTAGGTGCCTGTGACATTTGAGGAAATGACTATTCTTCCCTCAGCAGAGGCAAGGCTTCTGTTCTCGACAAAGATCAACTCCCACTCGAGTGGACTGACTGTGCACTGCTCAGCACGTCACACAAAATAAGGTTTCACTTCCTTACTCTCAGTGAACCACTGACACACATGTGAAGACTCGAAGCAGCACAGCCTGCGGCCCAGTGACTGAGCTGTTTGTGTCCGTCTAGTAAATCGTTGTGAGTTACAAGAGCATAAAACTACAGGTGACATCTGGTTTGCATACGGTAGAGTTATTTTGCCATCCAGCAAGTTCTCTTCTCGTTTCTTCTAGGCACCACAATTGACATGTGAGAAACTGCACTGTTTATTACTCATATTGCTAATCTCATACTCAGCATGTGAGAATTAGTGACATCTAATGGTGAGACTGCCACGGATTGTAACAAATTGAGGACTCCGCTCACTCCTCCCATTCCCAAGTATGTCAGGGAACTATGGTGGCCTTCCTTCTGCTGGAGAAGGAATTAATTGTTTGCCTGCCAACACCAACCAGCAGCTACGATATAATTTCCAGTCTGGTTAATCTCCTGCAGAAGTCTATTTGGCACCATGAACCAATGGCTGAACGCTGACCAACACAAAGCTGCAGCAGATAATGCCCTACATTCCCTGAAGGATCTGAAACTTCATTGTGGCTGTACATGCCTGTGATGCCAGACTCGCTAAAGGGAGCGCGCCTGTCTCTCGGTGCACCGTCGTTCTCATTGTGTGGTTTGTAAATGACAGCAGGCCGCAGAGAGACAGAGAGACTGTAAGTGTGAGGTAGTTCTGTGAGTGGAGAATGTGGACAGGCTTTCATGGCAGTTGGGAAAGGAGCTTGCCAAATTCAGTGTGCAGTGCGTCGACAGAAGCATTTTTAATGAAGGGGGGGGGGGGGCTGCAAGGATGTTTTCTTAGTTTAAGACTAATGAAAATAGAGCATTTAAGTAACAGGCTGATGACCTGTTACACTGGTGTTACACTAAATAGCGCTGCAGGCCCCACATGATGGAGAGTTTGTTTTTGTTGCCAGGAGAAAATTGTTTTCTGAACAGAGCAAGCTAGTCAGAGGCATCTGCTGTCTGCTTGACTTCACGCCCTTTAGACCCTGTGAAAAGTTGTCCAACATCAGAAAGCAGAAATTACAAGTTGTTGGAACAACCTGGCCACTGTGTCTTTCACACATTCTAAATACTTTCTACATCCAGTTTCACAAGCTTATCGTGCCTGTCCCCGAGGACAGAGGACCAATTCAATCAAAGCATTTAACCTGAGGGAGGATGTGCCTTCTCATCTTTAAGACTCAGTAGCTTTTGTTAATAATTGAATAGTTTTTCTTTTAACATTTTGTGTTTGAAATCAAAAATAGCTTTTCTCTATATTTGTCTCTTTGTATTTGGGTCTCTGATCAAACAGTTCACTTAAAAACACGTTTGTCACGTGTATAAAAAGAAGAGTTAAATCAGCATCTTCAAAGCCTGTCATCATTTATCTCTCGTTTCCTTATAGATGCCGTTTAATCTAAAGTTACTAAATGAATTCAGCCTGTAATGTGATACTATACCAGTTGTAAGTAGCTTGTAAGTGGTAGCTATTTTTGGTTTGTTGTTAGTCAAGGGTTCTGCTGCTGTGTGACGTCTGTGCTTACGGATCATTTACATTATCTGCATTGCCTACATTACCCACGTCTTTAAAGAGTACGGACAACAATAAACACTGCGAGTGCAGACGTGGGAGGACTGTTCTCCATTAATCAGGCCTTTCCCGCTGCTTTTACAACTTTTAGATAATCCTCACAATAACTGACACTGAAGAATATAATCAGCCGAAATCTACTTTGACCCTGAAAGACTAAACGCACACTTATCAGATATCGGCTCTTTGTTTAGACCACAAACTGCAGCCGGCTGGTGGAAAATGTTGCCGTCTGTTTATTTTTGTCTCGTCTATTTCGTCACTGTAGGCAGACCGGGTGAAATTGTCCAGCTGATCACTGTGCAGTTTTTCTTTTACATAACCCGTCCTCCATGTCTTCTTTTCTTCAGGAAGACTTGCAACAGTTGATAATGATGTCTCTCCCGAATGTTGCCATCCTGGGGCAGGACCCCCTAACAGGTACAGGATCACATGATCCTATCAGTGCTGAGGAAGTCATTATGATTTCGCTGCTATCTGTGAAACACATTTACAGAGTTCTCATAGGGAGGATGGTGGCGGGGGCTGGGGATGATGTTGATGATGGTGATGATGATGAGTTATTTCTGTGTCCTCAGAGGCAGCTGTGGAAGAGCTCAGGCGACTGCTGCTCCTCTTACTAGGATGTGCCGTGCAGGTGATGATACGCTCACATGACGACCACACTGTTTTTTTTAAATGTAATAATGACAATAATGTTATTTTACTGAGCCTGTGGGGAGCCTATATTTTGTATTTTTACTCAGTATTTTTCATTGTTGTCACTGCTGGCCTTGTGTTGTAATCAGTCGGATCTATTTTGGCTCAAAGAGTTGCTTTCCAGTAAAAAAAATATTTGCTGAATGGACAACAATGAAATGTGACACAGAAAGAATTCCCTGGTTTCCGAAAGAACGAACACTGGATCAATCAAAGGCCCAGAATTGCCGTACACCTCATGACAGGATATCTGCTTGCTTAGCATCTTTAAAATTAATGTCAAAAACCAAACCTCGAAAGATTACATCGTCAAATGTTGAATTTTTTTTTAGTAGAGGACCAAATAAACCAGAAAATACTCACATTTCAGGGCTGAAATTAGTTTTAATTAAAAAAATGTGATTTATGAATGATCAAACTAGCTGGCTATTCATTTCATAAATGATTATTCAACTAATTGTTGCTGCCCAAAAAACGAGACGTTTAACAGTCAGTGTGTATAAAAAGTATATGAACTACACACACACACACACACACGACAATCATTTTTTTTTCTTATCTCACGGTGTCTGCAGTGTGAGAGGAAAGAGACCTTCATTCAGCAGATCCAGTCTCTGGACATTGAGACCCAGGCAGCCCTTGCCAGCTGCATTCAGGAGGTGCGTTCAACTGGAGAATTAATCCAATGAATAAACCTAAGTATAAAAATGAATTCCGCCGATCGTCTGTGTGAGTAGATCATGTCCAAGGGGAGACACCAAGGGAAAAACTATTTTTAATCCCTAACTATGATTTAGCAGAGAATTTCCTCACTGTCTGGCATGTTGCCTGACAGTGGGCTGGGCTTTAGTTTTTATTTAGGATGTCTGGGTGTCCGCTTCTGTCCCCCTCTGTCTCACCATCCTGTCTCTCTCATTTGTTTCAGTCATCCTCCTCTGTCTTTTCCAATAAGGCATGAATGCCAAATTGTACTCTTTTGAAAGTACCCCCTGTGGATAATTGCCAGTATTACAAAAACAGCATGTTGCAACCCAGCATGTCTGAATTACAGTAACAGCATGTTTCCCCTCCATCGTTTTTTTGTGCCAGGCTTCTCGGCCTAATAAATCATGAGGTGAGAGGTGCTCTTCCTGTGCACCTCCTGTGTGCTGTTAATATGCTTTTTTACCCGAGGATATTTCAAGCTTCTTTACATGATTATTAGTTTTGCATGCATTAGTCTGGCATTTGTGGTCACACTTCCCACATAGAAATTATAAGATTTTTTTTTTCTTTTTTACTTTGTACTTAAATCACATTTCTGCTTGGTATTCACACAACCTTCAAACCGTCTGGATAATTTGGCTGCAGAGCTGCCATTTTGTGTCAGGTTATCACAGAATATTTGAGACTCTGTCCTTGGTGCAGGTGACACAGGATCCTCGGGTGGTGCTGCCGCTGCAGTGGGAGGAGCTGGTGGAGGTGGAAGGTGCAGACTTACAGCTGGTGTTCGGCTCCATGGCCAAACAGATCCAAAGCCTGCTGGCACAGAGAGACACACACCTGGAGGTACTGGATGTGTGCACATTGACATTTGATCTTTAAAAAAATGATCTTAGAGTTAGAGTTAGGTGAGAAGGTTGATGCCACCCTCACAGAGTTTTATTTTGGATATTTCTCCTTCTGAGACGTGTGCAATGTTTTCCGTCACATCAGTATGAGAACATGCACGTCTCCTTTTATGAAGTTATAAAATCCGATGGACATAAAAGTAAAATATGCACAACTACAGCAATCGTTTCATTAAAGATTCATTGGGCCACATTGATGAACATTTCATATCTGTAACCTCTTGGATATTACATTTACTCTGTAGCTATTATTTACCACTGAACTGTTATAATTCTGCCTTGCAGGCAGCAGGAGCTGATATTAGAATGATCTTTCAGATGGTTAGTTGGTTGGACAGATTAGAAATGGACTAGAGGTGCTCGCTCTCTTCCACTGAGTTAAAAACAGACTACATTAAAATTGTATGAGATATACCATGAAGATAGAGATATATTTAAAAAAAAAAATACACAAAGGCAGCATGGTTGGTCACATTAAAATCCGATATCCGAAGATAATAAAAGATTGATGTTAAAGCATATAAAAGACGGAAGGAATATGCATAAAAAGCAAAAAGACGCCAGTAAAAAAACATTGTGTTAAAGGCCAAAGAAAAGAGGTGCATTTAAGAAGAGATTCATAAACAGCAAGTGAAGAAACCTGGGACCACATTCAATATTTTGGGAGCTTCAGCCTTGTTTCCGGGACAACCAGGAGCAGCAGTAGTAGAGTGGGGTGAGACCACTCAGTGTAAATGAGAGAATAAAATGATTTTTAAAATGCACAGAGAGCTAGTGGAGCTTGTTATGTTCATTCATCTTCCTCCGATTTATCCTCCACATGAGATTCACAGTGACCTGGAGCCAATCAGGCGAGGTACACCCAGATCACCAGTCCATCAAAGGGCCAACGTCATTCTCTCTCACACCTACAGTGAGTTTAGAGAGGCCACTTACACTCTGCATGTTTTTGGACTGTGAGAGGAAAGCAGAGAAAACCCACGGGCACACAAGGAGAACATGCAAACTCCTCTCAGAAAGACCCTCGGTCAGACCAGGATTCAAACCAGCGACCTTTTTGCTGTGAGGCAACAGTGCTAACCACATGGTAGTAATAACTAACTGCAAATGTGAAAGGACAGTCTGACTAACCTGACAATAAAGTAGTAGTTGTATGTCATGCAATAGTTGTAGTTTTTTCGCTGAAGTAAAAGCACATTATTATTAGCTCAATATAAGAGCAGCAAAGCAAGAAGTAAAACTTCTAATAAATAATCATGCATAATAAATAAATCCTCTCCAGCGAGTCAAATAAGCCCTGATGAGAAAGACTCACCTTGCTGTCTTAATTGAATCCAGTAAGGCATGAAAACACAATTTCATTTTGTATCTGCCATCACTAATGTCATGCAACATGTCAAATAGTCATCAAAGGGGCAATTACAAAAAGAGAGAAGCTATTTTCTATTCGTTTTGTGGAACAATTAACGGTTTAAAACCCATAAACACTAAAATGTGCCTACAGTCAGTTCAAAATGAACAATCATTTGTATTCATAGCAACCTTTCTTCCAATCTCGCTCCTGAAAGTCTCCCTCACTGAATCATTCCATGTCTCACTCTCTCTCAGATCTGTCTTTCCTCTGTCCTCTTTGTCCCCTTGCCATGTCCACTGACGAATCTCTGACTCCCTCTGTGTCCCAGAGGACAGCAGAGCTGTGTCGGGAGCGGGAGGCCCAGGCTGACTCAACCACCGAGTCCCTGGGTGGTCGCAGCATGGAGCCACCCCAAGGTCTGGCACTCCAGCTGGCCGATAGCAAGGCCAAACTCCGCCGCCTCAAACAGCAACTGTAAGTGTGTGTGTGTGTGTGTGTGTTTGTGTGTGTGTTTGTGTGTGTGTGTGTACAGGTGTGTGATGGAAGAACTCAAGAGAACCTTCAAAAAAGGTGTGGTAAAGGTCACCATGGAAAATGTGCAAATGATTCTGTCACACTTAATAATAGGAAAAAAACCCAGTGAGACACAAATCAGGTACTCACTAAAAATGATCCAGTTCACTCAGTGTGTTCAGTGTTGTCTGTATCACAAAGATCAGTGTTGGCCAATTATAATTTTATAAAAATACAAATGTGTTTTATTTTTAATTAACAATTCTAGCAAACTTCAGTCTTATCAGCTCAATTAAAAAATAAATAAATACATAATAGAACAACAACTTATCTGAACACTGCTTTGTTTAATTGTGTGTTTCTTTGTTGTTGTTTTTAATTATGACAGTTTTATGTTTGACTGTTTTAGGCAAGATAAAGGTGATCAGATATTGGATTACAAGCAGGAGATCCAAACCATGGAGGAACAGCTCAAGAAACTTCAAAAAGAGGTACAGACACCTGAGGCGTGACCTCGTCTCAGCTGAGCCAGACTTCACATTTAAAATGCTCATCTTTTGTTATAGCAGAGAAGATTTGTCGCATATAGAAATTCTCTGTAATTTAGGCTTAAAAATGATGAGGCACAGTGAACGTCACAAAACACACGTATAACTAACAGCCAATTAGTTAATTCCTCTAATGTATTAAACAGAAAAAAATAGTTTTGTCCTTTGGTTTTTTTGGTGTGTTTTTTTTTTTTAAACCTGACAGTATGAACACTTATAATCCAGAGCAGAACAGCCATGAATAGTCATGGTTATAAAATGTACAAATGAGGAAATAATTTAATACTACGCATTTTCTTTTCTATAATATAATAATATTTTGTCAATTACTGTAAAACAAATTATACAACAATTGACAAGGTGGAGGTGGATGAAGAAAGCCATAAGTAATGTTAAATTCTCATTAGAAATAACAGAAAAGTACTAAATAAATTTGGTGGAAGACTTCTCTCTTTGTTTTCATTCTGCTACTGTACACACACACACACACACACACACACCCCACACACACACACATTCAATCGTTCTATATCAGACTTTGTCAACATTTGCTCTGCTCTGTATCCCAGATCTGTGTACAACCTTGTATTGACCTCATCCCCACTGCTGAATGTGTGTGTGTGTGTGTGTGTGCGTGCAGAACCGCTCTCTGCAGGGCGAGGTGAGGGGCATGCGTGCACTGCGGGATGAGCTGGACTGCGCACGTGAGCGAGCTACGCGGGCCGAGCAGCTCCAGACTGAGCTTCAGAGTTGTAAGCACAGATTGCGCAGCCTGGAGCTCACGCGCACTCAGCTGAAGGTACACACACACACACACACACACACATTCAAGCACACAGCTAACAAGGCACGATTTATACCACAAAATAATGTACATTCAAACTGCGTTGGCAGTGTGTTGCATATGGAAATCTATACGGCGCAAAACCTCACTTCACACTGCCTATACAGAAACAGACAAACCCAACTACAGTTCTCACTTTTGCAAAAAGACATGTACCTGAAAAAAGTTCCACACACTCAAAAACTGCATTTCTTATCATCATTGTGTGGATTTTAGACGGACATCTTTTTATTAAAATGTCCTCTCATTCAAAGGTTTAGAGCTTTATGGAACAGTGTCAAATGTTTTTGTTTCCCTGAATGTATTTTCATTTTTATGCCTTGTAACATCAACTGGCCGAGGGACTACGGGCAGAAATTAGCCTCAGGCTACAACCTGGCATATTGACATTTTAATGTTTATCAATACGCATCGTCCCTTTCCTTAAGTAATAATAATAATAATGATAATACAAAAAATTATAAATATATATGCGTAATATATCGTATATATATGTGGAATATATATATATATACATTTATATACATATATATATATATTTACACAAACTGCAGACTGTACATCACTAAACCAAAAAAACGTTTTAAATCCCTAAAGCTTTTGCTTCCAAACACCAATTTATTCATCTTTCCACTGCCAACTGCACTAAATCCAAATCCAAAGACTTTTTACATTTCTAATTCATCATCAGAGTACAGAGACACCAACGCTGTAAGTTTTGGACATATTTTCCGCATTTTCATGCTGTAAATATAATGTCTTCATTGTCAATGCGGAAGAAAGGCAGGAACACACTGTACTGTAAAACACAGCAGACCTGTGTATTTTGAGCAGTGTACGTGCTGAAAAGAAAACCTTTGCAGTTGCTTCACTCCTTCAGGTTTCATGCAAAAGTATATGCTGTTGTGTGCGGTGTCTGTCAGTTTTTTCCACTTTTGTAAAAGTAGCACCACTTAATCTGAAAAGCTGCACATTCCACGTCACGGCCGTGAGCATTTCAGTCCAGAGTGAGTTTATGATCAAAGTCGCAGAATGAGATTATATTGAGTGATGTCATCAGGATTTACAGCCTGGAGTGGCTTCGCTGACAAACAGCAGGAGTATGGCTTCAGTTATTGGAACTTTTACACTCAAATGAGATTTATTCTGTGGCAGTATAACTCTTCTGAGGGGGGAAATGTGCTCATATTCTTGTAAAACTCCTCAGTGTCCTCTTTGTCACCTTCTCCGTCTTTTATGATTTATTTTGTGTCCCTGTGACAGCCAGACTTTTAAGGCAGGTGGAATTTCTGTTGTCTTTGGATTCATAATTCATTTTGACAAACTCACAGTAAAGTTTTGCAGAAGAGACAACATTACGTCTTAATATGCAGATGAAAACTCCAGATCATGACATTTAAGTCTTTTTTTTAATAGTTCCGGTAATTATTAGATGCAATCATTCGCACACATTGACATTTATAGTCTTTGGTGTGCTCTTTTATTATTATTAAAAGAAAATTAAGCACTTAAAAAGATCAGGGGAAACAGTTAACTTGTTTACCGTCTGATTGCTTGTGTTTATTGTTGTGTTTTTAGATCACAGCACACTACAAAAATAGTACTTTACATGAGCGGAGACAAGGACACACACGCACACGCACACACACACAAACTGGACGTAACGTATATAAAAAAGTTAATTTACAATGAATAAGCATCATGTAAACTTAAAACGAGCTGCTCCAAAAGTAGCTGATTGGCCAAACTTAAACCACTAAAGTAAAAATAAACCCTTTCTCCACTGGAGAAAGCAACACACGTACTGTTGGTAATAAGAAAAATGGTTGAATGGAGTACACACGCAGCATCCCAAGCCACACAGAAGAAAAAAAACAACCAATAACAACAATCAGAACAAGCAGAATGGGTGGAGCCACAAAGCACACACAGGAAAAAGGATGTCTCACACAGCACCCTGGCACGTAACAACTATGCTAGTGGAAACGCAATTTCACCGTGCCGTGCCGAGGCGAGTTCAGCTGGTGGAAACACGGCATTTGTTACATGGAGCAAAGAAACCAGAAAAATCTTTCATCGATTATTGGTTGACCATTAAGTTACTAATGGATTAATAATCGTTTCATTGTTGCAGCCCTTTTGTATAACGTATGCAAACATAATGAACAATTTTGAATAAATGTCTAATTGCGATTATTTGGACAGGAATTGCGATATCAGAGGGATATATATTTATTATTTGTGCAAATCTGTGTGACAAACATGTTCTTTTCAGTCTGTGGAATAAGACGTGTAAAGGTCAAGACAATTATTCATCTAAAATGATATTTTGACACACATTTTGGCTTTAACAAATATTATCGCAGTGGGCTGTTTTGCGATTGTTCAGCCTGAGGGAAGCCATCACTTTGCTAATGTCACGTTTCCTCTCCCTGTGCCCCTGCGCCCCCTGCAGGAGCAGCAGCAGCTGTGCGCAGCACTGCAGGAGACCAAAGCTCTCCTGGAAGAACAGCTGGCCGGAGCGCGGGCACGTTGCTCGTCTGTAAGGGAGCTGGAGAGGGACAATCTTTTCTTGCGTCAGAAAATCATGGACGTGGAAGCGGTGAGTATGCACTGCATTCACATGTGTAGAATATTTATTTGCTTGTCTTATTGGTTTATGGTGTATATGGCGCAGTGTGTATGTAGACGAGTGATTACAGTAATAGATAAGTATATAAGGATGTTACCGTGTTTTGATTCACTGATTTATTGTATCTGATACATTAAAATACAGCTTACAAAAAATATCAATACACAATAGTCTGCGGCCAATTTTAGTTGGCTTTTGAAGCAGTTTAAAGATTGGGCAGATTTAATCTTATTGGTAATTGTATTGCACAGTTTATAAGAATGTACTTCTCCCATATAAGTGGCTGTTCAAAATGATCCTAGCCCTTGTATAAATGTTGTGAGAGTTGTTTTTCCTGTGATAACTGTGTGTGTGTGTGTGTGTGTAGGAGCGCGACACCGAGAGGCAGCGGGTTGATGAACTGCTGGAGCTGAACATGAGCCTGGAGGCAGACCTGAGGCTCTGCAGCAGCGGCGGTGGTGGCGGCGCTGGTGGCAGCGCTCATGCCCCTGCCGCTGCAGTTCACCGGATTTTCTTCCAATCAGACCTGGACTCTGACGAGGAGCTGAGCGGATTGATTGGTCAGAGCACCTGCCTCTCTGCACACTGCCATTTAAGACATTTTAATTAACTGATAAGAGAAAATGTGCTGAGGTTTTACTGGCCCTCGGGTGATCACTTATCAATAATCAAGTGAATCCCTTAACGTATTCATTTCTCTTTCTTTTCCCCCATCTCTCTGCCTTCTCCCCTCTTCACTCTTATTCTTTTTGCATTTCTTTTACTCCTTGCCTTGTCTCAGATCAACAGCCACTGAGTGTGGAAGTGGGTGAGGCGTCAACGCTGAGGCTGCTCGGAGCAGAGCAGGAGAACGCGGAACTGAGGCGGCAACTGGAGGAGCTTCAGGCACTGCAGGAGGTCAAGGATCAGCCGTTGAAGGTCGTGACTCTCAAAAAAAATCTATAACCGCTTATCTCTCGCTTGCTACGGGTTTGAGGTCAAAGCAGAATATAAATAGCGATACAGGAAGAAGACAGAAGAGAGACTTTTGGAGAAGAATGTTCAACTGAACGGAACATCTACTGTTAGGCTAGAACAGAACATATACATATATATATATATATATATATATATATATATATATATTCTTTCAGTGTGTTTAATGAAGATACTAGTATATGACATTCATCAGTCTGCCTCAGCTGTTTGAGATGCAGTTGGAATTAAATGTAAATCTCCTGTCAATGCAGGCGGGTTCACCAGATGCTAAGGATGAGCTGGCTTGGTTGGAGATGGAGCATCAGAACATACTCACAGAGGTGGGCCGTTTGTAGGACATGGTGTTCATTATGCTACTTGCTAAGAAACCTTCAAAATAAAAAAAAGTATATCATCAAAACAAAAATATTGAGTAATCATAAAAGCCATGAAGCAGTGTGATAGTAGACATCTAATCTTGAAAGGATTACGTCAGTGACTAGTTACTTTAAACAGTTACTAGTAATGTTATTATCAGAGTGGAATGTTTTTCTTAGACCCGCTTAGTGTCCTTAATCGAATCACTTTTTGCTTTAAATTAAAGAACATCATCAAATAAACACAAAATCAAATCAAACATTCCAACACCAGCAACGTCTTCAAACCTCAAATTAGAACGAGGGACACGTTTACTGGAAAAGTGAGCGCTGCAACCTTATGTTCTTTATAATTGACCAATTTAAAACAATTGAAATCAATTAATAATTTGCTTTTTCATATTTTTTCTTCTTCTTTGTATTGTTGTATTATTTTTGAGAAAGAAAAAGGGAAGGTTTGGCCTTCAAGTTTTGTTTTCTTCAAAAAATGTTGTTATTAAAAGATTTAAAAAATAATTTAAATGTCTCTCCATTATACTTTTCAGTTCTACAACTTGAAGAATGAAAATGCCACTTTGAAACGGAACCTTGAACAATTTGAGACCAAACTGCAGCACTCAGAAGACAAGACAAACGACGAAGTTATGAAGGTAGACAGAAAGGAGGAGGAGAGGGAGGAGAGAGGAGTCCAAGGCTCTGAGTCCTGCCGGGGAGAGGGGGAAGGCAGGGTGAAGGTGACAGAGAGGAGGGAGAGGAGAGGGGAAATCATTGGTACACAGAGGGAGGCTGGTGTTGGTGAGGAAATCCTCTGCATTCAGGATGAAATAAGTGATGGAGAGCTCAAGCCCAAAAGAAGGGAAGAGGCAGAGGGAGGACATAAAGAAAGGGAGAGACAGGGGAAAGAAAGCAAGCAAGAGGAAGACCAGCTCGCACTCACAACAAGCTCGGAGTCCCCAAAGCATTCACCAAGTGTGGAGGAGAACACAGAGACGGAAGCTGAAGACCAGGCTGCATGCCACTTGCCTGCTCCTGATGTGGAGCTTCTGGTGACACAGCTCAGCAAGGCCCAGGAGGAGGCTGACAGGCAGGCAACTGTGGCCCAGGACCTGCAGTCCAAGCTGGGAGAGCAGAGCAAGAAAACGTGGGAGGCTGAGCAGAGGCTGGTGGTGCTGGAGGCTGAGCTGCAGCGCCTCAGGAAAGCTGCTGACAATCTGGCAGAGGCCCGCAGGCAAATAGAGGTATGGATGGATGGACATCATTTTTATTAAATGCTAATACAGAAATGAAGGTTGTGGATGTTTGGCTGGTGTGATGGATGAATCAAAGACCTGGTGCATGCAGCAGTTAGTTTTTCAACAGAAAACACCCAGCATGCTTTGAGGGAGCCAAGAAATGTCTCTCATCTGTGATCGCTCATCAAGTTAAATAACACGTTCTCAACACGGTTTTTGGAAATGTTTTGAGCTGATATGAGAAATTACGCAGGTTGCCACTGCATGGACTCATTTCACCACTCTCCCAGGAGCATATCATTTCAAGTGTCATTATAGAGGGAAAATTGTATATTCATACAGTAAGACATGAATGTGTTTCATACAAGGATTTTAAACACGCTCCATGGTGGTTAGCTTATACCTGCAGGATATTATCGTTTAGAACGGTACAGCCTCACTATGCTGCACAGTGTTTTACAGTGTTCACAGATTATTAGTGTCAGTTATTTTGCTTAAGTACACACATAATCTTGCGTCTGTATGACGCAATACGGTTCAGCAGCACAACAAAGTGGCAGCACCGAATAAGTGATAACTGTGTGTATGTACAGATGTGTGTGTTGTGGACACATCAACTCACTTGTTTGTTTCTCAGGTTCTTCAGTCTGAGGGTCTGACCATGGAGGAGGAGCTGTGCCGCCTGCGGAGCCAAGCAGAGCTCCACAGGATCCAGACCACGGTCATTGCCACTCTGGAGGGAGAGCGCGCAGCACTGGAGAGAGACAAGGAGACGCTGCGCAGCACGGTGGACACACTGCGCACCACCCAGCGCAAGGTTGGCCAGTCCACAAAACTCAATTACATTTAGTACATTAGAGTGAAGCATTTTCCACGTTCTCTAACCCAAAACAAAGTAGAGTACCAGAAAACCAAGCGCTCCAGAAGGGAATAAGCTTCTTAGTATCCCTTTAATTCAGAAAAAAACGTGGGAAGACATTTTTTTAAGGGAAAACTTGACTCAATAATTCTGCAAAACAGAGCATAATGTTACTTTTTCTGGAAAAAAAACCCTAAAACACACTACCTTGCATTAGATGGGGATTTGACGAATAAATTTCTCTTTAAACCACTGACACCACAGAGAGGTACTGTTCAGCTTCTTGTCTTTACACAGCCCCGTGTGGACTAAACAAGTCTGTTTTGAAACTTCACTATTTACATATTGATCCACTTCCACACTCAGAGGAGACATCGCAGCCTGAGAACATGATGCAATTTATTTAGTGTATTTTTCCAAATGTAGTTTCAGTAAAAATCTAACCATAACACTCCACTGCAGGTCTTTGGGAAATACTGTGTTTAATGTGCTCGTTACAGTAAGAGCGTGAGACATACAACAGAAATTGCAAGCTAAGGAGAAGAATAGCGCTAAGTCAGCATTAAATAAATAGCATAAAAGGTTTTCATGAATATCTCCACTGCAAGTGAGTCGTACATAACCCAGCCGCCAATGCTACTGTGCTTTCCACCGTTATTGTGGACATTGTATTCACACTGCATGACTACGTACCCAAACCCTCGCTCGTAATTCACCGTAAATATATTTTTAATACTCCCAGAATCTTTCTATTCATACTCACAATCATTATTAAAATAAAACAGGATCGGATCCAAAGAGGAACTGTGTTTAATACATGTAGTTGAAAAGAAGTGCAACAATCAAAGATAGTGATGTCAAATTGGTTTCATCAAATAGAGCTGGTCTATCCTTTATCCTCTATCCTTTATGGTTTACAGGGCTGTCTGGACAAGGCAGGTCCATGTGTAGTAAGGAATATTTCATAAATAAACAGGCTTACAGTCTCAGGTTGGCATAGGCAGGCTGACAGGCACACAGGAAGGCCAGAACAAAGTAGAGACAAGGGGATATAACCAGGGGTGGAACAGGGGGAACTGAAGTAGACAAACATAACAGAAACACTGCTGAACAAAACTCAGACAAACTCGAGCACGAGCAAAACCAACGACATGAACAAACTGACAAAGACGACTGGCACCACAGAGACTGAATACACACATCCATCTGTCTGTCTGTCCAGTCAACACTCTGTTGTCATGTGCTTCCTACAGTAAGGTGTTCATCAGCATAGCCGAGCAGAAATGTTCATAAATAAACCAGCGTCCTGTAATATTTCTCTCAGATTTGAAAATTCTGAGCACGAGGACGAAGACGTAGAGTCAGAAAACATGGAGTAAACTTTGCTTTGGCTGAAACACAAACATATAACATTGTATCCTCTTTCTCACCTTTGTTTCCTTGTTGTTTAGCTTTCCCAAACTACCAAACCCAGACACGTCGCTGTGATGATTTGGAAATATAGCAATAATAATAGAATAAGTGAAAAAGTTTGTTCCTCGAAATATTTTTATCGCGTGTGTGCTACTTTTTGTTTTAATCTATCGTTCTTCACATTGTGTCTGTTTTGTGTCTAATTCATTATTTTTACCTGTGCATAGGGTAGGGGTGGAAGAAAGTGTTGTGATATTTCATGGTATGATACTATATCAGTTCTGTGATTCTCTGTATCCACAAGGAAATATTTTTGACTGTGGTTTTGTGTTGTATTTAAATATTCAACCGCTAGTTGGCAGCTATGTTTATAGCCATTTGACTTCCACTCCTCTCGCTAGAGAAAGAAAACGATACGTTGGTTATATATGGAACTATATGTTATGGATATAGTATTATTTACTATGACAATATTGACAATCAAATCAAATCAAATATTGACAGCAAAAAATGTAGGACCTAAATGCAGGTTGCAAAAAATAAATAAATAACAAAAAGGGCAGAAGGTAAAACACAAACCTCAAAACACAGGGAGTAGAAACACAGGCAACAAGACCAGGAAACACATGGAAAAACTGCAGCAACAAACTGAACTGAATCAAAGTCACTGGGGAGCACAAGAGACTAAATACACGAGGGAGGCAGGGATAATAAGACACAGGTGAAGCACATTATGGCAGGAAAGACAATCAAAAGGAAAGACAGGACAGGAAGCAAAACTCGACAAAGTACACACAAGGAACAACTTCAAAATAAAACCAGACACAGAGAACTGAAAACCCGGGGTAAGGAAAACAAAAATAGTAAAAGAAAATCAAACAACAAATGAATTCTTACATATCACAACCCTACTGGTTTCCAATAGTATGTGTGTCTATTTTAAACTGAGGGTAAAAAAAAAAAACCTAATTATCCATCTTTCCCCCTTGACCAGAGTGACCAGTTGGAGCACACCATCCAGACTCTCAAAGCAGAGCTACAACGCCACGGGCGCAGTTTGGACACTTCCCGCCGTCAGGAGGAAGTGCTGGAGGCAGAGCTCCGTGAGGTGAACCTGGAGGCCGAATCACTGGCCAGAGCGCGAGACCAGGCACTGCTGGAGGCCACGAGGCTGGAGCAGGAGAAAGATGCGTGTCAGCTGGAGCTGGATGGCCAACGGAAGGAGGGGAGGCAGAGAGAGCGGGAGGTGGCGAGGCTGAGGCAGCAGCTGGAGAGCACGACCCTGGCCCTGGAGCACAGCAACCAAAGAGCTTGTGCTCTGGACGCTGAGCACAGGTACACACACATTCCTGTAGACACACTTAACCTTAATCAAGAGGGGAGGGCACGGTTAAGTTCACAAGGCACGAGGGAGTGCTCTGTGCTGCATCATGCATTTATCTGCAATGTCAATTCTGTCTTCATTTCAACCCTCGGTATGTTGCCCCCTGGTGTGCAGACGTGTGTGTCAGCAGCTGTGTGAGTCTAAGGAGCTCTGCACTCAGCTGCACGACCTGGAGAAAGAACTCGGCACTCGATTAACCAGCATGGAGGAGGGTAAACAGCAGCTGGAGGAGCAGCACACAGACGCTCAGGCCAAGATGATCTCACTGTCCCAGGTGAGCACGGTTGTGCACGTGTGTTTGGTAGTGAAGTCACTGACAGTAATCACAATCTAGATGTAGAATACTTAAGGCAAGGGCCTTGCTTTACAGAGGCTGCCACCATCTTGCACTGTCATGATATTACAGCAGCTCCAATCGTGCGTGATATTCTTAGTTTGCAGAAGCTTACTAGGCAAACAAAGAAGAATGACATCCTGTCTGTTATGTGAGGGCCAACGTAGTTCCTCCAAACACTTTGTGACAAATTACAGTCTCACCATTCGATGTTACTAATTCTTACACACTGGAACTTTTAGAAAACTGACATTTCTATGACATAAAGTCACAAAAACAGCATGTTAGGGCATTTTTCTATTTTCCCGTATTATTACGCCTTTAGTATGTTGTTCACACTGGAAAAGTAAGAACAGCACCGTTCCACAACGCAGAGCACATGGGGAATAAAGTTCTGCTCAGAGGTGGAAAAATAAAGTGTTTGAATTCTTAGTGTGAACTTTATCAAACAAATGTTTTCTACTAACAATTCCAAACTGCATGAACATTTCAGTGACGACACAAAATGATGCTGCTGCTGAAAACACTATATTGTAATTTTGCATACCAGTCAAGTCAGTGAATAATTTATTGTTTGCATACATTCATTTCTAGTCCATACACACTAACAACCACTAATCTAACTGAACACTGCTGTTCAGTTATATCAGTATAGTATATCATTAATATGCAGTGTGGAACCGGGTCATAACTATAATGTGGTGTTTAGATTTGTGTTTTACGTTCCTCCACAGGAGTTAAATCCCTAAACACTGTATTTCACCCGATATCTCTTATCAGGACCTTTCCAGTGAGCGTGCACATTCTCAGGAACTCTCCGCTGAAGTAAAACGCCTGAGCAAGAAGCTACAAAAAGCTGAAGCTGAACGAAATGTAGCCACAGAGTCCCTCAGCCAAGCACAGGAGAGGACGGAGTCGCTCTCCCGCTGCCTGAAGGAGAGCGAGTCTCTCCTCCTGTTGGAAAAGCGAAGAAGAAGCACCGATGTGGACACCGTGTCAGATTTCAATTCAGACGTGTCAAACAAAACGCACATTCATCAGACACACAAGCAGGACATGTCGCCTCTGGATGAATGCCCTGAAGCCAGCAAAGGTCATGACCTTCCCATGAGTCATGATTATGCCACAAAAGAGACAGAGAAGCAACTGAGTGAGAGGTTGACAGAGCTGGAAAAAGAGGTGTGTAGCTGTATTTCAATGCATACTGTGCATTTATGTGAATAAGACGTATGTGCTCGTCTCAAGACTTTAAAGTCCCATCTCCAGTATGTCTGTGTCGTTCCGTGTGACGTCTGTGAGAGCGAGATGATCTGTAGTATGTTGAAATCCTTGCTCCGGGGATGTTTGACGACTATAAGCCCACAGTCGACTCCCACAAGTGCAGCACTTTATTTCTAAAGCTACTGCTTTATCTCTGCTCATCAGTTTTTATAATGTCACCTCGGCTACTGTTAATCTTCCTTATCTCCACGGCTGCTCTTGTGCTTCAGCTCTTATTCTTTTTCTCTCTCACACACACGCGCGCACACATTATGTCGTGTGTCTTGCGTCAGAATGTAAGGGGCGGCTCCAGCACTGCCAAGGTCAAGAATTCCTCAGTATGAGTCTGCATTAACGCTGTCAGGATTTAAAGTTTTAGATTAGGATTGATGACATAAGACGACTGTCACCTTTACGCTTCGATTCCTCCAGTGCCACACTCAAATTCTAATTATCTTTTTAGACATGAATAAATAAATGTTATATTATATTACTTTTGGCTTTGAGCTGTTAATCAAGAAATCCCCAGTGGCATCCAGACTCTTTTTCTTTTTAAATGTCTGAATCCGTTGTTTTTAGTAGCACCAAATGGAAATACTAAAGCATTACCATTTCAAATTTACACCACGCCATAAGCTGGGAAAAAACTGGTGAAATACTGAAAAAAAAGTGAAAATCCCCCGCGAAGCAGCGGGATTTGTCCAGGTGCTCGGCAAACATGTGAAGGAATTCAAAGGCAGCGCGATCACACACCTGAGCCGAGCCACAAAACCCTCCCGACGATGTTGTGAAATGTGTTGTCACACTGCCATTTACTAAAAATATTCATATAAGTTCACAATGTATGAACAGAGGAAAGCAGAGTTGCGCTGTGCTGCGAGGCCATTTTAATTTAAGATAAAACACCTTCAGCTGATTTATAAAGTACCCTTCCCCCCCCCCCCCCCATCATTTCTAATCTTCATTAGATTTTTATATTTCTTCATATTCGCCTACAGGCAATCGATTTCATCTCTGTGGATACGTTTTTTGAGACAGAAACCTGCCTCACAGCACTGTCGTTGTACAGCGACAACGTTGTCATGTGGCAGCTGTTGCTGAACATGGCTGTGAATGTTTCTGCAGAAAGCAGTGGCGGTTGCAGGACAGGAGGCGCTGCTGTCCCGTTTGTCTCAGTCCCAGGAGATGAGTGAGCACCTGAAAGAGCAGCTGGAGGCGCTGCATCGACACTCCCTCAGCCTGCAGGACTCCTGCACTCGACTGCAGACGCTCAACACCCAGCTGCAGGTGACCACAGCAGGATTATGTAACGCGACACACTTGAGAGTTTCCCTTCACATGATCTACATCGTATCTAAAGAATGGGGATGATGTGTTTTGTAAATTGGGGAAAATGGCTTATTTAATGTTCTTATATCAGTGCCACTCTTATGTCTGCATGGTAAATTCAGGAGCACAAAGCATTTTATTCTATACTGTATAACAGTAGATATTAAAGATAATAAATAAACATGAAGTGGAACTTCAAGGATATGGGCTGTTTCAGTCGTGATGTAAAATCCATCACTCTGTGTCACCACTGACACAAAACTATACGATACTATACTGAGGAACATAGAGATAATCATGTAGAACTCAGTTGACAGTGGTTTAAATGTAACAGACTTTCATTTATACTGAAACGTTACACACTACAGCTTTAAATCTTTGAAAATCAGACACAAACTAAGGGCAGACAAACTTGTGCTCAGGCTGTCCGCTCATTTAAATCAGGCCCCAAAACATTATTGTTTACTGCAGCTTTTTCCTAAATTCTCAAATTATTATTGGCAAATCCCACTTTTGTCTCTTATGATTTTAACGTCCATTTTAATTTGAATGTATTTCTCTGCCTTTGTAAAGCACTATGAGATGCCCCGTGTATGAACAGCGCTATACAAATAAACCTGCCTTGCCTTACAGACAATATTACGTCAAAAAAAAAGAGCAGTTTAAATTGAAAAGGATTTACCGCATGTCTTTTATTCCCACTGCCACTGGCTTCTTAAATAATTCCATGTGATTTCATCATTGTTCTTTTATTGGCTTTTCTCCCCAAATTGAGTGTTTTATTCTAATAAGGATCATACTGCTTTATTTAAGTATTTTATTCAATTTGCCTGTTTGAATTGTAGTGTGTTTTCATGTTTTTTTTTTTTTATCCTTTGTTGTTTTTGTTGTGTGAATACTGCTCAACAAATTGCCCATTGGGGGAATAATACAATTCTTTTCTATTCTATATTCTCATATATGCTCCGTAAAAAAGATGGACCAAGCATCACTGAGCTCCCAGCATTCAGCGGCGGTGGCGCGCTGCAGCCAGTGCGAGGCTCGTTGTGCGACTCTAGAGGCCGAGTCTAAAGTGTGGGTGCGGGAGCGGGAGGAGTCCGCGGCGAGGGTGGCGGCTCTGAGGCGGGACCACGAGCGGATGACAACGCTGCAGCAGCAGCAGGAGGCGGAGCTGGAGGAGCTGCTGGACAAGCACTCTGAGCTGAGGAGCAATAACCGTAGCCTGGAGGCCCAGTACAGGGAGCTGGAGGCCAGGTACAACACTCACTCATCAAATCATCACAGTCAAGACTTTTTTATATGTCTTTGTGAGGACCTAAGCACAGAAATACGTATACAAATAAAACACAAAACCAACAAACACAGTGTTGTTGTTTTTTTGTTGAGGGTGAATGTTATCTTTGCAATCTCAAGGTACAAGGAGCTTCTCAATGAGAAAACCCAGATGGAGGAGAGGGAGCGGGAGATGAAGGTGCAGAGAGAGGAAATGGAGGCAGAGGCCCAGAAGACGCTGGAGAGAGAACGAGCGCTGGAGAGGCTGAAAGAAGACAACGAGAGGTAAAGATTCCCCTCGTCCTCAGCGTCACATTTACGCGCTCTCCTCTCGCTGCCGGCGTGTTGATCTGAATACAGCGAACAGCAGCATTAACCTGTCGACTACATATGAATTATGATGAGCAACACACAGGCATCCGTTTGAAAGCAAATGTTCGGGTGGGAATGTACAGAAGCGCTCGATGCAGGGAAGCCACAGCGCACGGAACTTTTCTTGAAACTTTTCAAAGCGTATATTGGAAAAATATTCTGCATCTGCATTCAAGTCCATTCATTTAAGAGGAGTTTCCTGTACGACGTCGGCTAAGAGGCCTTAGAAAAACCAAAAAGTAAAAGATACAAGAGAGTGATTTTATTGTCTTGCCTTTATCAGATATCCAGGTTTCATAAGAATCTTTCCAAACAACATAAATCAGGATAGATCCGTTCATGTTGGAGTTAAGTTTACAGCCTCTTTTAACTGCCCTTGAAATTTCTTGCTCCAGCTCCTCAAATGTGAGCAATTACTAGCTCCGGTCGTCTCTAATTGTAAGCTTGTTATTTAGGACTGTCCGACATGTCTACGCTAAATGCTTAAAATCATTTTTCTGGATAAATTGTTAAGGAATATAATATTAAAACGCCGCATATAATGATAGATAGACAGTTTCTGGTGTAATAAACAAAGACTCATTATTTGTCCTCATCATTTGAACTCATAGTAAAAAGTTTTATTCCAAAACACTTTGATTCCTCGCTGGGAAAATTAA